>NC_084648.1:11878846-12191923 GCF_019802595.1 Syngnathoides biaculeatus | reverse complement strand
ATTACTGCGCTGTCCGGGCTGCCGGGCGAAGGTTAGGAGACGGTGTCACATCTGATAACGCCGCGGTTGGCCGGGGCGCGTGACCCAAATGGCGCACAGCTTGGGTGCTACATGAAAAACGATGTCACGGGAAGGAAATAGGGCGAAAAGATACAGGGGGACGGACGTACGTGTGTGTGCTAAAACACAAGAGAAGGGAGTGTATGTAGACAGGTTGCTTGTTAGCAGGGCATGGCTAGCGCCGGCGAGGCTAGAGGTTAATTTGCTATCTGCCGCTATGTTCCAGTCATACACGATATTGGTTGAGAGCCGTATATACGCCCAGACATCAGTTAATGAATATTCAATGTGATTTTTTTTTTCTTCTTCTCCTGAAATCCTATCGGCGACAACAGTGGATCAGCTGGTAAAGCGTTGGCCTCACAGTTCTGAGGATTCGGTTTCGTTCTCCCCGTGCCTGCATGGGTTTTATCAGGGTGGGCACTCCGGTTTCCTCCCACATCCCAAAAACATCCAATATTAATTGGACACTCTAAATTGCCCCTAGGTGTGATTGTAAGTGCGACTGTTTGTCTCTATGTACAACCCGTTCAGGGTGTACCGTGCCTCCTGCCCGTTGACAGCTGGGATAGGCTCCAGGTGCCGAAGAAAGTGGATTGATGGATGAAATCCTATCACTATCCTACTAACAAATCCGTCAAAAACAATCTAAAAATCTGTGGAAATATTTTTGTTCCACAGCATGAGGATATACATATACTTCCTTAGCAATTATGTCCCCCAAAAAACTATTCTAGCTGACATCAAAATTATTATTATGATTATAGAGTGAGTGATTAATCAATTTTAGCGATAAATTCATGTTTCCCCCTGGAAGAGCTGGACGAGGACCGTCCGGGCTTCCCTGTTTCAGCTGCTTCCCCTTCGACCCTAACCCAGATAATTTGAAGAATTTGGATAAAAAGATGGATGAAATTTTTAGTTTGTAATTTTTAATTTTGAAGTTCTGGCTTCAAACAACATGTCATCAAATCAAAGTCCTGCTCGTTAAAACATGCACAGGAAGTCCGCTAACTTGTTTTCAGGGTTTGGTCATGTGAGGATTTTTTTTGCAGACGGTGGATTAGTTTTTCACCTTCATTCATCTGTGGAATTTTGCAATGTTTTAAACGCATTGATACGTGATTGTATACCAACTATATATATATATATATATATATATATATATATATATATATATATATCAATGTATACTCTGGCTTGCCTCCTCGGATAAGAGTTGTTGGACAGAATAGCGGCGCTATCAATCGCGAGACAAATCCTTGCTCCATTTCCAAGCCCCTTAACCCTGAGAGAGTGACTTGTGAAATAGAAAGATTACGCCGATTGAAGATGCCATTGTAGGTGGGAAATGGGGAAACGGGAGTGGTGTTGGGGGCTGTAAGGAGAAGGTGTGAGGGGGCGGCGGAGTGTCGGGGGGGTGGGCTTGTATCCTAAAGCAATAAGCAAGCCACAGGTGGGGGTTGGCGTTGGCTCAGGTTGAGGCGATCGTCTGGACCGCAGTGACCCCTCCGAGGCCAGGTTTTCTCGGCGGGTCAGGCTTGATATGGAGAGGATAATGGAAAAGCTTGGGGGTGTTTTCATATAAAAACAGATGTGTGGATCGAGAGAGACCCGGCGCTTGCGTCTATAGAATCCTTTAACTGTAACGTCTTGGATACTTTCACGCTAGGAAATTTGCAAGAGCTGGACACAACGTAGCATACCCACCAACTAACACAGCTAAATAACTGGAGCTCCTCCAGGATATCCACCGTGACCTTAAAGTTTGCTGTATCCAGAACGGTGTCAAGAGATGCCGGGATAAAGGCCAGCGTATCAGAGGAGCTAACTCGCTAACCAACGAGCTATAATCAAAACATAACCTCTCATTTTTGTACAATCCTACTTACAAGCTGTTGTTGCTTGGTGGTGTCAAGAGTGTGGAAGAGATACGAGTAGACAGGCCAGAACCCCCGGAGAGGTGGCAACAACCTAATCTAATACGTAACCCACCAACAAAACTGGAATCAAAACAAAACCACAAATTTTTGTATAGTCCTACTTACAAACTGTTATTGGTTGGCGGTGTTAAGAGTGTGGACGAGATACAAAGAGACAAACTGGCAACAACCCATCATAATCATCAACCAGTTAGATAGGCAATAAGCACACAGACGGTGCAGCTCCTCCAGGTTGGCGACATCCACGCGCCTGGTGGGTGGAGGACGGTGTCTTGCTTACACAGGAAGTTCGTTATATATCAGTCAATACCGACGAGCGCGGAGGAGATACCAGGAGACGGGCCAGTACGTGGAGCTACCGTAATTCCCAGCCCACAGAGCGCACCTGGTTATAAGCCTCACCCAGGACATTTGTAAAGGAAATACCACTTGGTACATGCATACGCCACAGCTGTGTAAAAGCCACAAGTGCACACATTGAAACCCGCATTGAAACACGAGGTATTTACAAAGAAAAACGGTACACAGAGAGTTTAAAGCTAACGCTAGTGCCATGCTAATGCTAGCGCTAGCACAACGCTAACAGGACTGGTTAAAAAAAACATACTGGTAAAAATCACTGAGACACATCAGTATCACGGTAGCATAGCGCTAACAGGGCCAGAGTGCCCCCTTGCGGCACAAATTAGTCGCTTTACCGCATAATCCGCAGGGTTGAAAGCGTGTGGAAAAAAGTCGCCGTTTATAGGCCGGAAATTACGGTAATCTTATAACTAACCAGACAACAATCTACGATCAAAACATAACCTCTCTTCTTTTATGCAAGGAATTTAGTTATTAATCCATCAACACCAGTACATGACAAGGATATTGATGAGATACTACGAGAAAAGTGAGAGAACCAGGATAGGTGACAGCAACCATATCACTTTTAATAATTTACCAAACAACAAAGTGTGATCAAAAGATAACTTTTTCTTTCTGGATAATCTGAGTGATAAATTGTATATTGCTCCTCTTGAGTGGCACACCCAGATAGTCAGTGCCCACAAGATTTCGTGTCTTAAGTGTCAACAACGTGGAGGAGATACCAGGAGACGGGGCAAAAAAAAAAAAATCTGTGGTGAAACTTTACAACATTGAGTATGATTTGGAACCCAGTCCTCAGACATTGTTAAAACATAACAAAATCATGAAGAAGTTGTTTTCCTTGTCGCATCTGTCACAGCAAATCATAATGTTTGCTGTCTATTAACAATATATACAGGAACAGATGCAAGTAAAGAGCAACGTTAAACTTGATTTTCTCCAACAACAGTATTATAGTTAAAAACATCACTGCAATTAATCCTGGGTTCCCATTATGCTTTTAGCTGATTTCAATGCCAGGACCTTCTGTGAGGAACTGGGCCTGCCTACAGAAGAATGTGCTTGTGTAGATTGTGTGAATAGTGACCTCAAATGGATAAATGAAATTCATCTCTCTAAAGCATCCCTCGTTGGAATTGAATCACGTATTTGAAATGTAAAAAATGTATATAATAATACAGTATAACAAATAACAACTTTGCAGATTTCCTTTATTGGTAGCGCGGGGTAATAAACAAGGACTTTCTGTATATAGAACAAAAGCAGAGGGAAAATGTCAATTTTTACATGCTGGGTGGCTTTAGGTTATGTAATATGTCAGTCCGTGTTCAAACTGCAATACCACATGCGACCCACCCCCCTTGGGCTTTGCTCCTGATTATAAGCATGCCAATGACGCATGGCACCCCTTCCCTTTAATGACTCGGCTCTGACAACTGGCTGGTGACATGCCTTGTGGGACCATGGGTGGAGGTGGGGTGGGCGGGGGGTGTCATTAACACTTCCGTACTGTTAGTTTTCCATGCCCACACGGTATATTTTGGGCCGATTTTTTGAAATATTTTATGTGCTTTATGGTCATGACTCTTCAGAGACCAACAGGTGCATTTTTCTCCAGGAACCAGTGCAAATTTGGTGGTACAGAAGACAGTTCTAGGGACAATGTCGCCAGTGTTTCATAAAAATACACGTATTGGATACATGATTTGGACTCTGACCACTTAAAGACCAATGGGTACATGTGTCTGCAGGAAACTGTACAAATGTGCTGGTAACACGGTTTTCGGGACAGTTCAAAGCTCCGTCTTGAATACTTTTACCATCGTCCCCCAAAAGGTCCGGAACATTTTCAGTGTCCATACAATTTTCAGCATCTGTTCAAAAGAATGCCATCTTCAAATATTTTCATTTTTGTGCATTTCGGATCACCTCAGGAAAAGTCACTTGTTAGACGGACATTTAGGGCATTTTTATTGTTGTGACATGTCCAAACTTTGACAGCAAATAACAGGACAAATCCATTTCGCCGGTTTTCTCTATTGTCTCGCAACCGAGACTTGAATAGAGACTTAGACAATTCTATGTGCTTGGCGATCCCCCAGGGGTCCCCCGCATCTCCGTCCGGCTGCCAACCCCGGAGCCAAGCTCCCTCCCCGAGGATCCGTACGAGCAGACAGTCAGACTGGCCGTCCTGCTCTACGCGGCTCAGACGCGGCCCTCCTGAGGTTTTTACGCTCGGTGGCGCTTGCTTTCTCCTCCCCCCCCCCCCCCCCCCATCCCTCATGTCACCTCATCTTGTACTAGGCGGTGGTAGCATCCCGACGGGGGCAGAGAAGTGAAAAGGTCCCACCTGCATTTTGTTGCAAAACGTGGGGGGCGAGCAGTCTTGTCGGTGGCGTTAATATGACGGCTTATGCCTGACCATGTTTGGATGACCGTCATCGTTCCATATCCGTGGTGCTCTGCAACCTTCTTTGCACCACAAACCACGTGAGTTCATCCATCCATTTTCTTAGCTGCTTATCCTCACGAGGGTCACGGGAGTGCTGGAGCCTATCCCAGCTGTCAACCGGCAGGAGGCGGGGTACACCCTGAACTGGCTGTCAGCCAATCGCAGGGCACATGGAGACAAACAGTCGCACTCACAATTACACCTTGGGGCAATTTAGGGTGTCCAATTAATGTTGCATGTTTTTGGGATGTGGGAGGAAACCCACACAGGCTCGGTGAGAACAGGCAAACTCCACACAGACAGGGCCAGAATTTGATTGATTAACGTAAGTTTGAAGCGGGAGAGCTCTGCGATTGCGTTGGTAGAAAAAAAAGGCAGCTGGCACTGGTATTTATTCCCAATTAATATCAATCAAACTTTATTTTCATAGTACTTTTCAAGTACTTTACCATGAATAAAAATCCATTCAGACCAACCCGTCGGCAACCACTTATCCACAGGGGACACAAATGCACACGCATATAAATAAATGTACATATAATAAGTGGATGTTAGGCAGTCGATGTCATGTGGTCGGGACCCACTTGGTGAGTCGTTAGTGTAAATTAGTAACGGAATATGGCTTTATAATTTTCATTCCTGTCCTGATTTAATATTCAAACTTGGCGAAAGCGCCAATTAGAACCCCTCTGCACGTTTGAATGTATAATAGTCATGAAAAATGACCTTTTTATACATCCATCCATCCATTTTCTTAGCCGCTTATACTCACGAGTGTCACGGGAGTGCTGGAACTTATCCCAGCTGTCAAAGGGCAGGAGACGGGGTACACCCTGAACTGGTTGGTTCTACATTACTAATACCATCCATCCATTTACTTTGCCACTTATCCTCACAAGTGCTGCGGGGCGGGGGGGGTGCTGGAGCCTAACCCAGCTGTTAACGGGCAGGAGGCGGGGTACACCCTGAACTGGCTGCCAGCCAATCGCAGGGCACATGGAGACAAACAGCCGCACTCACAATCACACCCATTAATGTTGCATGTTTTTGGGATGTGGGAGGAAACCGGAGTGCCCGGAGAAAACCCACGCAGGCAAGGGGAGAACATGCAAACTCCACACAGGAGGGGCCGGGATCGAACCCGAGACCAGTTGGTCCACCGTAATGCCTCCCTAAAGACATTTGATCACAATTTCAATTTTTTTCTCAAATTTTTGGACTATAATCTGGTTGCCGCCCCTTTTTACACATAAATAAGATATTTATTCTTACTCTGCAACCTGTAAATTCCAGGAAATGCCTAATTTCCAGTCATGACAAAAGATCAAAGTGTTGAATTGAATATCCGGTTTGCAATTTTAGCAACCCACAATCATAAAGACAAAAATGAAATACCGTACATTGGTAGTCAGTTTAATAAATGTTTTAACCCATAATCGCTATTGTAAGTGTACATCAGGGAAATGCCAGGAAGAAAAAAAAAAGAAAACCACTATTCAATATCCCCAATCTTGTCCCCCGCGCCAAATAGAACTCACCCACCCCCACACGTTTTTCCACTTTGTCACTCTGCCACCGAGTTGTCAGAGTGATGCTGTCATGAATTTTTTTAATTTTTTCTTTTTTTTTTTTTTTTTTTCCCCTTTCGCTTGATAGATGGTGAATGGTGCTTATACAAGAAGCCACTCCAGCGCGCCCATAAATATGCATGGTGACATTTGGAACAAAGCCACTCGTCCTCTCTTTCCTGATGAGCTGCGCCGGCGTACTATAACATATTGCCATACTGTCCCACCTTGTGTTTCATCGCCAATCTCTCTGTTCATCAAGTTGGCAGATAACCTCTAGACGCTGACGGATGACGCGGATGCAAAGCCCTCGCGAACGTTATTTCCCAAAATGGATGCTAATACAAGTAATTAATGGGCCGCGCGCTGTCTGCTCGGACGGAGACGACGGCGTTCTCCAGACGGTTTGGAGGTGAAGGCCGTTACGTTTCTCTATTGATCACCGCCGGGTCGCAGGTGGAGACATGTTCTCACATTCATAGACCGCCCCGCCAAGAAGAATGCCCCGGTGTTCTCGTTTCAGACGGCGAGAAATCTCGCTCACTTTTCTTTGTCCCAGCGTTCTCCTTAAAGGCTGGATTTGTAATGCGGCCACGTGCTGGATCTGTGCAAGTGTACACAATCTGTTGACCGGTAGCTACGTATTATAACTCATCATCATCATCATCATCATCAGACCAGCAAGGATACACTATACATTCTAGTCCTGGTTTCACGGCAAAAGTTGGCTCAAGTCCCGAATAGAACCGCGACACACATTTATAAAGTGTACCATATAGCTACAATATGGATCATGTAAATGCCAGGAAAATCCTTTATTCCTGTGCCAAATTTGGGTGAAGTCTTGACTGGATTCCTCCACACCTTGTATAGCATAGCTGCAATATGTATTGTATCACAACTGCCAGAGAAACACTGGATTCCTAAATTTGACAAAAGGAGCGAATGGAATCCATCCACGTAAAATTCAAACAGCATACTCTCTCTCTCTCTCTATCTATCTATCTATCTATCTATCTATCTATCTATCCATCTATCTATCTATCTATCTGCTTGATAGATGGTACAGAGATAGAAGTGTTCTCTCTCTCTCTCTCTCTCTCTCTCTTTCTCACCCTTGAAAGGATTGGGAGAACCGGGAGCCGTTCCTTTCAAATCCCACACACACACACACACACACACACACACCACACACACACACACACACGCATATCGCTCCTCCATCTTTTGACCACCAGTGGAACTGTGACTCAATCGCCGGGATCCAGTCGAGAAGTCTTCCTTCGCCAGCGCCTCTTGAATATTCATGACTGTCATAAGATGCTACGACCTATCCGTCTCGCATCCATCTGCGCTGGTATAAAAGTAAGTGGATTCAAGGGAATGCAAGTGGACCGTCAGGATGAGCAAAATTTCGCTAACGTCCTGAAAAGAAGTCGCCACTAGTTTGTATAACATTGCTACAAAGTGTTCCTTTCGTACATCATTTCAATATAAAGAAAAGCCAAGTTTGTGACAAAATCCTGCTCAAGTGGAGAAGAGAATTGATATACAGTATAGTTTTGGGGATATTTTTAGGATATATTGGCTAAAACAAGAAAATCTAATAACATTTTCATGACAAAGTATTGCTAAAGCAATATAAAGAACCACCCCACACACATTTGTGAAATAAAAATTAACAGCAATATTCTAAATTCGGTTGTCAACACTATTTAGCTAAAGTGCTGGCAGAATATTATGATTTATTTTTGCACACTTAACAATAACAAGCTCTGCACCAAAACGTGTACCACACGAAATTAAGATTTTTGGAGTCATGTGATTGCCAGGAAAATCCAATTTTGTCCCAAGTCCGGCGGCCCACCTGGGAAAGCGGTGGCCGCACAGTTCTGAGGTCTCGGGTTCAATCTCGGTCCCGCCTGTGTGGACTTTGCGTGTTCTCCTCGTGCTCGTCTGGGTTTTCTCCGGGCACTTCGGTTTCCGCCCACATCCCAAAAATATGCACCCTTAATTGGACCCTCTAAATTACCCCTAGGTGTGATTGTGAGTGCGACTCTTTGTTTCGATGTGCCCAGCGATTGGCTAGCGACCAGTTGAGGGTGTACCCCGCCTCCTGCCCATTGACAACCGCCGTGATCCTTGTGAGGATAAGCGGCTAAGGCAAATGGATGGGTATCCCAAGTCCTGATTTTATGATAGTTTTGCTTAAGTGCAGTACTGAGCCCACTCTCATATGTCCATATACTATAGAATACAGTAGCTGCAATCAAATATGTAATTCTACTGTACATCATGTAAATGCCTAAAAATACAGTTGAGATTTTGTGACATTTTTTTGTGTGTTGAACAAAAGCCCCGCACTTTTATGGCTACAAATGGTCTTCCTCCGACACATCGTGTACATTCCTGAAATATCCTCTATTCCATCAAGATTTCACAACAAAACATTGACGAGAAGTACAGTACCCCCACACATTTGTATAGAATATCTACAATAGTTATGATACCTATTATGCATCACGTGAATGCCTAAAAAAAACATCATTTCACTCCCTAATTACATGCAGTAAAACCTGGCTAAAGTACTGAAAAGAATATGATATATATATATATATTTTTTTTTTGCAATGGTTTTGAATAAATCACAATTAGTTTAGTTCCTTGGGCAGCGAGCCACATCCAATAGGGACGTTGACGTCCAGATTTCACGACAAAATACGGCCAAAGTGCTCGAGAAAACCCCAGCGCACACGTTAGCTGGAATACAATACGGCAATCTTCCCCCCCGCCAGCCCCTTTTGAATATTCATGGCTATCAAAGGAAGCGAGGACCCATCCATCTTCCATCTATCCGCGCCGATATAAAAGCAAGTGCGTTAAGGGAAGGGGGGGGGTGAGGGGGCGGGGGAAATATATGGAAGCAATAGAACATCTTAAAATGGTGGGAGAAGGGGTGGGCACTGGGGTGGGGGGGAACAGTACGCGCGGGGGGGGGGGGGGTATGTTTTACACTAATTCCCTCATCCCTTTTCGCAGGAGTGCCATGTTACAAGCGAATTCCTAAGGCGAGCCAATGGCCCGATAAATCTGCCCGAGCGCCGCTCTCTCTCAATTTGTCTCTGCGGAATGTCAGCTGGCCAGCGTCCAGACGGCAGAGAAGCTCTTTTTCACAATGAGCCAATCTCACAGAAGAGAGAGGGTGCGATATATATATATATATATATATATATATATATATATATATTATATATATATATATATATGAAACAAACTGTTTAATTGGGAATGTGTACAGCTAGCTAACGCAAGATCCAGCAAAGTGGCTAATGTGCAAATATATGTCACGACGGCGCAAGATCAACTTGATTTACGACTTCCTTAAAACAAGGTAATGACTTCCTTTAACGTGACGTGCTTGAAATTTATCGGGGACTCGACTCGAGTTGATTTTTGCTTGCGGTGACTTGGAACTTGCGTGGGACTTGACGCTCGAGACTGTAGATATAGAGAAGAAGATAAGTATTTGAAGACCCTGCTATTTTGCAAGTTCTCCCACTTAGAAATCATGGAGGGGTCTGAAATTTTCATCGTAGGTGCATGTCCACTGTCAGAGAGATAATGTAAAAAGAAAAATTCAGAAATCACAATGTATGTTTTTTTTTAATGATTTATTTGTGTGATACAGCTGCAAATAAGTATTTGAACCCCTGTTTAACAGCTACAATTCTGACCCTCCAAGATCTGTTAGTCCACCTCCATTCCATGTATTACCGTGGATCAGATGCATAAAGACACCTGTCCACCTCATACATTCAGTAAGACTCAAACTTGTAACATCGCCAAGACCAAAGAGCTGTCCAAAGACACAGGAGACAAAATTGTACAACTCCACACGGCTGGAAAGGGCTACGGAGAAATTGCCAAGTGAAAAGTGGTGAAAAAGTGTCCACTGTTGCAGCAATCATTAGAAAATGGAAGAAGCTAAACATGACGGTCAATCTCAATCGGAGTGGAGCCCCGTGCAAGACATCACCTCGTGGGGTCTCAGTGATCCTCAGAAAGGTGAGGAATCAGCCCAGGACTATACGACAGGACTTGGTCAATGACCTGAAAAAAGCTGGGATCACCGTTTCCAAGGTGACTGTTGGTAATACACTAAGACGTCATGGTTTGAAAGCATGCATGACACGGAAGGTTCCCCTGCTTAAACCAGCACAAGTCAAGGCCCGTCTTAAGTTTGCCAATGACCATTTGGATGATACAGAGGAATCGTGGGAGAAGGTTTTGTGGTCAGATGAGACCAAAATGGAACTTTTTGGTCATAATTCCACTCACCGTGGTTGGAGGAAGACGAATGATGAGTTCCATCCCAAGAACACCATCCCTACTGTGAAGCACGGGGGTGGTAGCAGCATGCTTTGGGGGTGTTTTTCTGCACATGGGACAGGACGACTGTACTGTATCTAGGAGAGGATGACTGCGGCCATGTATTTGTGAGATTTTGGGGTACAACCTCTTTCCCTCAGTCAGAGCATTGAAGCTGGGTCGTGGCTGGATCTTTCAACATGACAATGACCCGAAGCACACAGCCAGGAAAACCAAGGAGTGGCTCCTGTAAGAAGCATATCAAGGTTTTGGTGTGGTCTGGCCAGTCTCCAGACCTGAACCCAATAGAAAATCTTTGGAGGGAGCTGAAACTCTGTGTTCCTCAGATCATATATTCGTATATTATGATTTCTGGAATTTTCTTTTTAGATTATCTCTCTAACAGTGCACATGCACCTCCGATGAAAATTTCAGACCCCTCCATGATTTCTAAGTGGGAGAACTTGCAATATAGCAGGGTGTTCAAATACTTATTTCCTTCACTGTATTTTGTTATTCACTTACTTGCACATGCTGTACATGATGATCTATACTGCAGGGCTATATAAAGCCTCATCATGGGTGTCACTTAGTCTTCACGGCATCGAAAGGCCCACGTCCAGTTTGTGAGCGGGTCGGTGCTGACAGAATGTACAACCCCCCCATAAAAAAAAAGGAAGAAAAAAAAAACGTGGAAGCCGCGATACGACGCACAGATGCCATGCCAGAATCATCTTGGAGCGCGACGTGAAACACAAAATGGTTGTGTTTGGTGTCGCTCCCACATTGCTTGGTCCAGGTGGCGGAATGGCAGAGTGGGAGAACAGACCATGTTTGTGTGAAGATGCAACAACTCTCTCTCTCTTCGCCCCCCCTTCTTTCTCTCTCTCTGCCTTTTGCTTCCTCCTCACTCCTTCTTCCGATCTCTGACCAAAAAGTCTTTGTTCCGAATTTAAAGGTTGGAGGCTAACAGAAAACTAATTGGCTTGCTACCCCAAACCCCGCTGATAGAATCGCTCCATTTGTAACGTAAATCACTTAAATGCCAGGAGAACCCGATCGGCCGGTAGCAAAAATTTGGCTGGAGTGCCGACTAGAACACCCCCCACGCATTTGTATAACAGCTACATTTGCATTCCCACTGTACACCATGAAAATGGTGTCAACATGCTACATTCCACTCCAGTGCAAGACGGAATCGTTATATTTCATTTGAAAATGAAGCCATAATCGCAGCTATCTTGGCATACTTCGCTTGACACCACATGACGCGGTGCAACCTGCATTCTTATTGGCTATTGGTATTCTCTGTCAAAACATCGACGAATGCAATCTATTGAAGTCTGTTCAATACGTGTCGAATGTTTGTCACGGAAAAGGTATTTTGGGACATGGAGCTTTATCGTTTCATCATCATCCCCCCTTCTCCCAATATTTTGACAGACCGTTGTACCCGCTAAATGGCAAGATCGAGACGCCCACACAGGAGGGGATCTCGTTGGTGGCAACCAATGATCTTAAAAAAAAAAGACTGGATAGCGCATACAGATCGAGTGGTATGTCGATTGGTTGAAGCCAGTTGGCTTCCATCTTGGTACTCCCAAAACGTGTGGAGGACATGCTTTACAGGTTGGATTATGGTGGGTTTTTCCTCAAAGTTTGGCATGTAGAAGTAAAACTGGTCGTGTGAGCTTGACATTTTTCAGTTCTGGTAACATGAAGGATTTTTAATTCGACATGGTAAGCTAAAAAAAAGGCTAAGTGCAAAGGAAAGACACAGAACACCGTGACTAGCTAGGAAACTTGCATTACCTAGGGCCTAATTTCCGTGACATGTTAACTTTTCCCAAAATACGCTGTAAAGAACTATCATCATAACATACCAAAAGCATAAGCATTTTTTTTTGTCATAAAAACATTCAATTTTAAGTCAATCAGTTAAGATATATTTTTGGAAATAAGGACTCGCAATGGGAAAATACACGCTAAACGCATTGTTCATTTGTTGTCTCTGCGACGTCCTATTTCAGACAGAAAATTTAAACGTGTTTTCTCGCATTTGAAAATCAAATTCAATTTGCAGAGTTCTGTATTATGAAACTCATTGAAGATTTCACAGAAAATCTGTTTTCTTGCTTATCCACTGATGAAGTTTGGGAAAAAATTTATATCGCTTTTTCGCGAAAAACCGTCAACTTATAAACGTAAAGCAGAGAGTGAACAGTGAACAACAACAACAACCGGAAACAAAACTTTGTTCAAGTGAAGTAAGCTCATCAGAAAATAAAAAAAAACCTTTCAAAACAAACATTAGCAGTCTCAAAGTAAATCTTTCTAACTCGCCTGTCGAATGTTTTCTCACAGCCACGAAACTGGCAATTAACGCAGTTAATCGGCGTCGCTGCACAGGTCGGCATGGTTGTTTTGGGAGTGTCAAGATGGCGGATGGCGACTGCAGTTTCGGTAGCCAATGAGCCACCCAATCCTTTTTTTCAGTGGTGGCACCTCTGAGCGTTATGTACACGCTGTTTACATTTTTTGCTTCCTTCTTAACGAGAACCTGCGGTTTTGTATCGGTGACGTCTTTCAGCTGAAAATCAAAAATGCGGTTTTGGGCCATTTTCAGATGACATTTTTTTGCTGGCCAAAAAATTCAGTATGTCACGACTAATTAGCATCTGTGTCTTGTATGTTACATTTTCCTTGACCTTATCGCCAAACAGAACAAAAATAAATAAACCCCAACTTCTAACAGTAATTCACTATCCATCCATTCATCGGTTTTGTTTGCTGCTTATCCTCACAAGGGAGTGTTAGAGCCTATCCCAGCTGTCAACAGGCAGGAGGCTGCGTACACCCTGAACTGGTTGCCAGCCAATTGCAGGGCACTTAGAGACTAACATCCACACTCGCAATTACACCTAGGGGCAATTTTAGAGTGTCCCAATTAATGTTGCATGTTTTTTGGGATGTGGGAGGAAACCGGGGTGCCTGGAGGAAACCCACGCAGGCACGGGGAGAACATGCGAACTCCACACAGGCGGGTCCGGGATTGAACCCGGGACTTCAGAACTGTCAGGCCAACGCTTTACCAACTGATCCACCGTGCCGCAGTAATTCACCAATTGTGTAAAAAAGAAAAAAACATTTTTTTAAAAGCATTTGGAATTTTTTTTTTTGGGGTGGGGGGTGGAGTTGTTTTCTCGTGTGGCATAACCATTCCTTTCAGCGTGACCTCCTTTGTAGATAACGTCAATGTAGCTTGATCATCATAAAACACTCCCGTGTAATTACTTTTTTGAAAATATATAATGCTGCGGGCAGTTCTTTGTCCTGCAGCGACCCGCCAACAGAGAGGCAGCCACGCAAAGGCGCCGAAGGGCTTCATGTTACTGCGTGACAGTTGGCACGGGTGTCAAACAAACGCCTTTGCCAAGCCGCGGTGCCAGGAGCTCAGCGTGGCCGCTTTTAATATTTCAATTGCCTTTCGGAGCGCCCCCCCCCCCCCCCTCGATAGCCCGTATTCCTTTCTGCAAACCAACCAGATTATGACAACCGGCCCGCCTCGCCGCTTATCTGACTGTCGCCTAGCGACAGATCCCTGACCTGGCTTTGACCTCCGCCGGATAAGGTCAGCACCTGAAGGCGTTCCCATTGGAGGGCTGCCCGGGAGGGGGGCGGGGCTTTGGGGAGCAATAGGGAGACGGAGGCAACGGCTCTCTTCTGCGTACCCTTTCCTGCAGCCTGCTGATGAAAGTGATAATAATTGAAAATAAATAAATAAAACCGTCCCAGCCCCCTTTGATAGCCCCCTTTCCTACCCGCCCGTGCGTCCAAATAATAGAAGCACTTAGGCAACAAAGGCACATTACCCAATTGCCAAGGCAGTGCCCAAAAAAAAAACCCCACACACATCACAAAAGCAAATAAAAGGGAGCAACGGCACCTCACCGAATGCCAACGTCGACGCGAATTCAGTGTTGACATCATTTTGGGTGAAAATCCGGACACAGGTGGAGAGTTTTTTTCTTGTTGTTCTACCGATTGGCATCACTGGAAGTGTCCCCCGCCGCTCCGTTCGAATCAGTCACAATCCTGCGACCTATTTGTTTGTCATCCGCCGCTGCTTAGTAACAAAGAGGCGGACAAACAAGCGCAGTTTGGCCTTTACCGAGGCTTTTAAATGCAGTAAACGACAAAGTGACGATGGATTGTATGTGACATACTGTACAAAATTACATTATGTATGACGTATATATATATTTTTTTTCTTTCAACAAGCTTTTGACTAACTTGTTGTTGTGTCACAGGACCTTTACTTCCCTCCAGCGCCTTTCACAAGACCTCTGGCCCAGTTCACCCGGGGCAACCTAGGCTCCTCCTTTGTGTGTGTGTGGTAGAAGAGAGAAGCTGTTGAAGGTCAAAGGGCAGGAAGTTGGCCACCTGCCTCTGTCACACAAGTGTCAGCTCGGAGGAGGAAGGAAATGGTTTGCGCAAGCTCTGACTGACTGCGTGCGAGTGAACAAGGTTGTCTCTGGTAAGACTTGAACAGCAGGGTCAGGAAAAGAGCTGTAAGGAGTTTGCATGTTCTCACCCGTGCCTGCGTGGCTTTTCTCCGGGCACTCCGGTTTCCTCCCACTTCCCAAAAACACGCATGAATCAAACAACCCTAAATTGCCCCTAGGTGTAATTGTGAGTCCGACTGTTTTCTGTCTCCATGTGCCCTCCGATTGGCTGGCGACCAGTTCGGGATTTAACCCGCCTCTTGCCTGATGACAGCTGGGATTGACTCCAGCACTTCTGTGACCCTTGTGAGGATAAGTGGCTCTGAAGATGGATAGATGGATAATAATTAATTGTTTGTATTATTTCAATCAGTGTAGAGCTATTTTCCCGGCACCACATTGCCGGTCTAACAGAGCTGCTCGACATTGTGGGAGACATTGAACCGGACCAGAATATTTACAATACCCGAGACCTATTTCGTTTTAGGTAGGAATTATTCTTCTCAATCTCAAATTACCAATAAGTATCTATATGACAAATTGACTCACGTGAGAAAAATGCCTATTTAAAAAAGAAAATAAACTGGCTGTAGCAGAGGGGTTTATGTGTGGCAGCGATACGCTTCCGTGTACGGAGGAGCCAACTCGCTGTCTTTTTTTTAATCATAGTTAATGAATGCGGGTTTGTGTAAAACCAGGGGTCATTTACCATATTTTCCGCACTATAAGGCGCACTGCATTATAAGGCGCACTTTCAATGTATGGCCTATACACATTGTTTTCATATATAAGGCACACTGCATTATAAAGCGCATAGAATAGACGCTACAGTAGAGGCTGGAGTTACGTTATGCATCCATTAGATGGAGCTGCACTAAAGGCTCAATATTGATCCATATATAACGCGCACCGGATTATAAGGCACACCATTGGCTTTTGAGACATTTAAAGGCTTTTAAGTGGGCCTTGTAGTGCGGAAAATGCAATATTTAAATCGTGGTATTTGTATTGAAAAAAATCTGAGTGAGTCCATCACGATGTGGGATTTATTCTTGATTGAGAACAGATCCAGCAACGAAGTATTTATATGCGTCCAGACTTTTTTCAAACTCTTCCGTGTAAATCCGACGTCTTACTCACCAGGTGCATGTGGAGATCCAGTTGTCCAAGACAAGCGGAAGCGAATTAACAGTCCAATTTCTTACTTTGGCATTAAATATGGGTCCTCTATGTGTGTCTAATTTTTCCACGTACCTTCGTTTACTATCACCTTCTAAATGTTTAACGGTATCAGACATAACTCTGGGCGTCGTGCCATAACACATATTTTCGTTTCGTCTCAATGGACAGTATATGTAGTCCAAAATCCTACTCACTTCTTTTTGGGTGTGTGATATTATTTAATCTTCACGCTTTAAATTATTTTCATGTGTGTTTTTGTACGTGTATCAAACGTGTCGGAGAGGTAAAGTTATATGAAATAAAATTGATTAATCCCCATCACATATCACAGATTTGTAGCTATGGAGTGCTTGTCTGGAACGGGGGTTTCACTTTACACCAAATATGCATTCAACATAATAACACGTGATTCCTCATGTCAGCACATAATCTAACAGCTGCCTCCTGAATTCTACCTTACAACAAGGTAAATTGAGATTGGAAAGCAGACAGAAATCGCTCTCTAACAATGGAAGGTGTCACAAAGATGTCCAGAAATGATCCAGTCTCATTTTCTCAACAGAGTGGTCCGGTTTTATGATTTTTTATTTTTATTTTTTTTTTTTTGTTCTCTTCTGAATCTTTTTTCACAGCTCCGGTTTTAACCCCCCACAAGGCCGGTCGCCGTCGGACTCCTCCGGGCTGCCGGCTCCTCAGCCCGCTGCGTTCTTTCACACCTCGGCCTTCTTCGGCGTCCATCTTTCCCTCAACTCCTTGCGTCCCGCCATGCCTCAGCCTCACACCCTGCCTCCCCCGCCCCGGCGCAGGAGGCTCGTTACCGTGGCAATTAGTGAGAAAAACCCAAATTAACCCTCTTGGCTGCCTGTAGGTGACAAAGACACTTTGGATTTTCTGCTAATTGGGAAACAGAACAACATGATTAAACGGAGACTGAGCGGTACATGACTGGACAGGTTAGTTGTTACCATTCTTCGCTTGCATACAAGTGTAAAAATACGTTAGCTGCAGATGTATTTTATAAACAGTGGTACCTTGACTTACAAGTCTCCCAAATCATATATTTTTTTTAAGTTGCATATCTTGGTTCATTTTTTTTTCTTTGTGTTGCAAGTCAAAATTTGAATAATGCAAACACTACAACACATTAAAAGCGCAACACGGTGACATTTAGGTGCGCTGGAAATGAGCGCTTGGACTCCCTCTGACTGAAATTCATCCGGATTATGGGGAACTCCTATTGCTAATTGCTAAATATGTTTTTAACCATCATGGAACAAAATGCAGGTCATTCTGTGGTGTCAATTGTTGGCGGGAACACATTTTTTTTGGATTGATCAGCAGTCAGCTGGTGACATATATCCATCCATCCATTTTATTTGCCGGTTATCCTCACAAGGGGCACCGGGAGCGGTGGAGCCTATCCCAACTGTCAATGGGCAGGAGGCGTGGTACACCCTGAACTGATTGCCAGCCAATCGCAGGGTACACAGAAACAGACAAAAGTCATATTCACAATTACACTTATGGGCAATTTAGAGTGTCCAATTCATGTTGCATGTTTTTGGGATGTGGGAGGAAACTGGAGTGCCCGGACAAAATCCGCGGGCACAGGGAGAACATGCAAACTCCAAACTGGCGGGGCCGGCCTCAAACCCGGGTCCTCAGAACTGTGAGGCCAACGCTTTACCAACTGAGCCACCGTGCCACTGGTTACCACCGGGCTCAAACCCGGGTCCTCAGAACTGTGAGGCCAAGGCTTTACCAGCTGATCCACCGTGCCAAGTAAATATGTGCCACCAGGATTCAAATTAAAAATGCCACTGAAAATTTTATGTTGTAAAATTCACATTGTTTTTCAGAGTGATTGCATTTTCAATAGCTACATTTTAATTTTACTATTCAATGTTAACAAATTCGCCCTATTGAAAAAAATTCAACCTTTAAAATTCAAACAATATTTTCAGTTTCCTGAGATTGAACTGGCTACAATTTGCTGTCTGAAATTCACCGTCTAATTTCAGTGCTAAAAAGGCAGGGTTACTTCAGGTCAGAACCCAACGCCCAGCCAATCCAGTTACACTTTCTTAGTATGTGGCGTCACGTGACTAAGAAAGCGGAACTTGATTGGCTGCCTTCTTACCACTGAATTCAGACCAGTGGTGTCAAACTCAATTTTTGTCGCGGGCTACATTTCACCGACGGTTTCCCCTCAGCAGGCTGGAATGACTGCAAAACCATAAAAATCTTTGACCGCCTTGTCATATTTTCATATGATATTTATGAACTGATTTTGGAATCAGAACTCAAGAGTAATGGGTTTTTCCAACTATTGTTTTGTAACACCAAAATGCTTGTAATATCTCAACGTTATCATTTATATGATGCGACAACTTGAAATTTTGATACGGATTTTAACTTAAATCATGGAAGTCGAGACTGATGATTTGCCTTTGAGGGCCACATAGAATCATGCGGCGGGCCGGATCTGGCCCCGGGGCCTCGAGTTTGACACCTGTGATTTAGACGGTGAATTTTAGACGGCAAATTGAAGCCAGTTGAATTTCAGGAGAAATATTGCGTTTGAATTTTAAAGGTTGATTTTTTTTATATATATATATATATATATATATGGCGAATTTCTTAACATTGAAAAGGTAAATAACAATATGGATTTTACAACATGAAATTTTCAGTGGCATTTTTAATTCAAATCCCAGTGGCACATATTTACTTCCATACGTATACCATTTACACCACAGGTGTCAAACTCAATCCACGGGGGTCAGATCTGGCCCGCCACATGATTTTAGGTAGCCCGCGAAGGCAAATAATTTGTCAACTTGGATGATTCTTGTGAAAATCTGTACCAAAATTTCATTTATCATAAATGATGATGTTGAGATATAATGGGCATTTTTGTGTTACCAAACATGAACAATGGTTGAAAAAAACTTTTATCCTGGGTTTCTGAACCCAAAAATAATTAAGACATTTTGTGTGTAAATACGATGAGGTGATTAAAGATATAATTCAAAGTCATAACGGCCCTGGGAGGGAAAACCGTAAATACAATGTGGCCCGTGACAAAAATGAGTTTGACATCCCTGATTTACATATTTGAACGAATTAGAGTCTTCATTGAATCTAGCGAACATGTTTTTGGAGCGTACGGAGAACCCCAACAAAAAAAAAACACCATCAGTATCACCATGCATCATACTGCGCCATCATATTTTTTTTTTAATCAATCTGCTTCCCAATCTTCTACAAACATTGTTGTGCTAATCAAATGAGCGACACAAGAAGTGCGGTACCGACGACCGTTTTTCCATTTTCACCCACTGAAGTTTGGCTCCCCGCGTGTAGGTAGGTCACAGCCTGTTTTCCGGCCGCCCCGGCACAAAAGCTCGTCGGCGGTTTGAGGGCGCACCGATAGTCGCCATGGGAACGCGGACACGACCTCGCTCGGGGTGCGCACCTAAAAGGTCATTAATCACCACGCCGGGGATGTGTAACCATTGACAGCTCTCAGAATTCCCAGCTGGAAGACAAACACGGCCTAATGAGGAAAAGATGGCGCGGTACGGTGTGGATGAATAAGTTCCTCCATTTCAATAGACGCAAGGTCAGTGGAAACCTCTCTAGAAAGGAAGGTTCGGTCGTCGTTGGGGAAATTGCGGGAAAAAAAACAAATCTTTTTGAACGCACGAGTCGGAAGCAGATGTGATAACAGCGAAGAAAACCAAGGAGGGTGTCCTGTATTTATTTTATTTTATTCGAGAGGAGACCGAGAGCAGCCAGAAAACGGCATACATACAAGATTATTCAAGTAGACCGAGGGCAGTTCTACAGTTCTAGTCTGACGCCAAGTATAATACCGCAGTACTAAAATGGACCTCATTCAACGCACCGGTGAGATGAAGGTGTCCCAAACAACCAGGTCGAACGGACAAAGGTCCGCCGGAGCGGTGGATTGGTTGCTTGGTGTCAGTCGACTTTGGATGGTTGTTTTCATCGGCGTTGGGAACTTGCGGCGATTCTGGATAAATTTGGACTGCGAGTTCACTCTGCACTGATGCAAGCAGAAGTAAATTAAGTAAATTCTCAAGTGACACTGGTTAACAAGAGTCAAGTGGCAATTGCTTTACCGTGGGAAGTAGCCGGAAGATTCCTTGTAATTCAAAACACAAGTCACCATTTTCACACCTTCAGGGACACAGAAGGGGCTGACAAGCTCTCGTGTTTCGGGCCAAATCCACGACTCCACCAGTCCGCCACTTCCTTGCTGACATTGCAGCCTTGTTGGGTCATGGTGGTCTTCTGGCCCATGCGGGCTTGCGAGATGCTCAACAGTGGACAATCTCACGCTTCAGAGAATACCTCTGCATCATTTGATGCTACGAGCACAGAATAAGAGGAAGTCGTGTTGTGGCCCCCGTCTTCCAATGACCTCAATCCTAGTGAGAACCTTTGGAGCATCCTCGAGCCAAATATTGTTGAGCGTGGGAGGCAATTGACATCCAAACGGCAGCCGTAGGAGTCTATTCTGGCATCCTGCGAAGAAATCGTTCTTTCTAGAAATCTCTGGAGATTTTTACATTTTCAAACATTAGCTTCTACAACATTCTTAGAAAATCGCAATATCTCATCATCGGTGAGCTATTTTTAGAGCGGGCCCACGTGCCACTCATGTGGGAGCAACCTGGTGCCCGCGGGCTTCATGTTGTTGACCCTTGAACCGATGAATGTCATTTCTGTACAAATTGTGTGTGAAAGATTAAAAAAAAAAAAAAACTGAAGCTGAACTGAAATGCAGAAATGTCGTTTCAGAGCGAGAGATGCTTTAGTTTGTTTATGTAGTTTATTTACACATGGATGGTATTAGTAGAGCAGCACGGTGACCTCAGTTCTGAGGACTTGGGTTTGATTCCTGGCCCCGCCTGTGTGGAGTTTGCATGTTCTCCCCTGTACCTGCGTGGGTTTTCTCCGGGCACTCCGGTTTCCTCCCACATCCCAAAAACATGCAACATTAACTGGACACTCTAAATTGGTGTGATTGTGTGTGCGGCTGTTTGTCTCGATATGCCCTGCGATTGGCTGGCAACCAGTTCAGGGTGTACCCCGCCTCCTGCCCGTTAACAGCTGGGTTAGGCTCCAGCACCCCCCCCCCCCGGCCCCGCAACACTTGTGAGGATAAATGGCAAAGTAAATGGATGGATGGTATTAGTAATGTAGAAACAACCATCAAAGTGAAAACCCATGCAAGTGTAGCATTGGAGAAGAATTTAAAGACTTTTAAATCTAATCCCCCCCCCTAAAAAAATGAGATTAACATATTGGTACGTCACTAATATATACAGTGAAGACTCATTGTGCCTCGGTAACATTTGTACAATTTTGTGCATTGTTGACATTGATATACATCATGACGTAATGACTTAGTGAGGCATTGTTAATACAGTACAGCCAATATGGTTGAACTCGCAGGCTGTTGCCGTTCCGACGCTTTTGGGGGGCACCTTGCTTGCCGCGGGGGCGAGCACCTCAACCACTCGCCGTGCGAGAGAGCGCGCGTGTGCGCGCGCGCGGGCAGGAGAGCCCGGCGTGCGCGCGCGCGCGCGCCCGTCTGCTCTGCTCTGCTGTTGCTGCCCTTTGATCCCCCGCATTAGTGTTAGTTAGGGGGGCTCCGAGGCGCACAACAGTCAAGACAGCCGAGCGAGCGAGCGAGCAGGCAAAGCGGCCCAGGCGGCGCCCCCCACCCCCCACCCCTCCTCCGCGGGTCGGGCTCCCCTATTTCCCCCGCTCTCGCTTCGTCTTTCTATCTCTCGTCCCCCCCCCTGCGACCGACGACGGTCCCACTGTGAACCGAGCGAAGCAAGCAAGCCAGCCAGGCAGCCAGGTGCAAGAGCGAGCAAGGAGTGACGGCTGCCCGCCTAAACGCCCGCCCGCCCGACGTCCGTCCGTCCCCTCCGGTCTCCTTCAAATGGGAGCGAGCCTCTTTTTTTCCGTCTCCCGGAGCCAGGACGAGAATGTGATTTAAAAAACAAGCGTTTTGGGGGGGGGAGTAAAATGCCAAGGAGGAAGCAGGAGCAACCCAAGCGCCTGCCTTCACGTAAGTCCCGCGGCTTGTGTGCGCCATTCTCGGCGGGGTTAAAGAGGTGAAAGAGACAAAAGAGGCTAGGTTAGATTTCTCCGCGGGTTCCTTTTTTTTCGGGTCCGAGCGAGGCAGCCATGTTGTTGGCGACGCTTTAGCCAGCCCCCGAGAGCAGCGGGAGGAACCATAAGCGAGCGAGACGTTCATAATCGATATTGCCCCCCTACCCCACCCCTCCCCTTAAAAAATAGGTTTTTAAAGGTTGCGGGTTGTATGCGTGTATGGGCAGAAGAGGAGGTGAGCAAGAACGTGGTAGCGAGAAACGCCACCGCGCTGTTTTCGCTAACATGTCTGCCTGGTTAGGTGGCTTCTCCGGGGGTGGAGGGAGGGGAGGACCCGGGCAGTGTGGCCGCAATAAAACGAAGGGTCAGCCGGATCAGACGAGCCGGAGTCTGGTTTGGCTCGCTCCGCGCGCCGATGCCCGGTGAGCATTAAGCTAGTACCTCAACTTCATTCCCTAAAAAAAAAAAAAAAAAAAAAGTATGGAAAGATGTTTTTAACCCCCACCATTTTCTAGCTGCCCGCCTGTCAAAGAGTCGTCATGGTCGGTCACCTGAAGTTCATGGTCCCCCCCCCCACTCTTCCTCCTCCCCCCTCTTCCCCCTCCTCTTCCCCTTTGCAGCCATTCATTGCAGACAGACTTGGATCAATAACGCGGTTAGACGAGGTGGGGGAGAAGCTACACAAATGCCAATGTCGTGCCGCAGTAGCCATCTTTTTAATAATAATAATAACACGACCCCCCCGCTCCCATTCTTTAGCGGGCTTCCCACTTTGTCTCTTCAAATCTGGCCCTCCATCATATGTTTGGATCCCGTTATCAGTGCAGGCAGGGAATGAGGGGAGAGGAAAGGGGGCTGCAGTTGCACTCTCGGGTCGCCATGGATTCATGGTGCAGGAATGACTGGAGATTCTTGTTCTTTTTTTTTTTTGTTCCTTGTATTGCTATTTTGTGATGATGCTGTGCTACGGTATCATCTTTATGACAGCATCTAGTGTCAGCGTTGAGATATACCGCTCGTTTGTTGTGCTCCATTAGGCTTTGGAATGACTTTAGAGTGCGGGAAGTGGGTGAAGAGTTGCACGCCCACGTGAGCCAGGATTCGAACCCAGAACCAGTAAATCCGACAGGCTAACCTGCTTGATCACGTCGCTCCCGTCAAACCTACATTACGTGAGCTATGCAGAGTAGTTGTTAATATTTCGGTAATACGCGCACAATTACATGACAACAAGGTGAACGTCTGTCTCACAGTTCCGAGGTTCAAGTTCCATATCTCAGTTCTGTTTTTTTGGTGTGGAATTAGCTTGTTCTTTCCGTGCTTGCGTGGATTTTTTTGGGGGGTATGCCAGTTTCTTCCCACTTCCCCAAAACATGCACATTCTGTTCATTGAAGACTAAGTTGCCCGTGTGAATGTACGTCGATTAACTGCCCTTTGTTTGGCCGGAATCGGCTCCGCCGCTATCGAAAGTTGGATATGGCATCGCTGCGTATCTCATGACAACACCTAGGTTTTAAAAATAACGGCATTGAAATGTCTACCCCTGCTTTGTTGCAATTTTCCCTCATAGGAAGTAAAATGCATGGAGTTAATCTGGTCCTGGGTCAAGTTGTCTTTGTCGTCCATCCCTTTTCTTCGCTGCTTGTCCTCCATTAGGGTGTTGGGTGAGCTGGATCGTGTCCCGGATTGACTTTTAAACAAACTGTCCTCCTCTTTCTTTTTGGAAGACAAACACACCCATTACATGAACTATGTACTAGGACTGGTACGCTAATGTCAATTTATTAGCAGGTTTAAACACTGGCCTCCTGTGTAATACAATAAATGGACAGACTAAAAAAAAAAAAGGCTTGTGGCTCTGAATAAAGATGACTTTTGGGCGAGAGAGAGGATATTGAAACCCGCAGACACGCTGACCACTACTGCCTCGCTATTATGTGACTATAATTTACTGGACAGGCAATCTTTTAGCATTTGTAACTTGTTAGTCACTCTGACTAGTCCTTTTTAAGCATCGCTGTGACGTTCTCCGGTAACGGCATTGTACTGAGCAGCCAAGACACAGCCAGCATGTGGCTAATTTACATAAGAAACCGTGCAGACACGTGTTCTCTGAGGTTCAGATGCATAGGGAGTCTGGTCTTGACAAAAACGACCTAAACACAGCTCATCCTCTGGATTGTATTCAATTATTGTTATGTTTTTGCCGTGTTGTAGAAATAATCTTATTTGGAGGATGGATGGATGCATCATGGTTGAGCATTTTGCTGATATCGTAAAAACATTGGTTGTTTACCCGTCGTGTTATACCCCTGCTAAAAATTTTATATAGAACATTTCTAAACAAATATAGAACTTTAGGACCCAAGTCCTATAGAATTTCTATAGAAATTCTATTGTTCTGTAGAATTTCCATAGAAAATCACAGCCAAAGTTTTATAGAACAAGTTGTTCTGTACATATTATGTAGAATTATATAGATTTGTATAGAATTTCTATAAAATTTTTTTAGCAGGGAACAGAACAGGCTGGACAAAATTGACATTGCAAAGGTACCGCTAGGACTTTAGTAAAGGTGCACAGTATTTTGTTGAGGATCGTCACGGCGATGTCCCTCTGCTGCACTGTTGGTCTCCTGTAATATACAGTGAATCGACTGTAATATTAAATGATCAGCAGAGTGACCCTTTTGGACATGCTAATAAAATAATGTACACCTGCTGCATTTCATATATTTCAGGCTATTGCTCTTAATAGCTTGCCACTGACGGTCCCGAGCCCGGAAGAAAAAATAAATAAAAAACAGATGGGTTGCATCAGGAAGGGCATTTGGCATTAAGACTGTGCCAAACGTTAAATTACAGTCCTTTTACAAACTAACTTTTGTGAACAAAGTACTGTAATGTAATGTGGATCTTCTGTGTCTTTTGTGATGAATTTGAGTCAATCTTTTTGCACTGTTTGGCAAGGAAAACTGAGTAAAAATGTATTGCTCGCGCTAACTGGCCAGATGCTTTATTCTAGTCACGTGTGATATCAGGATCATGTGCCGCAAAAGGAACATGTAAGAGCCGTTTTCACACATGAATGGCGAACAATGCGGGAGGAAGAAGCCGTGTTGTTGTCATTTCACTCGTGCAGCAGACAATGAGAGGTTGTCCTTGTTAGACTCGTCACCTTCTGAGAGTAAGGGGGCATGTGGCGTGAGGGGCGACTTGCGTGGTATGTGCAGGATGATGGTGCAAAACTGCTGTCATCCCGATGTTTGCTATCAGGTCTATTTTACTCTCATTGTGTGTGTTGCTCCCATAGGATCTGATGTCCTCAATGTTTGTGCATGCAAAAACATTGGCACAAACTCGATGGCGCAGGCAAACAGATGTGGAAGCTGGTCTACTAACCGGACGTGACCAGGATTGCGTATACCAAATGCGTATTTCATGTTTAAGATTTTGGGAGGAATACAAGAAAAATGATTAATTTCACTTGTGTAACTGATCAAACCTGAGACAAATTGTACTGGCTGACTTTGAGTCATAAAATATCTCGTCCAAAATGCAGGTGCAATCCCGAATGGGGAAACAGTGCCAGTGGAGCATTGGCAAAAATGAGAGGCAGCGCTTTTCTTCGGAATGCCAACAAAAATTATCACACGATATCATCTATTCAGCAATGTCGTTTTGGAGCTTCTGAATGATCTCAAGGCTGAATTCTTCACCAGTCACAAGGAGGAGTCATGGCATGTCACCTATGACAAAACATATTTCAGCTTTGAATTTCTGTGTGTCTGGGTCATTTTGGTGCCTCTCTCTCACAGAGCAGTTTTTCTGGTTTGGTTGGCGGTCCAGAGTTTTAAACAATTTAATGCAGGATGACCACATGCATCCAATAGCTCTGCCCTCGGGGAAGATTAAATCAAACAAAGTATGGCTTTTATGAGCTTGCTGGCTTCCCCAAAATTATTGGAGCAATCGATTTTATTTTCTGTAACTCACTTTTGTTTCCAAGACTCCCAATTCCACCTAAAGTGCAAAACGTTTTTTTAAATAGGGTTGTCTCGACCAGTTTTACACCTGTTGCCAACAGCTTGTCCCATCAGAACATGAACACCAGGCCTGTCACGCTATTGATTTACTTTTTGCTCAATAAAATGGACTTGATGAGTTTTGAAGCCTCGATACATTGATATTGTTGTGGTAAATAAGCTGGCGTGAGGCTTCCTCAGTGAACCGACGGGGAGTTGGATGACTGTGTCATTAGCCGCCAGTGGGCTCATGGAACGCTGGCAGATGTTGGCTCCATCCAGGACTGCGGAGCCTTGCTCCATGTGCGCCGTGTAGTACACAACAGAGACACTTAAGATAAATTGAACTGTTCATATGTTCGCAAGCTCTCGAGCTAAGGAGCTAAACAGCTTAACAGCCTGCTCCACCACGGCGAATTCGTTTAAAAACGTCAGGGCCCCGCTCGCAGTTGCTGTGCGCGTCGGTTCCCAACACGAGGAAGTTAACTGTTTATTACGTTCGCTGGGCTGCAAGTAAACGAGCCAAACAGCTCGCTCCGCAGCGGTGACCTCATTTAAAACATCAGCAACTCCGAGTAGTTGTGTGTTAATCCCCAATTTATACAACCATGCGAAAATCAACTGTTTGACAGTTTATCAACAGTTGATTGAACAAAAACAGTTTTTTTGTTTGTGGTACAACTTGTCATCATTGGTGACTTTTTTTTTTTTTTTTTTTTAACAGAAGTGTATGCGCCGCATCGAAAAGAGTGTATCCAAGCCTTGTGTGTGTGTGTGTGTTTATACGCGGGCGCATAAGCCAGCTATGGAGGTCACGGTACAGTATGGCGCCGTCACTCTTGACAAGTAAACATGACCTTTGTTGCCGCCGTGAAAACCGCTCTTCTTCTTCCGTGACCTTGCAGCACTCTTTTTTTATTTGTGTCGTTTTTACTTCCTTATTACCCGCCCGTCCGTAAATTCCGCAAGGAGGGCATCAAACAAAGACGCCACCGCTGCGTGTTGTTTGTCAGCGTCGGCCGCCAACCACACACAGCTGAAAAGGGCATTGCCTCGCAGTGTCATTAGACAAACTGGCTTTGTAAAGCATTATGACAATTACAAACTATTCTCACATTTTCAGTTTTTGAGATTCTTCAGACAGGACATCTCAAAAGTACAACGCCCAACCCCCAGTAGGGTCCTCTTTGGTCCTTGTTTCTGCAGGTGTGCTAATCCTGAACTCTCCATTTCCAAGCCACTTATCCTCACAAGGGTTGTGGGAGTGCTGGAGCCTATCCTACATATCCTAAATACATCAACTTTTTACAGTGGTATGCCTGCTTAGCAGGCGTGAGCCCAACCTAAAAGTTACTTTGTAGCTCACTCCAGATTTATTTATTGATTTATTTTTATTCAGCTCTCAAAGCCAGCTTTACTTAGTTAGCAACATGACATTTTGCAAGCATTTTCTTTAACGAGTACACCGTAAAAAAAAATTCTCGGAACTATGCTTGAAAAGACACGAAGTCTGGGATTTTAGTTCGAAGTCGGCGCTTAGGGTCAGTTTGGCCATTTCCAGAGGTTTGATTCTAGAAATTTTGTCCGATGCCTGCCAAATTTAATCCATGCATACCAGACAGATGGGCAATGAAACAAAATTACAAAAAAATTTAGTTTTATTATTGCGTGTGGGCGAAGTGCGGCTGCAAAGTTATTTTTTTGTTGTTGATGGCACTCAATACTTGTACATCCATTCCGTGTCATTTTGCTTTCTGTCGCACTTTTTGCTGTCTGTGCGGCGACACCTTGAATTACTTCATTAGTACAGCAAAGAATGTACTGTGGGATGTGCGTGACTCACTGCAGTCGAGGTAGGAAATGTGGCCCGGAAAGTTGACCAGTCTTGAGTCCGTGTAAAAGGCAGTCAGCTCAATCGACAGGAAGTCGAGCTCTGGCGAGTTTTAGAAGGGTTCTTGATGGTTCAGTTGGTTATAACAGCAAAGTTACGCCAAAGAGGTAAACACTACATTGGAAACATGTTATCCTGTTTTTACTTTATGATTGGCCAGAATACATGTCCTAAAAGGGGGGGAGGTAGTATTTATACTTGTATAAACTGACTACTTAAGAGAATAGTCTTGAGATTTTGCTCAATTGTTTTTGTCAATTCAGAGTTTTTATTTATTTTTTTGGAACTGATTCACATCTGTATGACATGGATGGAGTCAACCAACTTTCAGCTATTATTTCACTCCAAGATTCCTTAACGATATTCCAGAATTCATCTACATTTCTTGGTTTTTGATTTGGAAACCGCATTTTTGATGGTTCTCAATTGGATTAAGGTCAGGGGATTGGGCTCGCCCACTCCATGACATTAACTTTGTTGGTTTGGAACCAAGATTTTGCATGTTTACTATTGTGTTTGGGGACCCAAAACATATTAGTAAACACCCCAAAACAACATTTTACTCTCATTAGTCCACAAAATGTTCCTCCATTTCTCTTTAGGCCAGTTGATGTGCACATGGCTTTTTTTTTTTTTTTTTTTTTTTTAAATAGAGGGACTTTGCGGGGGATTCTTTTAAATAGATTAGCTTCACACAGGCGTCTTTTCACTGTCACAGTACTTAAGGTAACTCCAGCCAGTCCTTGATTGTCCTGGAGCTGATCATTTGCTGAGCCTTTGCCATTCTGGTTATTCTGTCACGTGTCTCTGGTTTTCCTCGGGCTTTCAAGGAGAAATGCATGTTCAACAGGTGCCGGCTTCATCCGTCAATGGGGGCCACCTGATTCACAACTGTTTTTGACAAAATTGATTACCTCACTGATTGAATGCCACACTGCTTTTTTTTTTTTATTTTTTATTTTTTTTTAAACACCCTTTTCAACAAATTGCTCAACGGCACAGCCTTAAGAGTATGCATGTGATGAATGCTGGGTCTTGTTGGTTCGGTGAGAATCTACTGCACCTACCGGTAATTTGTTTAACATGTAGCAATAAAAATATACTAAAAACGTGGATTAATCTGGTTAGTCACGTTGGACTGCCGTTATTTAGTCAAGTCACGGTTCTGTACATACCTTAGTTGTATGATGTACATAGGTTACACTTTGAGAAAAAAATGGTAAACATGTATTGCAGTACATTTTGATGAAAGTTTTACCTACATTCAAAATCATTGCTTGCTAGAGGCTGAGCTGTACATTCTGTTTGATTACCGATATAATGATGCTCCATTTTGAATGACATTAAAAAGTATTAAATTTTGGCACTACTGTAAATCGATCGTGTATTGTATCTGATTTCTAACTTTGTCAGTAGACAGCGATGTGAAATGGTAACATTTCCGACAATTCTGCATTCCTTTTGACAGCCCGCCGCCGATGACTTGTTCGCTGTCTACTTTAGCGCCATAGCGGGTGGCTCTCTGGCTGCCTTCCACTCGCTATGATTATAATGACCTTGCTGCGGCCCAGACTTAAAAACGCTGGATTAAAAGGAAAGGAAAATGAGAGGAGGTTTCCATTTCACCCTTGGCGTAAAATTTAAGGGGTAATTTCTGCCTAGAATCCCCCTTCCCTCATAATTCCCCCTCCCCAGCTCAGATGAATGGCCACTGGGGTCTGCGGCTGTGTCGGTCGATCGGAGCTCAAGCGAATAATGATACACAAGCTCGAATTGGGAAATGAATTCGCCATGCGATGTCACAGGTGGCGGTTGCAGCGCTTGTGGGTTTGTGTGTGCGCGCGAGTGTGCATTTCATTTGATAGTACCTGAAATCACCGAGGCTCATTAGGATTAACAGTTAGCGGGGTAAGGTTTAATGGGCCCGGTTTCACCAAAGTAGCAAGGCCTCAATGTTTGGATCGATGGCGACACATAAATGTTAACCTTATTTGCAGCTCGAGACAAATCAGAGTGCACATAGACAAGGCAGCCGGTTTTGTACTTGAACTTGAAAGGACACTTTGCACGCACAACCTGTTTTATTGTTTTAGGAATGAAATGTGGATACAAAGCATCAATATGATGCTATTTCACATTACTATCTCTGAAAATACAGGGGGGGCCTCTGTTTACTACAGTGCCAATGCATCATCTTTTGTTTGCAAACTGAGAGCCATGAACTAACTTGTGCAGCGGCGTCATAATACACTGTTACACGACACAAGAAGGCACGCTGACTTATGGCTGTATTCATCCCATTTTTCATTTGATTATTTTATAGTGACTTAACTACTGCCTTGGTTTAGGTTTGTGCAAATGCCGAATTGGCGGAAGGTGTCTGGTGTTCTATGTGACAGAAGACTCTCCACTAGGATGAAGGGCAAAGTTTATAAGAATGGTGAGGCCGGCCATGATGTACGGATTACAGACGGTGGCACTGAAGAAACAACAGGATGCAGAAATGGAGGGAGCAGAAATGAAGATGTTGAGGTACTCGCTCGGTGTGAGCAGGTTGGATAGGATTAAAAATGAGTTCATTAGAGGAACAGCCAAAGTTGGATGTTTTGGAGACAAGGTTAGAGGGAGCAGACTTGGATGGTTTGGACATTTTCAGAGGCGAGAGAGTGACTATATTGGTAGAAGGGTGCTGAGGATGGAGCTGCCAGGGAGAAGAGCGAGAAGAAGACCAAAGAAAAGGTTGATGAATGTTGTGAGGGAGGACATGAAGACAGACAGTGAGTGTTCAAGTGGAGGATGCACGAGATAGGCTTAGATGGAAAAAGATAACATGCTCTGGCGACCCCAAATGGGACAAGCCGAAAGGAAAAGAAGAAGATAGATTACGTATAGATAAGTGCTTTATGGCAAAGGCACTTAATAACTACCACTTGTGATTTAGAAAATGTATCTTTATATACACTTGTGAGTCTTGAATTATTACGTCGCCTAATGCGCAGGAAGACAACTGGCTTGACATACACCTTTTCGCCAAGTATTTTTGTTTGGATGTATTTTGTTACAGGTAGATTCCATGTATTCCACTGTTATAGAGAAGTTTAAAATGATGTGCAAACTGGAGAGAAAGAGATTATATGTGCAGTATGTTAACTTAAGGCCTCTTTGTATTCCCGCACGGGCGACAGCGTCCGCTTTGCAACAAAGGAAACTCCACCCTGTGGTTTTCTAGCCACTTCCAGCCGTAGCGACACCCCCACCTGACTTGGAGGAGAACTGCAGGAAATTTTTCAAAACTGTGTACGTGAGTTCCACTAGAATGTAAATGCAAACTGCGTGCGTGACATCAGCACCGTCGCCACGCATGCGAGTATAAAGAAGCTGTTATAGTTTGCAAGCTGGTGAGTTAATCGAGATGCTTGACTTGTCAGTACAGTGACAAGTGATTAGCTGACATAGATTTGGATTCTACCAACCATGTTTGTTGACCTAACTCTGTTTAGAAAAAAAAAAAAAAAAAAGCTTCCAGCCCGTCTGACTACAATGCGGGTAGCTTCACTGCTCCTAGACAGTCGTTTAGCCACCTGTGCTGCTCGTGTGGTTAACAGACAGCGCCTCGAGAAGTCACGTATCATCTCCTCCATCATAGCATGTCAGTAACAATGCTGACTAGTAGTTTGAAAAAAAATTGCACAAAATACATTAAAATTACCAGAAGTGTTGATAATTAAATGTATGAATATGTGCAAATTGTTTTGCATGTTGTACTCAGTTGTTGTAATCAACTTTTATGTCTTATTACAGAATGGAAAAATCCTGACATTGAGGGTCAGCACCCTGGCTTTGAGGGTAGTGGTTGATGCAAAATGTTTTGTCTTAATTGTTCGTCTGGACCCGATAAAAAAAAAAAAAAGCCTCCCAGAACCATGTTTGTGCCACCTGAACCAGTGTTTCAAATGAAGATGTATTGGAGATGGATGCAATGTTAGTCAATTGATAAACCTTGTGGAAAAACAGCAGAAGGGCGTCAATAAATGATTTTTAAGACACTGTTAAATGTTTATTGTACATATTACCTGATTTATGAGTGAGTATAATGGTAGTAGTTTTTTTTTCACCTAAAAAGGTCACTTGCAGTTGCTAACCCTTCAGCATTTTGTTGTTTCAAATTCCATCCATCCATCCATTTTCATAGCTGCTTTCCTCACGAGGGTTGCAGGAGTGCCAGACCCTATGTCAGCTGTCATTGAGCAGGAGACAGGGTACACCCTGAACTGGTTGCCAGCCAATCGCAGAGCACATAGAGACAAATAGTCACATTCACAATCACACTTAGGGGCAATTTAGAGCAAAACAGGATTTGAACCCCGTTCCTCAGAACTCTTGAGACCAATGCTCTACAGCCATTCCACCGTGCCGCCCAGAACCAACACATGTTTAATTATTAAAGTCCATCCCTCATGAATGAAAACAAAATGCACATTAGTAATGGAAAAAAAGCAGCAGGAGCGGGCCAATTATTGTTTAATTATTCAACAAATAATCCAGAGGAGAATCTATTCTAAAAAGATTCAATGGTGACAGCCCAAGTAGCAACGTTACAAGAGTTCCCAAAAATAAAAGTTTTCCAAAATGCTGAGTCTGGTTGGAATGGTTACCTAAACCTGAGTATGATGCGTGATGATGGGATGAAGTTTTTATTTTGGGGAGAACATTTCTGTGAAAAACACCTCCAAACTGAAATAGACTCGTATAACTTCACAATGTCTACATTTATATGGTTGTGTGCGATTGCGTTTTAGTTTCTGAAATTGAGACCTTAGGTGGATTATGAGAAGAAATGCTCACTGAAGGTCAGATTACAAAGTATACAGCCCACAAGTGATTGAAATTCTCACCATAACACATCTTTTCACCTTGGAATCAACATTATTTCAGACAGTTTCACACAGATACCACATAATTGCCGTCTTGAATCCGTGTCGGGTCCACATATCCACTGACGTATGTGTTTTAGTACTGTCTGTGCTTCCTGAATCCGTTTTTTTTTTTCGTGTTGTTAACATTTTAGTTCTGATGTTACTCTTAAAATAAAAACACATTTGGAACCACCATTCTACTGATTTTCATTAGATTGTTTTATATTTATTGCTTAAAAGGGTGTTTCAAACAAGTATTTACTGTAATTGACTTTGAAAAAAAAATCCCGTATTAGTTCCGTGTCACTTCCATTTATACAGTGACTGCAAGTGTTTCTACAATGTCTGTGCCACCCATGTCATTTATTCACCAGTAATTGCATGGACGGCACGGTCGGGCAACTTGTTCGAGCATCGGCCTTACAGTTCTGAGGACCGTGGTTCGAACCCCGGCCTAGCCTGTGTGGAGTTTGCATGTTCTCTCTGTGCCTGCGTGGGTTTTCTCTGAGCACTCCAGTTTCCTCCCACATCCCAAAAACATACGATATTAATTGGACACTACATTGCCCGTAGGTGTGATTGTGAGTGCGACTGGCGTCTGTCTCCATGTGCCTTGCGATTGGCTGGTAACCGGTTCAGTGTGTACCCTGCCTCCTACCTTTTGACAGCTGGGATTGACTCCCATGACCCTCGTAAGGATAAGCAGCTCAGAAAATGGATGGATAATTGGGTAAACAGGTTCAACCTGGTTCCACGAATATTTAAGGTGTTATGGATCAATTTAAGAAAAAATTTGGGGAACCTAAAAGTTTCATATCAGCTCCCGTTTTGTAGCTGTCGTTCTGTTATCAATCAGGACTACCCCCTCTCCTCCACTCTTTATCGAATGGAAGTGCACGACTAAACCCCCCTCCCACCCCCCACCTCAGCCATCCAACCGTGTTGACAAGTCGCTACACGGAGCTCTACAGCTCGCAGCACAGCTCTTTTTGGCGAGTAGCGGTAATCTCACAGGAGTAGTGAGGCTTTCAGCTGGCAGCATTTCACACAGAACAGCTCGCCGGTGCAGCTGGGAAAGACAGAGCGGTAGAGTGAGCTGCTGGTGGCGGAGAGGGTGCGCGATAGACGGAGTGAGGGAGGGACAGAGTGGAGAGGAAGAGCCGCTAAGAGCTTTGGGCGGTTTCTCTGTTGTTGTTGTACCACACAAGTGCATCCAGGCCCTGCAGGACAAACCTTTAACAGGCATGAGGGATGGAGTGCAGGAGAGGGGGGGGGGGTGAAGGAGGTGGTGTTCTGTGCCAGATGCCTGCTCTAAACAGCACAATGATTTATCGCTGGACGCGCACGTTTCGCTCCTAGAAAGCAGCTAAATGACTTAGTTGGGAAATAAAGAACTGCTAAAATCATTTGAGAGAAGCAAGCGGCCGTTTGATCAATTCAGAACATGCAGAGTGTTCCCTAACCGGTGTGTGAAATTGGAAAGTTTGTGCCTCAAATTGTTGCACCTGATTCAACTTTAATTAAGTTTTTAATATATCGCACTTGGAACGTGTCACCACGTCGCTGCTGTATTAGTAGAGTGGAATGGCCACACCTGAATGCTGTTGAAGTGGTACAATTTGAGCTGAAAAGTGACATTTCACGGGAAAGAAATAGTACTCAAAACACCAGAGAGTCCTCTGCTCACTAAGCATAAAATGAAAGATCCCTGCGAATGTGGACAAACTACCATTCACACTCATATTGACACCTCCGGACAATTTAGTCTCCAACTACAGGGGAACCTTGGCGTATGAGTGTTCAAAGTCACATTTGTTCAACCTCCATTTGCACTGCTTCACTATGACTGCCCGTTTGACTCGAAGTTGGCAGTGGCTTGTGCCGGCACCACACCGTGTGCGTTTGCCATCGCTCGGCTTGACTCCGCTACGTGTTCAACATTGGGTCAAACACTGGCATTTTGTACGCAGAAGTTTTTGGGTCGAAGTCCGATTTGTACGACCCCCAAGACATTAGAATTCTGAGGTTCCACTTTATACCTACCATGTTTTGGAATGTGGGAGGAGACCGGAATGCACGATAGCATAGCGATTAGCGTTATGGTTTTCTGTCTTTTACGACCCATTTTCCGCCCTTTTTTGTGACGATGTAAATTATGTGTGCTAGTAGCATGGTAAGAAGTTTCATTTCGCTCCCGTGGAGGTGACGATTAAAGACTTACAGTGCGTTGACACCGGACACAAATAAAACTTTGTTGGAGGTTTGAAGTCGGGGGTTGAATGATAAAACAGTTTGCCCCCGAGTATTCTCCCCGACTCTTATTTATTTACTTTTTTTTAAACAAAGTGATTATTTCAAAATACATTTTAGAAATTTTCATTACGGTAGCCAGACACAGTGCCATACTGGCCAGTCAAGTCAGATGTTTGATTTCCATATCCCAAACATGCATAACAATTGGTTCAGTTTAAATTATGTTGGTAACAAAATACGGACAATCAGTAACTCGTGTGGCACACAAAGCGATGTTGTGAGATGGGCCGCTAATTCGCTCGGGTGCTAGCAGCTTGTGTACCGGCAGTGGGTCCGTCCAATAAACTACCGCCATATGCTGTGTGCCCTATATGGCTCATAAAACAGATACTTCAGGGAAAGTTAACTAGTTATTACGTTTGCGAGACCACTTGCAACCAGACCGGAGGCAAAGTCATCTCATTAGTCATCGCCTCACTCTGGGTATCTGTGTGGCTTCACAAAGCTGAGACACTACGAGTAAAGGTAACCGCGACAGTGGCACGTTTTTCAGTTTGTGGCTCATATTACACACATTTGAGCACAATTTTCAGTGCATTCAGCTGACAAGCTGACAGCTTCCGAAAGGTGGGAGGTTTTGTCTCTATTTTGAGTCATTTTGGATGGCTCAATTTATAAAGTTTTTTTTAATTCATCCAAATTTGGCAGGGTTTTGGGTTAGACTTTTTAACAAAACTCTTATGTTGTGCGTCAAATTTATAACCTTAACATTCACTTTTCACGGACCCCGAGTTTTGGGAAAGACTTGTATGATGTAAAATCAACTTAGCTACTTTATATGCTAAACAGGCTTGTTTGTTTTTGTTTTTATTATGATGGGTTGAGGAGGATTGTGTAGCCAGTGATAGGCTGTACATTGGGGATGGTAATGAAGGTGGTACATGGGTTTAAAGGTTTGGGAAAGGATGCTCAACTGCATAAAATGAATGTAGCTACATGCAGAATCATTTTTTTTTTCTGGTGGGTTGGGAGTGTTGTGGTGTCATGGATAGAAGTGTGCTAACTCTGTTGGGAAGTTCGACGGGGGTACCTGACTTAAAAAAAAGTCTGTTCTACTACAAAATTACTCTTGTTGAGTTGGGAGCCTTGAGATGTCCTGGATTGATTGTGCCGGATCAGGGTGTTAAAAGGGGGACAACTCAACAGGGTTTGTTGTGGTTTGGGATGTGCGCCAACTCATCCTCATTTCGACCATCCTTTTTCATGACGAAAGGATTATCATTATTATTATTTTTTAAACTCAGCCGACACTGCATGAGCACAACCCCAATGCTTGTCCCTCAGCATCCCCCGCTTTGAGCAGAGGAGCCAAAAGGATGAGCGGGGGGTGGGGTGGGGGTGGGGGTACCTTTTGTTCAACGTCTGCTATTGGTTTGACATCCGTTTGGCCGGGGCGCAACTAACGGACAACGAGAACACTAATCAGGATTTGTCCTGGTCCCTTCTTCAACTAGAATGACCATGCTGAAAATGGGAGGCGAGAGAGAGAGAGAGAGAGAAACTAGCAAGAAATGCTAACCTCTAATTTACATGCAGGTCCAGGGAGGATGAGGGAAGTGGGTGGAGGTGTTATTCTGTTTTCAATCTCCATGTTCAACCAGGGCAGCGGACGGGAATGAAAGCCATTGTTCGCCACATGCTGGTACATCAATGCCTGCCTCTCTTTTCCTAATGTATATGGAGACACATGCGATTACACGCTTGTTTACCCGCTGCAAACGCGGCTCCCCATCGCTCGTCATAACCAGGTTGCGACCCGAGGCTGCCGCATTCAAAGCCATCCTTCACCTGCCCGAGTGGGCTCGGTGGCATAATGATCGCTATGACAACTGTCACTTAGCAGTGCTGGTAGGTAGAGGAGACATGTCAGCATCTCTTCTCTGCGCTGATGATCTCATTTCTGGGTCCCGGATATGACGAGGTCAAAGCGTTGAAAGTGCGTTGAGTGCATATACGCACGACGCAACATCGTTCTCAAACAATTACGTAAACCTGGTAATAAGAGGATGAGAACAAAATCTAGATTGTGTATCACGTTTACCGGTGTGGACGGCCTGAAAAGTTTAGGAAAGGGTGTTCTACTATTTTAAACAAAACATAGAAAAATTCAAAATAGGATTGGTTTTTAATTTGTATATTTTTTTTATGGTGGATTAAAGTAATCAAATCTGTCAGGGTGTTAAAGGTGGTGTGTGGCAAAAAAAATTGGGAAAGGCTGTCCTACCTGTAAAATCAATGTAGTGCGATAATAAATGTACTGTAGTTTGTTCTGATTTTATATTTATTCTTTCTGGTGCATGTGTTTGCCAAGACGGTTAGGGTCTCGAAGGGTGTGCATGACAGCGGTGTCCACATTACCTAAAGTCTGACCTCAATATTGTACCTGCATAAAAAACCTGGGTAACCGGTACTGTACCAATACCGCGGGAAAAATATAAAACAGTTAAAGCCAGTGAGATGAAAACTGACAAAACAACTTCAAATACTGTATTCATACATTCCAAACATGCTAAATTTGAAAAAAAATTGCAACAATGGAATTGGCCTATTTTGAACATTGATAACATAACATAACTGACTTCATTTACAGAGCTTTGTAAGCTGCGGAGTTTCAGTTTACGTCCCGGTGGATAACGCTAACGCCTGCTAACTTGTCTGCTGGAGCTAGCTGGCAGTTTGAAGCTATTAGATTATCTAAGCTCCCACACAGTCACGTGCATATAACTTGCTGGAAGCAGGGTGGTCATTTTCAGGACTTCATGAGAATGTGATGTATTTGTCAATTCCTGCAAAAAAAATTTAGTTAATACTCCGCAACAACAAGCTACATATTTGACATGCGTAATAAATCATAATCATAGCTGTCACCACATCTACTTAAGTTGTGAGGTGATCTGGTTCCTTTTTTTGCAGATCAAGAAATTGATGTACAATGCTTTTTCACTGCGCTACACTTCCTCTGATGACCGCTCCACCTTCTCCATCTCAGCTATGCTGCACACAAACTCATATGATTAAGTCCATCACTCTGCACAAGCTCTAAGCCGACACTGTTCAACGGCATGTTGTAGGAGCAGCCAATGCACTGCTGTATTTTCAGCGTCACTTCTGGTCTGGTTGGTTTAGATCATTCAAGTATGTTGATGTACAAATTTACGATTAAAATTACATTTTCCATCCATTTTCTGAGTCACTTATCCTCACATTAATGTAAGAAAGTCAGATTCAAAAATTAAAGCACAAATAATCCATCCATCCATTTTTTTGACGGTTATCCTCACAAGGGTCGCGGGAATGCTGGAGCCTATCCCAGCTTTCAACGGCCAGGTGGCGTGGTACATCCTGACCTTGTCGCCGGCCAATCGTAGGGCACATGGAGACAAACAGCAGCACTCACAATCACACCTAGGAGCAATTTAGAGTGTCCAATTAATATTGGATGTTTTCGGGACGAGGGAAGAAACCGGCGTCCACAAAGGCACGGGGAGAACATGCAAACTCCACACAGGCGGGTCTGGGATTGAACCTGGGACCTCAGAACTGTGCTTTTTACCTAGTAGCGTAGACTTTCCCAAACACTGAGCCACATACCCCCATCAACACCTAAACAGAATTAACGTGCCCATCCCCAACTCAAAAGAAAAAAGAAAACCCATACGAAGTCCCAGTTTAACAAATATTGTAGCTAATATCTACAATGCTTAACTGACTAGCATATACCTTCCCAAACTTTTTGCCATATTTTTTCTTCCACACTCCCATAAGTGAAACTGCATTTTGTGCCTCATGAACAACCTCTCACCTCGCCAGCAAAGGCTTTCTGTGAGACGATACCACGTCGATAATTTTAACTTCTCCAGATTTTTGTCCGACAGTTAAACTCTTTCACTTTATATATTTTCTTTGACGTGATAGTGTTTCTAATAAGACAGCTACTGTAACAAAGTGTGTTGATTCAAAAAAAAAAAAAAAAAAAAAAAAAAAATACAATTAGTGTGTGTGTGTATTTTAAAAATACCACTTCCTTGCCGGCTCTATGGACCGTCACCGTTTAACTCTGGCACCCGGGCAGATGTTAGCCAGTCTGGTTAAAAGACTTCAGCCCTATGGCTTCCTCTTGACTGCAATGTGAAAACATGAACAAGAAGGAGATAGAGGAGGGTGGTGGTGGTGGTGGTGGTGTTTTAGCCTGGCTAGTGCATTAAAGGCTAAATAGAGGCAGGCTGCACATGAGATGCCTCCTGCACTCGTCTACCCACACAGGAAGTGAGGTCACAGCACAGCGCCGTGCCAGGCAGAATGCCTTCGTTTGCGGAGGGAGGGGGCAAAGTTCAATGTGTTGGCCGCCAGGCGTTTTAAGGAGGCTGCAAATATATACATATGCTGATTACCACTACTTAAGACTTATATTTTCCCACTTTGATAAACGGCTCCTGATTAATTGCCCAGGCTTGGTTTGAAGTCCAATTGTAGCCTGTAGCTGGTAGCCTGATGATAGATGATTTTACACTTGAAACTGTGAGTTCCGGGAGACACCTGTCATGGAAACAATGAGTCCTTGGAATTTATCATCATGGAGTAAAGATGCAGTAATCCTACATTATGTCACGTTCTTGCGTCGAGGTCCTGCACTTGGTCTCTCTCAATATATAGTCTTTAAATGTGTTGTATTGTTTTGCCTGTTGTTGTTTGCAGGCCTTTAAAAAAGTTAAGTAAAAAGCAAAAAAAAAAGGGAATTGAGATGTAAATGGGTACTTTCTATTTCACGAATTTCACACATAGCGGAGGTTTGACTAGCTTTGCCTCGGACCATGCCCCCGTGCTTAGCCTGCGACGGGCAGCCCACAAAAGCTGTGACAGTGTGGTGGATCACTTGCTTGTGCTTTGATTAAGAAGGCAGCTAGCTAGCACTCCACAAACGATTTGTCGCGGTTATCAGCTTCGTTTTTGGCGACGTGCTGGCTGGTTACGGCGAGATGCTCAAGCAAAGGCAGACTACCCCAGTCTGATACCTTCTCTTTTTCGATCGATTCCGAGGGTCACGGCCATTCCGTTCCCCACATGTGAAAGTCGGTGAGCCTGTTCGCCCGGCCCACTGCCGGCGGCGTCACCTCCCCCCTCTGGGGAAAAACTCAAGTGAACTCACTCCCGCTCAGTAGTGGTGAGATTGAAATATAATCGTATAAGTACAAAACTGATGGACATTTTTTTTACTGCTATTTTGCTGCGCTTGCTTACATATCACATGAGCAATTTTTGTGTATTTATTTTAAACAGACCAACATACATACAGTAGCGTAAGTCTTGTAAAACGAAATCATACGGCAGATTTTTTTCATTACGATGAAGGACTTCAACACACAGAAATGCGGGTAAGCAATTCCGTGTGTCACTAGATGCAGATTCCCCGTACTTGATGTGTTCCTCCCCATTTTTGTGCGTCACAGATAAGGAACGCACGTCTAACAAGTTCCCTGCTGATGTCCAAGAAAAAACAAAGCATTTCTGCCATTAATCTTGATTTTTCCGCTGTTGTTTTCTAAGGTTCTCTGGTCATTTTCATGCTCGTCATTGCTCTACAGTTGATTAATAAATGATAATAATAAGGTGGCACAGTGGAGGAACTAGTTAGAGCATTGGCCTCACAGTTCTGAGGACCGGGGTTCAAATCCCGGCTCTGCCTCTGTGGAGTTTGCACGTTATCCCCGTGCCTGTGTGGGTTTTTTCCGAGCACTTCAGTTTCTTCCCCCATCCCAAAATTGTGTATTCATTGTGGACTCTAAATTGCCCTGAGATGTTATTGTGAGTGTGACTGTTGTCTGTCTCTACGTCCCCTGTAATTGGCTTGCAACCTGTTCAATGTGTACCCCCGCTTCCTGCCCGTTGAGAGCTGGTGTCGGCTCCAGCACTCTGTCGACCCTTGCGCAATAAGTGTCTCAGAAAATGGATGGATGGATGGATAATAATAGTGAATTGCTTGTATTGTGTCAATCAGTTAGCGCCTTTCCGATGCTAGTTCCTGTTTTTCTCTTCCCTCCATTTATGGAGATCCTTCGATTGGCTGGCAACCAGTTCAAAGTGTACACCACCCCTCAGCTGAAGTCAGCTGGGATAGGCACACCTGTGTCCCCAGTGAAACTAACTGGTGTAGAGGATGGATGGATGAATGGATGGATAGCTGGATGGCTGGATATATGGTAGATCCCGCCACCCCAACCATGCCTCCAGAATTAAACTGGTTAGTGTACAACTTCCTTAATTTTACAAAATAGAATGGCTTTTCTTGGACTTTAGAAGGCACACAGCTCCTTTTAACTCCATGACAGAGTTAGCCCACCCTCATCGTTGGCAACTCTTTTCCTTTTCCTTTCGGCTTGTCTCGATTAGGGGTCGCCACGGTGTGTCATCTTTTTCCATCTAGGCCTATCTCATGCATCTTCCTCACAAACACCCACAGTCTTCATGTCCTCCCTCAGCGCATCCATCAACCTTTTCTTTCGTCTTCCTCTCACTCTTTTGCCTGCTCCATCCTCAGCACCCTTCTACTAATATACTCACTCTCTCGCCTCTGGACATGTCCAAACCATCCGAAGTCTGCTCTCTCAAACCTTGTTTCCAAAACATCTAACTTTGGCTGTCCCTCTAATGAGCTCATTTCTAATCATATCCAACGTGCTCACGCCAAGCGAGAACCTCAACATCTTCATTTCTGCAACCTCCAGTTCTGCTTCCTGTTGTTTCTTCAGTGCCACCGTCTCTAATCCGTACATCATGGCCGCTGTTTTATGGACTATGCCCAACTGCAAGGGTAAAAAACAAAACCCGTTACAGAGAACGGTCTTTCCCAAATCTTTTAGGCCGCACACTCCCTTCCACACCCCGACATAATTGATGCACCACTAGCCCTACTTTGTATCTCGTGACGACTCTGAAAAATTACAAGACCCAGATGATGCCGCTCCTGGTGAAAACGCACCCTTATTCATTCACAGCAGATACGGGTGTCAAAGTGGCAATCGCAAGAAGACAGGCTCCAATTCTTTGGGTAAGAAAAATGTGAAAAGAACAGGCCATCACCCTGCTGTGTACTTTTCTGGCATGCTGAAGCCGCTCACAGAGGTTTGCGTGTTAGAGAGAGAGGGAAGAAGGGAGACAGAGAGAGAGAGAGAAACTGCACAAGACAAGTGAGAGCGAGTAGGAGGGTGGAACGTGGGAGTGTGTTAGGCGTCCATGTATTGTTTGTAAATCGCCTTACCAGCAAAAAAGGGACATTCAGCTTTTATGGTTGTCAGTCCTGCCAACGAAATACAAAGCATATTCCACTGGATGATAGAGAACATAAATAAATATATTTGGGTATTTCCATATGCGTAGTGTCGAAAGGATGGTGACGCTGTAAAAGCCTCAATTTGTTTGGGTTCAGCTCGTGTTGAGTAACCCTAATCAGGCTTGTGTTTGTAGTACACTGTGACAATGTAGCAACACGGCAGCCAATGATGGTAAACACGATATGGACGTTTGACAATTCAAAAAACACATTGATTTGCCAGATATAACATTTCATGTTAAATTCCATACTTTACAAACCAAGTGACAGTCGACAACCAAGTGTCGACCAATCAACTGACTTACTGAACCATGGTCAAGATGGTCATAAATACTGTGCGATCTTCTGTTCCTAATCATGGTAATCCTCCCAAAACAATCTGAATAAACCCTGTCATAAAACAGACTTTCTCAGGCCTCTTTAAGACTCTCAACCCTTTCAACACACCAACATAGTGAGTTGAGGCTGTATTCAAGACCCCAAAAGAAGAACTGAGTGCTGAAGGGGGCCTGGGGGGTGAGAAAATTTCGTGCATTGCCAAATTCATTCTATTTTGGAGGGGCATTTTTTCCCAAGCTTTTTCATCCACATCCTTTTTCAACTACCAAAAAAAGGGTGATCTACCTCTTTCCCTGACACCACATCCTTTCTGATTTGCCAAAAATAAATAAAATCCAAAAACCCCACAGTAAATCAGGTATGCATGATCTAAAATGATGCTATCAAGAAAGCAATGTGCTTTTTAAAAAAAAAAAAATTATTGGTTTTGGTGACTGTTTAATGAGCCTGATCAAATCCTCTTGCGGGCCGTGTATGGACCACAGGCCATAGGTTCTTCACCCTTGACCACCAGCAGATACTTGACTAAAGCCCTCATATTGGAAAAGTGCATCGCCACACATCTTTCTCGTAGCGGAGTCTTTCTTGCGGATGGGTTAAGAAGGTTAGGGCAAGGGGACGAGAACGCGGGAAGGAAGGCAGCAAGTATGGATGTCGTGAAGAAGGAGCTGTGGCAGTAATTAAGTGTCCGGCTGGGCCCTGGCAGGGGTTGCCACGGCTGCAGGCTATGCTAATGAGCGCGCCCGCCGGTCAGGGCTGCCTTATTAGCGCTCGCTGGACAATATTGTGGGAGAGACGCTCCACTGGCGGCCACCGAGTCTCGGCAAATGACTAACGGTCCTCCCGAGAAGGAAGGTAATTCTATTAATTGGGACACGGCAGATCAGGGTGGCTTCGTCAAGGATCCGTCACTTTAGTCCTCACATGCTTCTTAATGTCACCATTTCCCCGTTGCCGCTTGCAGGGAGTGTTCCATTCTCAGCTGCAGGGGAAAGTTTGAAATATCCCACTTACTACGTAGTGGTCAGTAATTTTTTTACTGTCAGTACATGGCAGGGCCTACATTTGCTTTCTCCACATGTGCGTCAATACACTTTTGAACTTCTTGATGCATTTGGGGTTTATTTTTACCCACAATATGACGGCGGATAGGGATAATGTAGTGAGGCTCGGGGTGGTTGTATTGGCCCTCTTTGTGTATCAGAGCAGTTCCTGCTGTCTACGTCTTGTCCTCTGAGGTGCTAGGTAGTTCACATACAGGGAGTCCTCGGGTTAAAACGGTCTCGACCTAAGATGTTTCGACTTTACAAAGCCCGTCCCCCGTCCGCCATTTTGTCTGGCTAATGCTTGTCCGTGTTTGTGCGCCGAGAGCATCTTTGCATTTGTCTCCCTCCTTTTTCGGCATTATTGCCCCAAAGAAGAAAGCTGTGTCTTTTAGCAATGCTTATTCAGCCCCCCCCAAAAAAACTATTACCATGGAAATGAAGCTCAAGATCATAAAAAGATTGGAGAAAGGAGAGACAGCAACACCACCAAGGCTTCAGTCGGTCGACCGTGGTGACAATTATTAAAGACAAAGCCCGTATTGTAGCGCATTCCTATGTCGGCTACAATGATCACAAAACAAGGTTCTTTGAGACTTGTCCAGATGGAGAAGATCGAGGACCAGGTTCCTTCGCAATAGCTCAGCACAGCTGACACAGCTCACACTTCTCTCTCCACCTCTCAGCACTAATGCTAAGTACATCGTCTTGTTTATTTCAATGTATTTGTTTTTTATACAAAGCATTTTGATGTAATTTCTGACTTTAATGGTGAAATCCGACTTAATTCGAAATTCGAGTTAAGTCTGCTTCAGGAATGGATCGCAGTCGTAGACCGAGGACTCCGTTATGAGATGCATACATGCTGAAACAACGAAAGTAGAAGTCATAATCGATTATTGTTAATTTGTGAAATATGTCCAAGTATTTTTAGATTGCCTGGTTGGATGTGTTTGTACAGAATGTTTTTCAATATTTTTAGTGATATGTTAGCACCAGATCAACCATTTGTGATCACGTGCATTCTGCTTGCGTTCTACGCGGTGCTGGATCTAAGTTCTGCAGCAGAACAACGAATGGACTATTTTTATTAGTGGTAAAATCTAGATCTAAGATTTTAGATCGTCCAATTGAATCTGACTTTTTTTTTTTTTTTTGCTGACATTGGACCAATATATGATCATAAAGATCAGATCTGGACACCCACCATAAAGTAGTCTGCTGTTTGTCATCTTCAATTTGCAACGGGGAAAATGGCAACAAAAACAAAACCGATTATCTTTGCGTGTACAGGGCCAAGATGTTTTTAGGCATCCTCACTCATGTTTTAAATGACCCCAGAACATGCAAGACAGTCGACCCTTGTTATTCACAAGGGATAGGTTCCAGGCCAGGCTGCCGACAGCAAAATTCTGTGAATAATTGGCATTCATTATAAAATCAGAAAGATATTGGCAATAAGCATTTTTCCACTCAAAAATATGGATTGGTTCTCCCCTAAAAATAAAATAAAAGCATAACCAAATAAATAAAAGGGGGGCAAAATAGTCTTCATCAACAGGTGTATGTAGTAGTCCACTGTACAGCATTTCGGGTCTCTACTGTGTAGCATATTGTGATAGAAACACCAATTTCTAATTGTAACTATTGATAATGCTACAATTGCGAAAAGTTTCTAATTTGAGGTGAGCGGACACTAGGTGATGATATACAGTATAGTATATCTAGTACAGTGTATTGGTTGGTCTATTGAAATGGAGCGCAAATTACCATGTGTGTATTTTTGGCCGCGGCCCCGGCGGTCTGTGGCTACGTCGGACGTCTCGCCAGAGGTGAAACAGGAAGGAGAAGTGTTCTTGGAGGGGAATGAGACGACCAAGTGACCCGCACCCCTCTTACCCAGCCAGACCTCTGAATTCCTCATTGCAGATGAAGTGCACTTTACCCCCACCCGTTTATTTTTCTCCTCCATTTTTGGCATCTCACGTTACGGGGAAAGAGAAAAACACCACACACTCGCTCATATAGTCTTCAATGTGTCATTGAGTCAACAAGCCTAAAATGGAGGAGAAAGACTTACCTGAACATGCATCAAGTATGTATGTATTTCTTTCGGCTTGTCCCGTCAAGGGTCACCACAGCGTGTCATCTCAGTTTCATCTTTGCTTGGCACAGTTTTTACGCCGGATGCCCTTCCTGACGCAACCCCTTTGCATTCATCCAGAGAGGGACCTGGAGCCTATCCCAGCTAACTTCGGTGGGAGGCAGACCCCGAACTGGTCGCCAGCCAGTCGCAGGGCAGATATCGATCCCACTGTGCCTGCACAAAGGCAGTCATGTGTACATCAAGTAATCGGGTGGAGTCATCATGTTCGAGTAGGGAGTCCAAAAGTGGGGGTGCACAAACACCCTTCAGCAGGGTGCACCTCAAGATTCAAAGTGGAATAGCACTCTTGTAAAATAATAATAATAATCACACATTATTTCCCCAGGGTGTGTCAAGCGGATTGAAATTTTAGTAAATGATATGTAAATGTTTTACATAATACTAATTTTGTTTAGCGTTGAAGCGAGTTCCCAGGGTCAGCAGCATCTCACATAAAATTAAGTGCAAATTAATTAAATTAAAATTAAATTGCTCCCTTATGTTTTACAAAGTAAAAAAAAAACTGTGTTACAGTTGTCATATCCTCCACTGCAGTGGGTCCCCTTTATACCTTTAAATGACTGGCCCGTTGAGGTCCAGATATAGCTCCTCCCCAACGCAGCTCCAGACCAGCAGGGTCACCAGTGTGAATTGCCAGCAGAGCTGAATCTCTCGTCGAAACAGCTTCTGAAGGATCGCGTTCTCTGCGTTGCATATTGTGGATGTTTCGGTCATTGTCGTGTCTTCATATGCAGTTGCCTGCTCCTCCTGTAGCAGCACAAATAGTTGAACAGCCATTATTTCCCTACAGTTTTAGACATGAATGCCTTGCTCTCCGACATGCAGGGGTGGGACAATGCTGGAGAGAGAAGTCACAGATAGAAAGGCTTGTTACAAGCCGCATCAAAGCTCAAATAATGCAATATTAAATTATTAGACTTTGGATTGAAAAAAAAAAGCCAAATTCTGATATGATCCTAAATTCTGACCCTGGTAATTGTCCCATCCTATAATCAGTCTATCGCTAATGACTACACATTCTCTGTCTTTATTTCCCCAGGAATTGTGCAGAGAATTGGTGGTTCACCAACTTTGTTGAGCTGTTGAAGGAGATGTGTGACTTACAAACAGGCCGTTCCAAACAAGAATGGTGGTCTGGTGTAATAATTACACATTCACACCATTATTTATTACACTTTATTACCCCAGGGATTGGTTGGCCATCAGTTCAGGGTGTACCCTGCCTCCTGCCCGATGATAGCTGGGTTAGACTCCGCCACTCCCGCAACCCTTGTTAGGATAAGCAGCTCAGAAAATTGATGGATGGATGGACGTCTATTTCCCCCAGATGTGCACAGCGATAAGTGGTGCACCAACTCAGAAAGGGTTGTGTGATGTCAAAAATGTTTTTGGATATAGTTCAGAATATTTGTAATTTAACCCGTGCGCCATTCGGGGGGTGACAATCAATTGGGCTTAGAGGAAGTGGCTGCGTGTGAGGCATGCCACCAATGATGTCTGTAAATAAAAAATGTTGCACTAGCGCTAGTAGTTGTGATTAGTCCAGGTCAGGTGGTTTATATGGAAAATCTGTCTGCAATCATCCAGTTCCACAATACCTCCATTTTGTGCATCTGGCCAGACATTTAAATAAAAATAGCTGTTAGAGAGCCTAATTTACATCATTGCCCTGATGCAATTCATCCTCTTATTTATGCAAACCTCCATTCATTGTGACTAATATTTTTTACTCTTTGGACTCCCATAATGGTGTCAGGCATGGCGGGAGGCGGGGTGAAGGGCATTTAAGTAACAACACGGGAGGCACATTCGTCAGCGGCGTAAATGTATTAACCTGTAATTCATGAAATATGCTGTGGATTCCGTGAGAGTGATTCTTAGGAGGCTCAAACTATGTTTAAAAAAATTAGGGTTACCATACATACATACATACATTTTTGTGCATCAATCTGACCGACCTGGAATAGTATGGAAAAAAAAATCCCATTTGTTTGTTCTGAGTTACATGTTGTTTGGCTGTTTTACTATCTGCTTGGCAAAATTCAATTTGACGCTTCTAAGTCAGGAACGCCAAACTCGTTTTTTGTCACGGGCCGCACTGCAATTATGGTTTCACTTTGAGGGCAGTCCAGACTGAAACAAACTGTGAATTTATTTCATTACATTGTTTAATCAATTATGTAAAAAGGTATCCGTAGCATTTTTTTTTCAAACAACTCTTTTTAATTTTAGTTTTTGAAAAATATTCCATGAAAACCTAAAATTTCATCCGGTACTAAATAACATCTTGCATGCTGTACTGAGCGCAGGGAACACGATAGCATTTGCTTAGAATCTGCACATACTGTAGATTGCGAACATGCTTCAGTCGGGCCTGCTGTTTTGGTTTGCAACAGAGCATGTGAATTGTGGTAATCACATACACTGCCCAAATTTTCCATTCTCTTGTCATCTGTATTGGTAGAAGCCTACTATTTGATAAATTACATGAAAATTGAACAGTTTGTCACCTTGTATTGCTTACAATGGCCACTGACAAGAAAAATATTGTTACATGCTCGCTCATCTTCTGATGTCAGCATTTGCTGCCCTCCTCCTATATCTCTTCCTGACTGTATTTGCTCTTGGATGTCTCTCTCCCTTTGACATCGCCGTGGTATTGATGCACCCCCCCCCCCCACGCGCACCCCCCATATCTACCCTTAATCGGCTAATGGCCTCCTCTTCTTTCCTGCCCTCCCCTTTCTCATCCTTCCATTCGTCCCTTTAGCCTTGCAGTCTCCTCCCTCGCCACTCTTCAGGGCCTGAGGTCAGTGAGGCCAATTTTCATGCCTGGCTAAGTGACAGAATGGCTTTGTGTGTATATTGTGTGCGTTTGTGCGCGCGCGCACGCATGCAGCAGCCGAACACAAGTCACGTGGTGGGTGACCTCCCTCCAACTCGACCTACCTTTAGTCCAGTCCTTGCTTTCCCCTCCTCTCCTGACTTGAACTTGTCCTTTCATCGGTAATGACAGTCACAAGATGGAGCCCGCCGGTATGACCCAACATGATGTCTCAATACAAAAGGCTACCCTGTTTTTTACTGGTCTAAGTAGAATCTGACGACATTCTAAAAAATCTAGAGTTTCCAGTGAAAAGCGACATGTATAGCAGGTGACTTGGCCATTGAAGAATATTCCATGAAACCCATAAGATTTTGCCTTTGATATAACTGAAATCAGCTTAGCCCTAGTGTGTATAAAAATACTCATACTGGATATGCAGTGCCTGACATATGTATAATGACATCACCAAATCTAGTGTTGACAGTGAAAGCCCTGCTCAATTGGGTTGAGGTCAGGTGACTCCCTGGACTACTGAAGACTACTCCCTGACACATCTCAAAATGAAAACAGAAGTTGTCTTTTACGGAAGTGAATTTACCCTAGCGGCTTTTAAAGTCCTAGGTTCTGTGCTATCCATTCATCCATTATCTACTGCTTTTCCGGGTCGGGTCGCGGGGAAAGTAGCTTCAGCAGGGATACCCAGACTTCCCTTTCCCCAGCCACTTCTTCTAGTTCTTCCGCAGGGATCCCGAGACGTTCCGAAGCCAGCCGAGAGACATAGTCTCTCCAGGGTGTCCTGGGTCGTCCTCGGGGTCTCTTTTCGGTGAGACGTGCCCAGAACACCTCACCAGGGAGGGGTACGGGAGGGATCCGAATCAGATGCCCCAGCCACCTCATCTGGCTCCTCTCAATGCGGAGGAGTAGCAGGTTGACACTGAGCCCCTCCCGGGTACAGTACTATCTATTGTATAATAACATCACCAAATCCAAGTATTCCAACAAAAATATTTCACAAGAATCGTGTTCTACCATGAATTATTGCAGAGAGTTTAGACCATGATATCATTTAATAAAGTTATAATTGATCTCGTCAGATCTCAGAAGCTCAGCGGCTTTGGGCCTGGTTTGTACTTGGATGGGAGACCGCCGGCGAATACCAGGTACTATAAGCTTCTTTCCCCGGCTAAAATGCAGAGGGGTTGCGTCAGGAACGGCATCTGGTGTGAAAACTGTGCCAAACAAATATGCGTTCATCTGAGATGACGGGACAAGCCGGAAGGAAAAGAAGAAGATAAAATAAATGAATAATATGACAAAATACTGCTGGACTGGCATAATTGTCATACATGGGTGGAAACATGTCAGGAAGAGACCAGGGGTCCCTGAAGGTATACAACTGACTTCTGACAAGTATGTGGAGTAAACGACTGAACATTTTCTTCCATATTACCAAAAGAGGAATCATGACCGATTCGCAAAGTAATCTTCAAGTCTGTCAGTGCACCATTTCAAAGACATTCAAGGAAACTCTCCAAAAAGTTTAATTGTTGCTGCATTCAGACAGAACCATCATTACATGGTTGACACATGAATGCCCCATATTCAATATGGCTTCCAGATGGGCATGGAAGTTGAGAGAGTCACGTCTTTTGGAATTGGATGTCGTCATAATGCTTACCTGTGACCCATAAATTTCCTACCTGCATTGCCCCACAACGCCAGTGAGCAACAGCGGCCAATTCTGGAACTGACAGACCGTCGTCAGCGGCATTTGAAGTGACAAATGGAAACTATTTTTAAACACATGTTCAGTCCCGGCAGTCCTTTTTATCCGGTATCGGGGTCTATTTTATCGATGTTCGACAGTACAACACAAGTAATCCTCAACTGAATACAACTCTAACCCTGCCTCCATGTGTTGTTATGAACCCTGGCCTTCAGTGGTCCACTTCGTTTCCCGAGGCTTCGCACTTTCAAACCGGACAAGTGAGCGTATCTCATCAGTAGAATGAATTCTGTGCTTTGCTGTTTCACCTTCACTCATGACTCTATTGTTTTAAGAGCCATCGGTGAAATGCAAAAAACATAGGTTATGTAAAATACTTTTGGGATATTGGCTTTCAACACAATGTAGCAGGAGAAGTGAGCGTTGGGTGTTAAACACCACACAGCTGTCCCATCATTACGCTATTCCCCTTAAAAATATTCTCTCTCTGGGGTTTATTACTACCAAAAGCCAAAAATTGCCAAGTTGTTTCATTCATACTGAACAACAACACGAAAAAAGGCTACATGTGTTTTTGTGCGCATGACCTTGACCGATGACACAGCCTGACCTCAAGTAATCAAAACGGCGCAGCCAAATCCAACAATAAAGTGTTTCTGATACAGCGTCCAGCTGTTTTAGCTGTATTTCCAGGCGTTGACTCCTTGCTACTTGGCTCGTAAAAGGTTAATACAGCAAACACATCTCTGGCACTGCACTCTGCAGCCCGCAGTACGTCTACCATATTACCAGCCTGCTATTTGTGCAGCCGGCGTTTGCACTTTGACTCGATAAAGCTCCCTCTTTGTCTACAATGCACCGGAGTTATAATGTCCGTGTGACCCGGGAAGAACATTCCTGGCCGCCGTACCGCTGAATCACCAGCGTATGTGTGCGTGTGAGCGATAACACGTCCAGACTGCCGCGTTCCCCACAGGCTGTTTTCCTCTACAAAACTCTAAACGCTTCCCCATTTTCTGTAGCAGATGCTAGCCGCCGCGGCCCGTGTCTGCACAGCTCTGTCAGCGGAGGGGGCCGGTCGCCGTTCCTCGGGCTAAGCAGTGATATCTGTCGCAAATGTGCAATCCGCTTTAAATCATCTCCGAGAGGTGAGCTTGAGCCAAATAAAAAACGTTGTCCACGGTCGGGTCACGGCTTGCGCGTCTGACTCACAGTCAAGGGGTTCCAGGTTCAAATGCGTGGGTGTTTGTCCGTGTTCTGCGGCCATCTCTCCCGCACCAAAAAACACGCATGTTAGATTTATTGACGACCTTAAATTGTACATGAGATGCGGAGTGTGGTTGTTTGTCTATACACTGTACTGTATGTGCGATTGGCTGGCGACCCAAAGTCAACAGGGGTGGCGCCGAGCTCACCCGCAGCCTTAATGAAGACAAGTGATACTGTATTCTGTAACATGATTTTGCCTGTGATAATGTTATCACAATACTACAGTACTTCTACAATATGTTACATTATTGTATCTGTAGTCTGTCAAAAACCTAAGCTAGAATCATTGATATTGTAGCGGTAGACACACACACACCTGACTTTGGTGTGGGCAGCATGAATTCAATTCCCCCTCAGTGATGGTGTTGATAAGTCCCGTGCGACTGAGCTGTGACCAGTTCTGGGTGTAATCAGTCTGCGTATTGCTCCAGCACTCCCGCGACCCTCGTCAGAATAGCGGCTTAGATATTGAATGGATGTTGTAAACTCGTAATTTCATTAAATATTTGTACGAAAAACACTTTTTAAATCCAGGTCAAAACTATTTATCTCTTTTTTTTTTTTTTTCTCCATGCTTACACTTTTTAAAGGATTTCAGAGGGACTTTGCCTCGTTTTTTCAAAAGAGTTTTAAATGTAATTTTAATCACATAAAGCACATTGGGAAAACTTTTGCATGAAATACTCTATAGGCACGGTGGCTCAGTTGGAAAGCCTCACAGTTCTGAGGTCCCGGGTTCGATCCCGAACCCGGCTGTGTGGAGTTTGCATGTTCTCCCCGTGCCTGCATGGCTTTTCTTCGGGAACTCCAGATTCCTCCCACATCCCAAAAACATGCAACATTAATTGGACACTCTAAATTGCCCTTAGGTGTGATTGTGAGTGCGACTGTTTGTCTCATTGTGCCCTGCGTTTGGCTGGCAACCACTTCCGGGTGTAGCCCGCCTCCTGCCCGTTGACAGCTGGGATAGGCTCCAGCACTCCTTGTGACCTTTGTGAGGATAAGCGGCTAAGAAAATGGATGGATGCTCTATATAAAGAAATAATAAAGAAGGTATTGTATGTTTATTAGAGACTATTGAATATTTTGTTTACGAATGTATCTATAGATGTTTATATATATATATATATATATATATATATATATGTGTGTGTGTGTGTGTGTGTGTCATGGTAATTTTATTATGATATGAAAGAAATCCCAAAATGACATACTGTATATGAAGGATATTTGAGACTAATTTATCTTAATAGTCAAAAAATATGTAAAGTAGGTTAACTGAGGACTAAATTGTCATGAGCAATAGGTAAGGTTCTTTGAAGTCCCTCAATAGTTTTTCATGGTGCAGCTAATTAAAATGTTCTTTGTCTTGTCTAAAAATTGGGTTTCCCTTTTTTCGTTCCACAGATATCGTGACCCATTATAGATGCGCTTTATTTTCCCAAGGTATCAATTACTGTGATACTAAAGCCACGAAGGTTTGTCGCAAAAAGCCGAATTAACGGCGTGTTTTGCTCATACCTCACTTGGCGGTTCAAGAGTGAGCTTCCCCCCTCAAAGCTCGAGACACCTCGGGTCAGCAAGCTAGTGATTTGCCGCTAACCACATTACAGCCATTAGCGGCCCTCGCTGCTTTTCCGCATGTCACATGGATATGGGTCGAGCCCTGCCCTGCATGACTCACGCCGGCTCTTTTCTCTCTGACTTTCTTTCGGTACTGGTCAACCCGAATCGGGTTGCAAAGTGGCCTTTAGATGTATCCTCCTGTTCATATTTTTAAGTGTGAAGGATGACGACGTGTCAAGTGGTTACTCTGAGTGGGAATCGCGAGGTAGCTTCAAATAGTATATTATTGCAAAATTGTTCCCCTGTGCCAAACATACAGTGATATACTGATGAATTACCAGCACTACGAACGTGTCAGTACTGAGTCGAGTCAACTTACGAGTGCGGGGCGGGAGATAATGATTACCAAGTCAATATTTTCACATTAGAATCCCAACGAATCAAAGAACAACATACTACTTACTTCATTCTCACGAGAACTGCGACTGTTGCCGCGCCACCATCCATCCATTTTCTGAGCCGCCTATCCTCACAAGGGTTGCAGGAGCGCATGCCAGCTATCATCAGGCATGAGGCGGGTACACACTGAACTAGTTGCCAGCCAATCCCAGGGCACATAGAGACAAGACAGTCTGACTCACAATCACACTTAGGGGCAATTTAGAGTATCCAAATAATGTAGGTATTTGGGATGTGGGAGTAAATTGGAGTGCCCGGAAAGAACCCACACAGGGACGGGAAGAACATGTAAACTCCACCCAGGCGGGGCCGAGATCCATTTTCTGTACCGCTTTTCGTCACTTGAACTAGTCACCAGCCAATCGCAGGGAACATATAAACAAACAACCATTCACACCTACGGGCGGTTTAGAGTTTTCGATTTACCTGTCGTGAATGTTTTTTTGGGATGTGAGAGGAAACCCGGAGAAAACCCACAAAGGCATGAGGAAAGCATGCAAATGCCAGAAGGCAAGGTCAGATTTAAACTGGGGTTCTCAGAACTGTGATGCAAATGTACTCAGCAGTTGTTCACCTTGTCTCTGTTAGTCGGCCATTTTTTGAAAATGTGTCTGTGAGCCAATCATTTAAAGTTTTTCAAATGGCGTTTTGTTTGCCCAAATGACCTCTATATATGCCACCTCTGCGTTTGCGCGGAACTACTTAACTAATTAACAAAGTGTAGTCTAGCGGCATGTTGATGAAATTATTCAGATTTTAATAGGCCATGCCTAATGGATGTAATATGGTTAAGCTAGACTGTGGTGGCTTTGTGCATTTTCAATTTGGATGTGGAGTATGAAGCTGTCCTGCTCTAAAGGGAGTCTCAGGGTCTCCAGATATGTACAATAACAGGGCCCAAAAAAATCGTTTTGAGTTTTTGCTCGTCGGGTATTTGAAAAACAGTATGAATAAAGCACCCCCCCATCCCAAAACTAAGTGATTTTGACAAGTGTGACAAGTGTACTGTACCATACATTTTGATCCTTTCTGGATTTTGAAAGTTTCAGAGGCCTTCAATTTAGTCCATTATTTTAAGTTGTGAAAAACTTGCTTGGAGATCCTTAAAAAGTGAATTCAAAATTTGTTTCAAAAGGCATTAATTGCTCCAAGTGAGCAAGGACTGATTATTTTGTACTTTATATTTTAGTCAGTTGTGGATTATAGCCAGGTGAATGTTTGTACCCACATACACAAACATCCACGTGCAAATCATAGTGTAGCTGGGTGTCTCCTGGATCCAGTGATATTGGAGCAGGTCGTGTCAGGAAAGCGCATGGTATTCCTAATAACGCTGATGTCGGTTATCAGCTGTGCGCGCATTTCCTCGATTTAACTTCACGGGATGTGGGTGACAACAGCCAATCGAACACGTCCTTTACTTGCTCCACTTGTTTGCAACTAGCGGGAGTAAACAGAACGCGTATCTCCTCAGCTGGTCCGCCACCTCGGCTTGTAGCGGGATCGAGACACCTACTTAGCTGTCCTCTTAGCCTGCTGAGTCATCGGCGACCCCGTCCTTGCCCCGGCGATGGAGCCGACGTCGGTTGTGTGGCGGCTTCTCCAAAGCGACGTGGAGAAATGTTATTTATTAACGAGCCCACGTGTAAGGTATGTCAGTATCCTAGAAAACAGACAGCACTGTTTATTCATTTGAAGAAGTACCACCCAAGTGCTTATGTGGAAAGCAAAAAAAAAAAAAACAGAAGGTGGGAGAGCGCAGGAGGGAAATAATCTCAGATGTGACTTTCGTGGCTTTGCGCTGAAATTTCCACTTTAAAGTGCCTCATTGCAGCCTGGGAAAGCCTCACAGTGACTTGTTAGGATGTACGCTATTCTAGACACTAGAGGCTTTAAAATGCCGCTGTCATGGAATGGATGATTTTTAGTATGTTATTAATGAAAAAACGGCTGCCGGTAAGGACTCATCCGTTTCTTCCACCACAAAACATGATTTTGACGTATATGGCGTTTTGTAAACTCCTGCCATGAAAACCCTCTCGAGGGATTTGTTTTCGGCAAGAAGCAGGAAGTGACTTCGGCGGCAGTAGTGTGCTCAAGCGGACTTGTTTGTTTCTATTAGTTTTACCTGCGGGAAGGTTGCTCGTTGTTCCTTCGTGTTAGCCAAAATGCCGGCTCGTTGCATTGCTGGACATTGCTTGAACACTTGGGAGGATGGATTCGCTCTTTATACTTTTCCAAAAGATCCGGTTCATCATGAAAAATGGATTGCACGGGTGCAAAAGATGAGAGCTTCGTGGTTTCCAAATGACAGGTAGGTGTATATGCAGGTATTAAAAAAAAAAATGCCGGGGGGGGCTTCATGTGTCGATGTGCGTATCGGAAGGCGTGCAGCAGCCACTGAAGTACGGCCTCCGCAGGCCTTGTGGATTGACACCGGCCTTGTCGGCCAGAGTGGGTCGTCGCGGCTGGGCCGCGGTGGATCATCTCCGCCGCGGAAGTGGATCGGACGGGGAGGCGGTTTAGTCGTCGCTCGCGGATGGCGTTGCCCCGATAACTTCACTCACTTCTGAGGTGTTCTCTTCGAAAATAGCTTCCGTGTCAGAAGGGGCGTGTTCGTCTCCCACAGAGGGGCCACAGCGTGCTTTCAATGGCAAATGTCCGGGGTGACGTCACGGACAGAAGATGCAGCCAATATGGCGACCGCTCGGATGTCGAATGACACTTCCGGAACTTTGGGCATGAATGACGCGCTCTCCGCTCATATTTATTCTTTCGTAAAGACATTGAAGTGAATAATCTTATATGTATTTTTCATTTCAATATCTATTTTAGAATGTTTATAGGGATGACACTTGACCTTTATGTCAATATGTTGTTATTGTAAGTGTTGGCTTTCGAAAGAGGCTGGACAATGTAGTATATTTTTTTTCTGGTCATATACTTGGTGTTTGATTGCAGGCTGTGGTTTTAGCGCATTCAACTTACACCCCAGCGTTGAATCTCGACGTAAAGCTTGGCATTGATCAGTTTTTTGTGAGCAAGGGACTCTGATCTGATGACGAATTTTCTCAACCAAACGGAATTTTAACCAAGCGGCACGAAATTGACCCCTCAGTTATGCAGGCCCTTCCAGGCGGAGGAGTTAAAGGTGGCGCCGGCTTGGTGATTGTGTTCACCTTTTGACGACCACGCTGCGCCGTTCCGGGCCCTATCGCGAGCCAACTCGAATGATCACCACCAGCTGCCGGGGCTCCGTTTCCTGGCAACTGTTTTGCTTTCGCCTGTAAACACTGAGCGGGCCGCCGGGCTTGTGAAAGGTGAAGACGGGTTTTAACAATTTCGTTATCTCAATCGGTTTGATTGAATGTGTTTTGTCCAGTAACGCACAAAGGCACGAAGCAGTCCCTTGACCATTTTCATAATATTTATCAGGAATGCTTATTCCTTTTTGTCCGCCCTTGTCTGGCAAGCTGTAATATTTTGCTTATGAATATTGATACACAAAGTGTATATTAATGACCCTGGGTGACCTTAACCCTATCCTTATTGGCTCCCCATTGGTATCTTGCAGGCTCATGAATATTAATGGGGTTCCATAACCTCCATTACCCTAATCTTTGCTGTCTAGCCTCCCAGATGGATCGGGTTGTCATGGTAACGCCATTACTCGACTCCTTGAGACCAAGGGTGGGAAGAATCTGGTTTGAAAAAAATAAAAAATCTCCAGGAAATGAAAATTTCTAAAAACATTGCAGAGAGCCCCAATTATCTAAAAAGAAATTTATTTATTTATTGAGGGTGCACTCTTGAGTACTAAATTGAAAAACATCCGTTTTATTTTGGCTTCAGGTGTTAATTGTGTTGTAGATGCTTAAAATGGTGGCTCATTTCAAGGAAGATAATGGTGGTCATTTTCAATGTCTGGCTGTCTCATCTCAGTTCTCTAATTCTTACTCCTTCTTCGCGTAACTGTAATTACTACAGTTCATAGATCCACACGTAGGCATGGAAAAAACACATTAATTATGTTGCAAACCAAAACAGCAGCACCCAGCAACCCACAAAAAAGTCAGACTAATTTAAGTGGGAAGCGTTATCAAATTTAGTTTCAGAAAAGTTTTCAAATATCTGCGGGGCAATTGACGTTGTTTCCCTGTAAATTCATAATAAGTTAAAGCCTCTTTTGCTCTGAGTTCTAGCAAAATTCTTGCATCAGAGCTTTCACAAAAGACCCATAATTAATATGCATGTGCCTTTGCCTAGCGGGATATTGCCTTAACAGTGTGCGTACATTTTCGCAGTTGACACGGCGTCTCGTGATCTGATGTTGGATTATACTGTCTTTGAAATTAGGCAGAGAAGTGGGTGTCAGGATGGTAACTCCTTTCTTGCGAATACCTTTATCATCCACAGGCCTCCTTCTCTTACGGTTCTGACACTACCGTAGAAGCCATACTTTTTTGTTTTTTAATAACACAGCTGTATTTGTGGGATAAATTAGGAATGAAAATGTTCAAAGAATTTGTTAGAATCAGCAACCAGCTTTCTTTCTGATGTCTTTTCACACTTCTTGGCGGTCTCTTTCCATTTATGCTCATATGCATGCTTTGGGGGTTTTAAGCGCAGAGATCCACTTGGATGCAAATGTTTAATTCCACTGGGTTGCACCAAAGGTAAAGTGAATAATGTATTTTCAGTTTGCTCCAATACTTAAGTTGACTAAAATATTCTCTTTTGTTACCATTGCTGATTACTAAGTTATTTAGTTAAGTTATTAAGTTATGCATCTGTGTGGATTTTGCATGTTCTCTCCATGTTACATGGTTGACACATGATATTCATATACATTTTACTCTAAATTCTGGCTTCTTCCCAGATTCCAAACACATGCAAGTTAAGTTCATTCAAGTCCCTGAATTCTTGTTTGGCCAAATGCGCACTGAGATCGATTAGTGACCTCTTGCCCAGTCAGCCGGGATAGGTTCCAGCTCACCTGCGGCCTAATGAGAGTTGTATAGAAAATGGACGGAACGATGTATCTGCGTTTGTGAAATAAAGATAGGAACCCAATGAATTTGAAATGAAGGCCTCCACTCTAACCAGAGCCAAGTCCTCTCTCCGGTCTTCTTTGAAAAGCTATTTCAGGCTTTCACTGTCACGACTCTTTTAGTTTTTTTCAGAGGGGTTACTCCCTTTGGTCTCTTCTTTAGTAGGTAAATGACACGCACTGTAGGATTTAACAGAGAATTTAAATAACTTTAAAAGTTAGTCTGTTCCAGTATTTTTTCACAACTGAAAATATGGGTTAATTGTGTATCATTTTTAGATGTCAAGTAAATATCTCAGTAGCAGAAATATGGATCTTGTCTTTTGATGGTAAACCCAGAGGATTAAACTGTCAAAAAACAGGAATTGACCTTACTTTTAGAGAGTGGTGTACGTATTAAAACTGACTCAGCATTTGCATAATTTTTAATCGTTTTATCCCTGTCTGTAGATGTGGACAGCAATGACGAAGGAGGGCCTGACGGCGGCACTGCGGAGAAGGAAGGCTGGTTCGGGAACGCTTCCGACACGCGCTCGGAGTCTTCATCCTATGGCGACACCCAGGATGAGCTCTTCCTGCCGAGGGTCTCGTCCCCGGATGCTAACCACGAGAGCCCGACAAGCTGTCCCACCCCCGTCCACCGCACCTCCTTGGAACTCTTGGGACTGGGCGGTGGTGCCTTCTCACCGCAGGACACCGTCTCGTCTGTGGTGTCATCGCTGTATGGTGAGGCAGCGTCACGTGCACTTGGCAAGCCCCTCAGCAGCAATCTCCGTCGCCTCCTGGAGGCCGGGTCGCTGAAGCTAGATGCGGGGGACATCCTGGGGCGGGTGTCCCGTGGAAGCGAGTCCCCGCCAATCGGGCTTGCTTCGCCCCTGACCCTCTCCCCATCTTCGCACCATGCTCAGCAGCTAAGTGCACTCGCTCGCAAGCTGGCTAACAACAACAGCGGCTCCGCCTCGCCAGCATCGTTGGGGCCCTCGCTCGCCAACGTTAAACAAGAGCCGATGGACCACTTCAACTCCCACAGCAATGGCGGCGGGTTCGTATGGGCGGGCGTCGCTGACAAATGGCCGCCCACGGGCCGCTCCACACCCTGTGGGTCCAGCCTCTCTCCGGACTCTGCCATCCAGAAGTTAAAAGCGGCGGCCAATGCGGTGCTTCAAGACAAGAACTCTGTATCCGTGGCCGCCGCTGCCACCACCTCCTCCACTACCGCCCCATCCGTTGTGCCGCCCCTCGGAGGTGCAGGCGCCCGGGGTGATGATGTGGTGCGCTTCGATGCCTTTAACTCTCCGTTCAGCCCCCAGTCCGCAAGCTCCACCTTGGCCGCGCTTTCCAAGAAAGTCAGCGAGCGGAGTCACGCTTCGTCAGTGCCTGGTGTTCCACCTGACCATCAGAACTCTCCAACGTCCTTTCTGTCGCTCGTGTCTATGACCTCGTCGGCCGCCTTGCTCAAAGAGGTGGCGGCCAGGGCAGCGGGGAACTTGCTCAACGAGAAGAAGGAGGGTTCCCCCCAGTCGGGCGGGGTCGGTGGCATCCTCCAAGAGGATGTCAAGCCCCTGCTGGACAAGAACCACAAGCCCCCCACGCCATCGACACCCAGCCAGGGCCTGGACCTGCTGTTGCCCTCTACACCCAAAGGAAGAACAAAAACCAACAGCCAAGCAGGTAACTACTGCGATCTCCTGCAGTATTTCACAATCTTTGAGGCAATACACCCATTTTACATCAGAAAAATCACACAAACATCACAAAACAAAAATGTAAAAAAAGTATGTAGAATATACCTATAAAAACAAAATGCAAATAACTGAAAAATTTAAGAGGTTGTAATATGAGGAAAAATCATGCTATTTTACTAAAACAAATTAAGTTAGAATATTGCAACGGTCATAATTTTTATATAAAAACAATGTCACAATAATACACTGGGATGATAAATAATTTGGAAACAAATTTCTGAGAATAATTCCTGAATCCTAATATTGTCATAGTCTCAAAAATATTGTCTTAATGTTCTGTTCAAAAATATTTCTCTCTCAATGGTTTAATCAAGTATCTAGTTTGTAATGTTACAACTAAAAAGTTGTAATTTCATGAAAATAAAGTGATCACATTACCAAATAAAAAGCCAAGCTATAAATATCAGTGTGATACTTTTAGTAAAATTGAGTCATAATTTAAAAGACCACAATCAGAAAAAAAATGTTAACCATTATATTCAATATTTATTATTTGCGAATTTTCATAATTTTCAGCAGAGCTCGGTCTCTGTACTCTTATGAGGAAAAAACTTCACTTTTAGGATAATATAGACATTATGCCGGTGTTATCAATATTGGCCAATCATGAGCATTTTCTGCTGATGGGTCGATTACCTTTGTTGTCATAATTCGCCGATCTGATCAATGACGTTATTGATCGGTTTCGGAAAAAACACCTACTCCGTGTCGCCATCATGTCCAGTATATTTGAATACAAAAGCGAGTTTATTTTTAGTCTTCTAGCGTGTCATTTGACATAGAACTGTAAATATCTAGTAAGTTTCTTTCAGCTTGTCCCATTAGGGGTGACCACAGGGTGACATCTCGTATGAACGCTCATATTTGTTTGGCACAGTTTTTACGCTGGATGCCCTTCCTGACACAACCCCTCTTGGGGAGTAGAGGCCCCATTGAGGTACGAACTCACGACCCCTGGTCTTTCAAACCAATGCTCTAACCACTGAGCTATGGGGCCTCCTTAGACCTGTAAATATCTGAAGCTCAATCAAATTATTTAAAAAAAACAACTTTCCAATAAATGCAAGATCTGACTAAAATACAAATTTGCTCTTTCCCACTTGCACTATGCCAGAGTACTGGATTAAAAACTTGTATTCTGGTACAGCTGAATCCCATTTTTTCCGATCATTTTTAATTTTAATTTTTTGTAAACTCTAACGGGACCGACTACATTAATTACCGTGGCAACGTTAACAAGAACCGTTTCACGCCGACCGCATTATGCGGACAAAATGGGGAAAAACGTGTCCTGGTGGTCACTGTTGCTCAGGACAGGGGAGGATGTTCATGTAAGGCTTGCTTGAGGTATGTTCATTCACGTACTTTTAATACACCTAGCAAGCTAGTGCCAGCACTAACGGTTGTGCGTAAACATGCTGCCATTGTAAAGCACACAGGCAAATGTAACTTTAAAGGAAGTCCTAGTCAACGGTGCTTATCCTCACAAGGGGTCACAGGAGAGCCGGAGCCTATCCCAGCTAGCTTTGGACAAAACCCAGACTACACCCTGAACTGGTCACCAGTCAGTCGCAGGGAAGATATCAACACCATCACTGGGCGGGAATCGATCCCATGCTGCCCGCACCAAAGTCAGCCGTGTGTACCGCTACATCATCAGTCATAATATGATAATTTTTAAGAAGTAGTAAAAAGTACGATGAAAAACTGGATGTTTACGACTTAATTCTCAAAGACTTTTATGTCATAAAATTCCTTTTTCACATTTTGGCCCTAACCCTCCTTGAAACTTCACTTGTTTCAGCCACTGCAGTCTTAATTACCTCCATAGTAAGACACTTAAGCGTCAGCCAGGCAACCGAGTCTAAGAAAAGGCCAGTGCGGGCTCCACAGGGGGCTTCCGACCGAGACCTCGCCGTCTTCCTCGACGGGCTCATTTGCGCTCGGGGGGCTGCCAGAAAAGCAGCAGGGGGAGCCTCCCTCGTTTGGGTCTGGACAGCGTGGAACCCCGCTAACCGGCGGTGTCGACGCGTTGATCGGAAGGGCAGACCTTAAGGCCAAATGCGTCATACTTTCCACTGACTGGATACAGATGTGTGTACATTCGCTGCCTGCACTCCGTTTATTCTGGAAGACGTGGACGTGCACCCCAAACAGGGGGGAAAAGACAGACAGAGAGACTAAGTAGCCTTTAGGGGAGAGCGGAATGTTTTCAAAGAGATGGATGGGCACTTTTGAAGGATTGTGTCGCAACTCTGAGCAAATCTAAAATGGCGGGATGAAATTGACTTCAGACGGATGATGGGGCCGATGTAATATTGTGTGATCTGCATGTTAAAAAGGTGGCGGCGGTGAAAGAAGGGGTAAGGGGGGGAGGTTGCAGTAACCCGGCTAGCCGTCAAGGTCGAGCGGTGCTGTAAAAATGCAGGTATCTTGTTTGGTCGCCAGACTGAAAAATGTGACCTTGATTATTGACGGCCATGCCTTGTTTTTTATTGGTGTCTCCGCGCCACTCCCACCGTAAAGCCCATTTAGTCTTCATTTTGTTTGCTCCTTTTTTCATTTAGGACTTCCAACTCCATTTTGTTTTTCCCCTTATCGAATTTTACTCGCAGTCATTCTCGTGTTGTTTTGCACTCTGAGCTCAGACTGGTGCAAAAATAAATTCATTAACCCTGAGATTGATTGGACAAGTGCGAAGGACTTTTAGGCTCATTAATTGAGTAGCAACTGCCAGAAAAAAAGTCAGTGGATACAAAAGGTACAAAAGCTGTACTTTTATGAGAAGAATTAACATCTGAGGAAAAGAATCACATTTAACGAAAATGAAGTTGTAATGTGAGAGAATTCATAATTCTCACTGAAGTAATGCTATATATATATATATATATATATATATATATATATATATATATATATATAATATATATGTGTACACACACACACTTGTCAAATAGTGTTATGAAATCCATGGAATCCCTCCATTTTTCTGAAAATTTTATTTTATTAATTAAATGAACACATTTTGAACTCTTATAAACCAAAAAAAAGAATTTGAGTTCAAGGTCTCTTTCCAATCTAATAAAAAAAAAACTTAAATTATCGATCGAGCAAACAAAAAATGCCGTGAGCCAATCATGCTTTGGGTTTTCGTAGCGTGTAGCGGAGCCTTTAAAAATATTGTAGGTTCTATAATTATGAGTGTACCCCTTTAAGAGTGCAAGGGGGAAGGGGGGTGCAGAGTAAAGTAGACTAGGGGCGAGTGAGTGTAACCGAGCAGGTTGTTATTGGGGAGTTCGGTGCGCTGCCGGAGTGTTAATTAAAAAAGCAACTAAAAAACCCAGTGGTGACTCCTGTTCCTCATTGCTGAGGGTATTACAGTACAATGAATAAATCACTATTTCACTGAACAATGAAAATAAATATTTGCAAAATAACTGGCTGAATATTTATTTTACCTGGTTAATGGGACTTCTGCTCCTGAATCTCTGTCGACAGCGTGTGAAAATCCGGGCTGTAGGAAGTCACTTTTCATCTTTATGCAAGACTGTAAACTGGCGTCTGGGAGGCGTGTCGGCGTCTCGGAGCGTGTGACATATTTTGAGTGAAATATTTCACGATCACAATAATCATACAATTTACAACTACAACTAAACAAACACAAATAAAATGCTTTTTCAGATATTGTGCAGTTTTGGTGCCGGCTGTCAAATCTGCCTGCTGACACGTCAGTTGCTGTCAAACATTTCTGAAGAAGGTAAATGGTGATCACCAAAATTGCGCAAAGTTTGAAGAAAGAAGTTAAAAAAATTGACTTGTTTTTGTGACAAATAACCTACACTTCAATCAGACACTTATAATTTATGTTCCCAAGCCACGCAGAGTCACAACATAAGGACGAAAGAGGAGCCGCAGGTTGTCGACGTCTGGCCTAGGCTAAACGGAGGCAAACAGAAAGCCCTTCACCGTCTAAAATGACCCTGTACGATAAATATAATATTTTCACCCTGCCCCGGAGGCATTGATTTAATCCCCTACATTTTCCGAAGGCTACGGTCGTGCTGTGTTCGTGCGTATTAGAGACTACAAAACAGAAGTGTTTTAAAAGGTTGTATACTACGACGTGATATATTGTACATGGTCGTATACCTTTGGAAAGAAGCTATTAAGACACATTGTAAGTGCAGTGGTAGAGGGCAAACTCTCAGCCTGCTGTCTGCTGGAGCCCTAAGAGACGGGTTTATTAATCAACAATGTTGTGCTTGAGATTTAATCAGTTATTGTTAAATGACACAACTGTGGCTTCTTTTTATGTACCTTACCTTTCATGCAAGTCTTGGTTATCGTTCTTAAGCCATTGTCACGTATGAATGTTAGTTCTCAAACATCTCAGCCAGTGACTGTTGGTTCTTTTCGCTTCAAAAATTGTTTTGGAGCTGATGAGTCAGTTCTCTAAAACATGTTGGCATATGAATGTTGTCTTCTCTAAAGGACATCAAATAATGAATTTTTGTTCTGTAAAACCTGTTCCCATACTTATCGGTTTAAAAACTGAAAAAAAATGAACCCTTTTTTGTCACTAAAACATGTAAGCATGTGAATTTTTAAACATTCTAACATGTCTCGACGACATGTTGGTAAATAATATTCAGATCTCTTATCAAACGTTAGTGTATGAATTTTAGTTCCCCTTTTAAAATATTTTAGAAGATGAATCTTGATTCCCTAGTAAAAACTTGCATGTCTGTTGGAGTTCAAATGGCAAGTGGTGTTATTGATAATAATAATTATCTTGATTCTGATCTTGGAACAGCCTTAATTGTTGGGTGACCACATTTGCAGGCATCGGGGAATGCTATGCGGATGTGATTTTTCCGTATAGAAGTGGAATTCCGTGTTTTTAAACTGCATTGATTAAAAAAATATATATATTCTCCATTTTTATGCAATATTCCGACCGTAACCCGTGCCAGAATCCGCACTCATTCATATTCCGCTCCAATTTTTGCAAGCAAGGTGGAAGATTTAGATAGATGTCTGTTGATTGGTCGAATGTGTTCCTCCTGTCCACTGAAAACACTTGTTGGTGCGAGGCAGTTCATGAGGCCATTTTCAAGTCAACACGATGGCGGCGCTCGAGAGGAAAAATGCCTCTCGAGTGAAAGAAATTGATGAATATGTCAAAAATAAATTCCGATGGGATTGGATGGAAAGAAATAGTCGATGAAGATGGAAAGAAGGAAGTTACAACTCCGTGAAGTGACTTCATTCGCAAAATCGATCGACCTGGTAAAGCATTGTGCACATGGGGTCAGGATACTATTGACTATGGATCAAGAGGTTTCAAGGCATTGGAAGTTCACGCGAAACGACAAAAATGCGTCAAACATCTGAAAGCAACGAAACAAAGTTTTCCATAGCTGGTACATTAAGATGTCAACCCAAGGGTAACAACAACCCCAGTTGCAGACCGTGAGAGTTCAGAAGCAATTACTTGTAAAAACATCTGTATTATTTACTGATAACGACGCATGACGTTAATAATTGTTGTCAAATTCACGCGTTTCAATCATTGACTGAAACAAGAAATTAAAACGTTTTTGAATGGATACGATACACACGCTATGAAAGCACGCTGGCATGCCATGACGCAAATCTGAATTCAATTTAGTACTTGACTTTGTATTTGAATTTTTCATTTTTTTTAGGTAAAGGTATGCATCTAAATAATGAACGATCATATTGTGTACATTTTGAAAACAGAATAGCTTTTATTTGTAGATGTACTAGATATATTTCATTCATAGTACAATTTATAAAAATTCCGTGCCAGTTAAAATTGCAGCCCCCAGACCCCGGCTATTTGTCTTTTTTCAGTCTTTTTTCATTCAGTCAAATCACACGTCCGGCCATGAAATACCCATGGCCGGGCTTACAGCAAGCTTGACAGGCCAAATGACTACTAAATCTAACATGGAGCCACTTCTAAAGCACGCTTCTCCACAGGCTCCAAACTGACAAAAACGTAACCACGTTATTAACCAAAGGTGCTGACAACTTTAAGTATGTAATGAACATCAAAGAAAAGACCTCCAAACCTCCATCTAATCGTCGGGGAGCTGAAAATAGTCACAAAAAAGGCAAGTGCGACAAATGTGCACCATACAAACGTACGGTGAAGAAAATAAGTATTTGAACACCTTGCTATATTGCAAGTTCTCCCACTTAGAAATCCTGGAGGGGTCTGAAATTTTCCTCAAAGGTGCTTGTCCACTGTGAGAGAGATAATCGTAAAAGAAAAATCCAGAAATCACAATGTCAAATGATTTTTTCAACAATTTATGTGTGATACAGCTGCAAAATAAGTATTTGAACACTTGTCTATCAGCAAGAATTCTGACCCTGAAAGAACCGTTAGTCCGCCTTTAAAAGTCCACCTCCACTCCATGTAGGATCCTGAATCCTGTGTGGGGTCGTTAGCTGCATAAAGACACCTGTCCACCCCATACAATCAGTAAGACTCAAACTTGTAAAATGGCCAAGACCAAAGACACCAGAGACAAAATTGTACAACTATGGAGAAATTGCCAAGCAGCTTGGTGAAAAAAGGTCCACTGTTGGAGCAATCATTAGACAATGGAAAAAGCTAAACATGACGCTCAATCTCAATCGGAGTAGAGCCCCATGCAAGATCACCTCGTGGGGTCTCAATGATCCTTCGAAAAGTGAGGAATGAGCCCAGGACTTGGTCAATGACCTGAAAAGACCTGGGGACCACTGTTTCCAAGGTGAATGTTGGTAATACACTAAGTGGACATGCACCTATGATGAAAATTTTCAGACCCCTCCATGATTTCTAAGTGGGAGAACTTGCAATATACCAGGGTGTTCAAATACTCATTTTCTTCACTGTAAGTCACCAAGTAGTTTACTCATTGTCGTTCAAAGATGCACGCAATCACTGCAATACTGCACCAATCCAAATATGGCAGCGTAACGAGTCAATTGCAGTCATGCCTCGGTGGTAGGTTCGACCCACCAGGTGTTTACCTTTTTGATCAGTCTGAAATGCACTTTTGAAATTTTCATTTTTTCCCGTATTTGTTTTCTCTGCTGTCGTTGCCATCTTCGTGGCGTTTCGTGTGCTTTTCAAACTGGTAGTGTATTTTCTCAATTTTCCCGCTCCTTGAGCCAATTATGTCAACCTCATATTGATGATGTAAGGATATTGTCATTGTGTGTTTGTTCTGCTGAGCTTCACAATGAACTCTCCTGCCATTATCAAACTGGGAGGGCTGGGAGCGAATGAGCTAAAAAAGCACATCCCCGAGGCAGAAAATAAAATCCTCAAGCATTTTTTGACCTCAAAGTACATATTCATTGCAGCCTTAATGTGAATCTATTCCCTTGTCTGCAACATTAATAGATGAATCTTAATTCTTTTAAAAAGGTTAGCATTGTCTTATTCCTCATCTCTTGCATATAAATCTTAGTTCTCTTTAAATATGTTGTCCCTAATATGAATACTTTTTTCCCCATTCTTTAAAGGATGTGAATTTGTAGTTCTTAAAAGATGTTATCATATGAAAAAATATCTCAGATTACAAATCTTCGGTCTCATGAATGGTGTGTCTCCTCTCTAAAATGGAACAAACAAAACTTTTTTTCTAAAACCAAGCAGCAAGGAATCCTTGTTCTGTTCTATAAAACATTTTTGTAAAGAAATCCTACTTTTCATGAGCATGTTCACACATTAATTCGAGTTCTCTTGTCTAAAACACGTCAGCATATGAATTTTAACATTTCCCAAGGTGCCAAGGTTTCTATGTGTTTCAGCTCCATACACTTCAATTTGTGGTAACCATAATGCATTTTTTTTTTCAGCGCCTCTCCGCCGCTCTGGTTGCAGATGGCCATTTATTGTTGCAAATAGGCAGTCTCGAGCTTTTACACCTCAGGTCAATGAATGGCTGAGCGCAGTCATTTCGCCAAACACTGATTACCAGATGTTTTTTTTTTCTCTCCGAGGAACACGGTCGGAATACTCATGAAGCCGTCCTGACAGGCCCTTGTAGAATTTGTAATGCCATCATGTCTCTTTCTAATAACACCAATTAAGCAGTAATGGATGCCGGATATAAAGCCAACAACAATAATCGAGACGCTCAAAAGATACGCCCTGAGTTTTTGCGAGCATTTCCATCTGGCATTTCCCAGAACAGTCTTCGCCGTTAGGTGCGTTCAGGTTTATTGCAAATCCGAGCACACTGAAAAGGCTTTCAATGCTGCAGCATTATTCAAACATGTACAGTATAAAAGACCGGATTTTAAATGTCACTTAAAAACATTGTGCCCCACCCCCTACCCCCAAGGGTCACCGGAGGATGGCGGCAAACCGTTCCAGTGTCCTGTGTGCGGCCTGGTCATCAAGCGCAAGAGCTACTGGAAGAGACACATGGTCATCCACACGGGCTTGAAAAGCCACCAGTGTCCACTGTGTCCCTTCCGTTGTGCCCGCAAAGACAATCTCAAATCCCACATGAAGGTGAGGTTGATGGTTACACCCCCCTGTGTCAAATCATGTACAGCAGACCCTGAACATTTCTGAATGTGATCTTACATTGTGAAAAATATGCCCTTTTGTCACGAGGCTACCTTGTGTACTTGCTGTTGGCGCTCTTCCATTGTTAAAAAAAATAGGCAATAACTTGGTACTGTAGAACTATTGTGGTCCAATTAAAAAAAAAAAAAAAACTGCTAAAAGTGCATGAGCGACTGTGCCCTTACATTTTTGTCTCACTTCCCCTGAGCAGCAGCATATCTGAAGCGCGCTCATAACTCTGAATTTTGGCTCACAACTCCGAGCAGAATAGTGACCAAGTTGGGGTACTCGTAATCCAAGGTACAACTGTATCTGATTAGAGAAAATATTTATTCTGTGATTTCATTTTCTGTAAGGGTGGCACAGTGTACATATTACTCATAGTTCAAATCCAGCCTCGCTTGTGTGGAGTTTGCATGTTCCATCCGTGCCTGCGGGCGTTTCTCTGGTTGGGCTAGGCTCCAGCATGCTCATTCATGACCTTAGTGAGGATAAGCGGTACGGGAAATGAATTAATGAATGTTTTCTGTCAAAGTTAATGCAAGTTCAGACTCGCTTGCTGACTTGCTAGTGTAAAAAAAAAAAAAAAACAAGTTTCAGGTCTTGTTTGGCATCAGCAGAAATCCCAGAGGATAACACAAAGAGCTAAACCTGTTTGGAATATTATCAGTGTCATTTGATTTTACCATAAGCACAGAGGAAAAATCTCTTAAAATGAAAAAAAAATAAAAATTCTTTTACGATATAACAAACGCTATTAAATGCTGTTTTAAGGAAAAAGCATAAAATGACAAGAAACTTTAGAGTTAGTAGTTATAGTCATTTTTAATTTTATTTTGCTTCATGTAGCAGTCCAAAATATTAGGAGCAAGCTTCTCAAGTGAAAAAATTACGGGGTGGGCCTTGTGATTTAGTCTTTTTTTTTTTTTTTAAGTGTCCATTTGCAAAAGCAGTCATTTAGTCACATCTTGGACATTTTTGACCTGAGGTACAGTATGTACTTCCAAGCCATAAATATTTTGCCGAACTCACTGTGTACTACCACCTCCTGGTCCCACATGCTCTTTTGTCATTTACAGGGTTCGTACGCGTCCCTAAAAGTCCCTTAAAACCCCTAAATTTTCGAAGGTGCATTTAGGGGCTCCTAAAAGTCCTTGAAATCCGCGAAAAGCGGTCAAGCCCCTAAAAAGGCCTTAAATTATAAAAAATCAAAGGGAGGACCTCTACCGCCAAAATTCTCCTGAAAAAAAAAAATCTTTTATTTAAAAAAAAAATAGCGATCCGTCTGGCGTCTAAAACAGCCGGAAATTGTCAACGGAAGTCACCGTGTTGACAACGAGTCGCCATCTTGTCGTCGATATTCCATTGTTCGTTTCCGTGAGTTGGCATTTCACTTCGTCTTCATTACGTCTTTCATCCAACTTGTATCATGGGGAAGTGCATTTTTCAAGATGCTTGGGTTCAAAGTAAGGAGTTTGGAAGCTGGGTTCGTCGAGATGCAAAAGATCGGCACATGTTTTACTGCCATCTGTGCAAGCAGAGCTACCGGCTAGGAAAGATGGGCGTCAAAGCGCTGGAGTCGCACCGGAAAAAAAGGAGACACGCTGATTTGGCGAAGACTCTCTCATCTTCCATTGGTATGAATCTGTTTGTAAAATATAAAGATAGTGAAGGATCAACTTCAGGCAGTGGTACTAGCAGTGCATGCGCACCTACAGTTGTCCAGCCATCGACTTCAACCAGCCAGAAGTCAGGCTCTATGAACGTAGTTCAATACACGAAGGCGGACTCGTTAAAGGGAGAGATCGTGTGGACTTTAAAAGGGATCTGCAGCCATTACAGTTCCAAATCTTGTGAAAATAATTTGAAAGTGTTTGCAGTCATGTTCCCAGACAGTGACATTGCTAAAGACTACCACTGTGGGGAAAGGAAGACTTCGTACCTGGCTACATTTGGCATCACTGCCCACTTTTCATCTCTACTGCCTCAAAGCCAGAATAGAGACTGACATATCTACGCTTATTGAGAAGGCTGACAGGCTGTGTGAGGAGGCAGAAGAAAAGAGGAATCTGAGGTTTATCACCGAGGCCAATGCACTCAGAGGCAGAGCAAAGGACAAGAGAGCCTCTTTGGCACCTCTGCAGCAGCAAATAGAGGAGGCACTGGATAGGCTCAAGGAGCTAGAGTAGGGGTGCTGAGAGAGACATCAGTAGAAGACATTTGTGTATATAGTTGCAATTGTAGTTAGAATCAGTTTTTCTGTATACTGTTATGTGAAGACGTTGACAATGCTCATATCAATGAGAAGTACCACAAGGGGCGACAGGCGATCACTGTCACAGGTACTGAGGTACTGGAACATTTGATGAACCAAGAACAGCCGATGGCACCATTGGGTGAGTCTTTTTTCCTCACTCTTGATTTCCCTAAATTTTTCGTGTCTGCCCTAATTTTTTTCCGTGTCAGCCCCTAAGAATGGCCCTAAAAAGCCCTTAAATTTTTTGGGTCCGACTGAGTATGAACCCTGCATTTAGAAATTGTACACGATGACTTTGGCAAAACATTTGTGGCTTGGAAGAACATACTGATACTGTACCTCAGGTCAAAAATGTCCAACCTATGACTGAATGTAAATGGTTACTATATCAAACTTCATGATCTCTAAGGTAGAACTGTACTGAAATCCACTTTTAATTTGACTTCCCTTTGCAGGTACATCAGCACCAAGACCGGGGCGAGACCTTCCAGTGTGAACTCTGCCCCTTCACTTCCTCCCGTCACTTCAGCCTGAAGCTTCACATGCGCTGCCACCAGCACTTTCCCCGTACCGATGTCAAGGTGAAAGAGGAGCTCACCACTGACACTGAAGGCGAGGGCTCCCTGATGGGCGACTCCAGCGGTACCGCCGATCCGAGGGGGGCGGAGGTGTCCCCGCTGCATCCGGACGCCCGCTTGCAGTCTTCCCCGCCGGGCGAGGCTTCCTCCAATCACGTCCACATCAAAGAGGAGCCCCTGGAGCGGGACCTATCTGTGCTGTCCCCGTTTAGCGTCACCAGGGAGCGGCCCAAGAGTAGTGCCAATTCCTTGGACCTGCCTGGCATCGTCGGGGTACGCTCCAGCCCCAGTGGTCCGACCACGGCCTCGCTCTTCAGCCCAGACATCACGACCAAGACGGCCACTGACCTGCTTATGAAGCTATCAGGTTAGTACGTATTAATAGTAGTGTTGCGCATTAATACAAAATAGTGTAAAATTATTAGAAACATTTTTTTGAATTTGATCTGCTCTTGCCAGGAATTGAACTCACCCAGCTGTTTTCAAGCACATGGCTAAATTACATGCAATTTTTATGTGTCCTGATGCATGTAACTGGCCATGTGGCTCGCGGTCTGTTGCTTTCGATGTCCGTTGCACAGTATCTGAGTCCGTTGAAATGAGGTTCCACTGTATACGGTTCTAATGGAATAGCTAGGATGCGTTCTGTTTGTGCATTCACTAAATGAGCGGTTACATCGTCATTTACACCCTCGAAAATATGACAGCTTCAAAACAGAGCTGTTGTGCAATGAATATCTTGTTTGAACAACTTCTAAGTTGTTGTCATCATTTACTGTTCTAAACAGGGCGACACAGTGGCGCAACTTGTTAGAGCGTTGGCCTCACAGTTCTGAGACCGGGGTCCAAATCCCGACCTCGCCTGTGTGGAGTTTTTAATGTTCTCTCCGTGCCTGCGTGGTTTTTCTACGGGCGCTCCGGTTTCCTCCCTCATCCCAAATAGATGCATAAATTGTAAACTTTAACTTGCCCCTATATTTGATTGCGAGTGCGACTCTTGTCTGTCTCCACGTGCCCTGCGATTGGCTGGCAGCCAGTTCAGCATGTACCCCGCCTGTGAGTCTGAATGGTTGTCAGTCTGTAGAAGTAACCCTAATCCAAACCGTGACCCAGCGACCAGTTAGGGGTCTGGCCTTTCTCCTGGAGTCAACTGGGAAAGGCTTCAGTGCTCCCCAACCCTGAATAGGATGTATTGAGAATGGATTGATGGATGTTATAGGAATCGTAGCCCTCTAAAATTTTCAGCATATAGCTACAGTTATGAACCAAATATCAGACCACCCATGGGACCCATGCTCCTACCCGAATGCAGAGAGAGGCTACCCTCTCATCCACCGGCGTGAACCCCACAGGCACTGAGCCAAGGGGCAGTAACTATACCCACACTAGCTCGGCGCCTTTAAACTGCAAATTCATAGCATGTCATCCTGGGGTTAGTAGACCAGCTAGGAAATCTCAGTTTCAGATGCGTTCTGTGCATGAAAGCAAAACAAAAAAAGAAAAATACTTTAAATTACTCTACACTGACTTATGAGAAAAATACAAATGATTTCATCAGGGACTCCACGCTGGATAACAACGAGCTGCCATTATGTTTGAGGATAGGTTTTTGTTGGCTTTCGAACTTTGAAAGAATTGGGAAAACTTGACAAACATGTTGTTCTGTGAAAATATTAAGTCATGATGCTGTTTAGATGTTTTTTTTTTCTCCCCGAGTGTTGCAGAATATGAAAAGAAGCACTAGGAGACAACAACGAGATTGACGGGAAAAGGTTAGGTGAGGTTCGGCTGCAGGGTCGAGGCTACGGCTGCCAATCTCGGATTTAATGCTGCGTAATTAGATTGAGATCTTCTGGAGAAAAAAAAACAGGAACATTAGATTAATTAAAAATGTATGCATAATTCATAATTAAAAGGGAATTTATAATTTGAAATGATTAGCGCCCTCGGCTCGCCATCCTGTGACCCAGCCAGGATGAGCTGCTGGGACTACGACAACTCAGTTAACTCTACCCCCAACCGCCTCCACCCACCCCCCACCACCGCCCATTTCGTGCCCTCAACTCCAAATGGATGCCCCCCGGGTGCCAGTTGCACTTCACTCCCAGACTGCACAATGAAGCCCGGCCTCCTCCAGGGAGGAGCTAGCGGTGACTCCTTCCAATGTCAGTCCAGTGTCAAGCAGCGGACATTTTAAGATGGGTCAGTCATTCAAGGACAATGTGAGTGGACATAAAAAATGAAAAGAAGACAGGATGATTATGGACTTTAATGGATAATGCTCCTTTGATCACAAAGTTCCCCCTTTGTCAAAATAAGCGGGGTGATCGTAAGATGTGGGGCTCAGATCTTTTTAAAACAATGGTGCCGGCACATGGGCAGGCAAGGTGAAGGAGTTCCTCATGGGACCGAGGAACTCCATTTCTCCCTGCAAAGCCAGATTGTGTTCACTGGTCGCTCATTCGTTCTACCTTTTTTTACACGCCTCGGTCCCTTAAGGCCAGTCAAGGGAGGTGCAGGGTGAAAGATATAAAGACAGGACAGATGAAGTGACATCTGAGCAAGTGAGAGACTGCAAAGCGAGGAGTTGCATCCACTTCCTTAGGCATAAACAAACCAGTGAACTCCTCCTGAACCTTACCATAATTTTATTTTTTTCTTCTTTTTTGGGGGGGGCGGAGGAGGCGGGCAGCCCACAGATCCTACTTCTGATGACATATTGGGATGAAAAACCAGTCAACTCATCCTAAATAAATCTTTAAGTTCTATCTTACAAGGATGCAGTTGTCTCGTGGGTCCTTCGAGCTGGGAATGGCCAAGGATCACACTTCTGACACCACAATGCAATGAAAACAAAAGTCATTCTTATTACTGCTGCTGTCTGTCACATAGATAAAGTTGCTTGTCTCGGGAATCTTTCCAATAGATACTTTTCACATGACTCATGACGTCACGTGACTTTGGTTTACCACTTCCACTGGACAGCAAAACTACAATACAACTCGCGTGTTTTAGTGATCTTTTTGTGAATATTGGCTTCCTTATAAGCGTCTTACGGCCTTTTCGTTATGGTATTTCATTGTGTGGCTTATGGTTGCAAGAACAGACAGAAAAAGGGTTCTGACACTTCAGGCATTGTTTACCTTTTGCTGGGCATTCAGCTAATTTACTGTGGTATCCTCCACACTTGTTACATATTTTTACGGAGGTCTTTGGCTGTCAATAGCACCCGCAGTGAAACTTTGCTTTCCAGGTTTGCGGTGGATAACGTGAACCTCGTGGCTGTCGCTAGCCCTAGCCTTTAGTTGTGCACTTTTGCTAACTCGTGGGAGCTGGCTATGGCGATCGCTTTTTTCGAGCGTGTCCGCTCCGGCCCCTGGCTGAGTAACTTTTCGCGCACAGTCGGTGGGTTGGTAGCAAAAAATATGGAGTCTCTAAACCATCTCATCGGTGTTTGTGTCGTTACAGTCTTTAACCAACAGCTTGAGTTCTGTCACAAAGTGTTCAAATGACTCACATTTACCTTGTGTCTTCTCGTGAAACTTATATCTAGCAAATATGGGTTTGCTTCCGGAGTGAGGTAATCAGAGAATTTTTCGTAATAAGTTTTTAGCAATTTATCTTCGTCTGTGGTCAGTACGTATCCACGTATTCCTGAAATCCCGTCCTTAATCACCGATACACAGCAAGAGGAAATGGCACTTTTCCTCTTCACCTATGTTTTTAAGCAGTCTCGTGAACATGAGTTTGGCGTGTTGCTTGAATCGCTGCCACGCATCTGGTAAATTGGATGAGTTGGAAGGAACACTGAACGCCTCCTCGTTCGTTTTTCTTTTCTGTGAGTCCGTAGTTATACTTCCGGCACTCTGGCACCATGTTATGATCTTGGTGTCGTGTTATTGAATAACGTAGATGTGAGTCCAACTGTACTTTTTAATGTGGATGATGTTTATTTCGCACCCCCCCCAACCTCTCTAGCTCACTTTCTTATCGTCCTGTCTCGTCGCGCCCCGCTGACATCGACGCAATACTCTCGAGTTTCACATGTGGCTTCTTTCGTTTTTCTTTCTTTATTCCTCACGCTAGCACAAGTGTCTCAATCACTTCTGGTTACAGTGTTTGTTTGTCAGAGGACTTTCAAGATAAAAGATCAAACGATAACCGTGGCCAAAGCGTTACAGTATACATTTATCGCTTCCTAGCCATGATGTGTAGGCACGGTCTTTCCGTCTAAAACAAACAAACACGTGGTCGGCGTGACGTCAGTGAAAATATCTATTGGGGGACACTATGGATCCCACTTCTGACACTATGTTGTGATCAAAAAGACAGACAACTGGTAATTATCACAAGGGATCCCGTCTCAAGGGGCCTTCCAACTGGGCAGGCCACGGATCCCACTTTTGACATATTGGCATTCAAACATATATCTATATTTTCGGGGTTTTCTTCTGAGAATCACAGTGATACACTTTGATTTCGTACGACCACATGCTGAAAGACCCCTCAGCCATCCAACGTGATCCACATTTTGATTTGGAGATGAAAGCCACGTGTCCCTCCCCCCATCCCTGCGCCCAGTGGACCAGACTTAATCATGACAGTGGGCATCCTCCAGACACCATCCCTCCCAACCCCCCGCTGCGCTGACATAGGCACTGCGAAGCTTGACCTTGGCTGGGTGTGAGTAATTGGCATGCAGGGCATTGTGGGAGGTGTTGCAGCTCTTATGATTGTTGTTCCTCTCAGGAGAATACTGTGCATATAATGCTTTCCTTACAATGCGGCAAACACCACAGGCAGAAATATAACCGTCTCCACGTAACACAGAGAACAGGAGCAATATGTGCTTTCGCGCTTCATTTTTGAATGTCATCAATTTGGATCTAATTGCGATTAACAATTCTGTTGAACGAGCCTCCTTGGCTAATTATCCACTTGAAGAACAGCTCAAAACCTTAAAGGACACAGAAATGTATAATTTTTTTTACACGCAATATCAAACAGTCAGAATTGAAGGTCTCTGTTTTCCTTTGGCCAGAAAACGCTGAAGATACGAGATTAGAGTACACTTAACACCTCCTCGTCACACGCTGATTGAAATTACTCAGTGGTTCTGTCTCGTTACAAACTGGGGGCAGATCAAGGGCATTACAATGAAGTGAGGGTTGTTACTCTGTTTCCTACTTAAATGTTGTTGCTCGATTTTTTTTTTTATTTTTTTTATTTTTTTTTATTACCCCTGTTAATGCAGTGTTCCCAAATAAGGTGCTCTGGCACAGTAGTGTAGAGCAGTTTGGGGAAGTCTCTAGATTACATAATTTAATTACAAAACATTACTGGAAGAAAATGTCACTAAATTACGGTTGCCTTTGGGAATTTTCATGATTACATTGTAGTTAAATTTTTGAAAAAGTGCTGCAAAAGTGCCGTTTTTATTTTTTAGCCTAATTTAAAACTTCTAAGGTCATCTCTGTCCTGGTCTATTACACAGTTTTTCCAAATATGACCTTCAACTGCCACCTTGTGTTGCAATATATTAGTTGGTTTGAGATTTGGAAAATGTTGGACTCATAGATACACTTTTGAACACAAAACTAAAATAACATCAAGTTTTGGACAGTTTTTATAATTTACTGCTTTTAAGGGAAAATTCACTTATCTGAATTGTTATTTGTTATTTGATATTGGCTAATTGTGTACTTTTGCTATTAGGTCAACTTGTTATGGTATAGTTTGGTTTTCTATCTGCTGTTACACAAAAAACAAAAACTTTAGTAGTTTTGTTTCTTATTTGTGTAAAGGGCAAATGTGTGGTTAATTCCAAAATAATGATCCATGGCTTTAATCGACTTTTCAAGGGCCAAAGGGTCCTGTTGGTGCATTCATTCAAAATGAATGAAAATGCAAAGAAAAGCAAATTCATTTCTATAGCGCATTTTACACAATGTGCTTTAAATGATCTATGATACATGTAATTAGATATATTATTTAGAGAATATAATTGAAATAGTTACTAATGCTGTATTTATTGTGTACAAGGTAACTTGTAGTTATAACTAACTACATTTCCAAAGTAATGTTTCCAACGTTGCATGAGAGCTCGTCACTGGTGCTGTGGGAAATGTTCCCATTTCGTTTAATTTTTCTGAAAAATACTATTTCCTATAAATCTATTTTGTTCATCTATCTATACCAATGATGTATAATTGGCAGAACAACGAAATGCTCTCCCATTAGATGACAGAAGGCGCAATAAACGTTTTATCTTTTGCCATCTGCAGGACAGAATAAGTCACTGCTTCCTGGAGTATAAAAGATTTTTGTCGAATTAAACAGGTCCAGATTTTGTACTGTATAAATGTGACTAAATTGAGACCTCATGATTTCACTCTTCATGATAAATGTTGAGGAACCACTGTTTTAGTAACTTAAAAAAAAAAATCAAGAAGCATCAAATCCTTGAATTTTTTTGTCGGTTTTGGGAAATACAAAATGAGAGCACTTGTAAGGTTAAGAAGCTGTTGTCAGCCACCATCTCAGGCCCAGAAAATCACATGCAGATGAAGCCAAGCAAACTCCAGCTCCTGACATCACTCACTCGCCCACGCTCCTTAGAGGCACACATCCAACACACAAATATTACAGTACATACAGAAATTAATACACTACTCTTTTGTAACTATAAAATGCAATTTTTCTTTATAACAAACAAAATATGGCGGCACGTTGGAAAAACTTTAACGCGCATCTGCCTCTCAGTTCTGAAGAGCCGGGTTCAAGTCCGGCCTCGCCTGTGTGGTGATTGCGTGGGTTTTCTCCAGGTACTCTGGTTTCCTCCCACATGCCCAAAACATGCAACATTAATTGGACACTCTAAATTGCCCCTAGGTGTGATTGGGAGTGCGGTTGTCTCGATGTGTCCTGCGATTGGCTGGCAACCAGTTTAGGGTGTACTCCGCCTCCTGCCAGTTGACAGCTCGGATAGGCTCTGGCACTCCCCGTGACACTTGTGAGGATAAACAGCTATAAAAATGGATGGATGCACAGTAGATTGAATGCAAACTTTAAATTGCCCATAGGTGTGCATGTGAGTGTGAATGGGTATTTGTCTATATGTGCCCTGTGAGGGGCGGCACGGTGGATCACCTGGTAAAAGCGTTGGCCTCACAGTTCTGAAGTCCCCAGTTCAACCCGCCTGTGTCTTCTCCCCATGCCTGCATGGTTTTTCTCCGGGCACTCCGGTTTCCTCCCACACCCCAAAAACATGCAACATTAATTCGAGACTCTAAATTGCCCCTAGGTGTGAATGTGAGTGTGGCTGTTGTCTGTCTCCATGTGCCCTGCGATTGGCTGGCAACCAGTTGAGGGTGTACCCCGCCTCCTGCTCGTTGACAGCTGGGAAAGGCTCCAGCACTCCTTGGGACCGTTGTGAGGATAAGCGGCAAAGAAAATGGATGGATGGATGAATGCCCTGCAAGGATAAATGGATAGATGGAACAAACTCATAACAAAAACAGCTGTGGTGGTTTTGGGGCAGCTGGAACAGATAAATGGCATTTCAATTGATTTAATATAAGTACAAGTAAAGTTAAGTTCAAGATTGGTCACGGAATGTTTTATAATTGTAAATCAAAGCATCACTGTATGTTGAATCCACGATGTAGGTGAACCGTGATATAGCAGGGGAACGAACGGTTTGGTGACCTAGATACGTAGCACAAGGAGTAGACAAAGGGTCAAAACGCATGGACAAATATTCATAATAGAGTGGGCAAGTGCGATGAAGTGGGCGTACTACTGGTATAATGGAAACAGTCTGTCCTTGATGACATTGTACTTGATATATTTAGAGTCCTTGTCTCCTTTGTCGCTCTCTATATATGTCGTGGATCTGAATAGCCTTCCCATTTCCTGCTCCGCATGAGAGCGTACACACGGGAAGGGCCGTTGAGCCTGACCTCTCTTGTCCATACATCTCCTCTGCAGCCATCAGTATCACTGTCTGGCGTCTAGCACGCTGTCAACTCCTGTTGGGTTCTCAAACCCACCCCGGCGCAGTCCCGCACTTTTCCCTCCTTCTTCCTCCGGTATAAAACAGCAGCCAATTGTCAGAGGGAGAGCAGGCCGGCGTGACAGAGGTGGAAAGCTAATGAAGTTATTTGACGGCGGGCCTGGCCACGGAGCGAGAGGTGAGGCGCGGCGGACAAGCGCCTGGCAGCTAGACGGATGAGGCGCGAGGCGAGAAAAGCAGGAGGCGGCAGAGATGCGAGCCGCGTAGAACACCAATGTATGTAGCATTGGTGGCAGGTGTCAGAAGGCTGTGATAACACGCAGACAAACTGATAGCGTTGTCGTAGCGGCAGAAAGAGAGCGGAATCTGGAGCTCGGGATGGTCACTCACCCAGAAAGACCCCCTCCCGGTCTGCTCGCTTCACAAGATGACATGGGAGAAAAACCGGCCGCTTGTCTCCCGTGTTTTGTTTATGTGATTCTGAGTCCTTTCATTTCATCCCAAACTCTGGTTCCACTCCGAATGGAATTGAGTCGTACAGTGATTTACAACTTAATTCTTTCTGTGACCACGCTCGTAACTCAAAATGCCTATTTCAAATCATCTTTCCTGTTGAACTGAATGGGAAAGACATAAATCTGTTCCACCGACCTCATAATATATATATTTATATATTTTTTTAAGTTGCAAGCTTGTCTTTTTTCGTGTGTGTTCCTGTCTAACATTGGCGTTACAATCAAGGTCCAGATACACCGTCACAGGATTGACTTGGAAAAAAAATAATATACTGTAACGGCCTTGCATGTCAGCAAGGAAGAGCCGCAGTCACCAATGCATGATACAATGTGAGAACACGCAAACAATTTAATGGCGTTGTCACGGCGGCAGAAAGGGAGCTGACTCCAGAACTCGAGAAGGCTAGTCACCCAGAAACACGACCTCCGTCTGCTTCTCAGCTCGCTTCACAAGATGACATGTGAGAAAAACTGAATGCCTTCCTCAATGTTGTGTTTTGTGAGGCTGACAGACAAATGGCGGCGGTGTGAGCTGAGCTTTGTAGGGATTGAACTGTTACTTCTGTGAAGGACTTGTTCTTTTTGTGAAGGAGGGTGTGAAAAGTTCACCCAAAGCATTAAAATATTTCGTGGAAATGGAATATGGTTATATGGAAAACGTTTGGGCTCTAGCTGAGTCAGCAAAAGTTGTTACACTCAAGGTCCATGTGTAAATGCCTATATGTTATTTATTTTTTTTCCCAAATTTAAACAGCTCACATCCATCTTAGAAAAAAATGTCTGTTACATTCTTCCATCAAAATACACATGCAGAATTACAGTACACTTAATGTGCTCTTGTCAAACTGCTTGAAATCAACAGCGTTTGACGGTGCGGTCCTGCTTCATGCAAATGAGCTCTCGGTCACCCTGCCCCCTGTTCTGCAGTGCAATTGGTGATCACGGCTTTCTTTACCGTGAGGACAGTGAACAACGCTAGCAAATGACCCGACTTAGAATCTTTTCGAGAGATACTGTAAGCTGTCATTAATGTGATTATTTATTTATTGCTTGGGCTTGCTAGTGAAAACTTGATATCTGAGCGCTGTTTGGCGGCAGTGAACTCAACTCACTTCACAATACATCCATCCATCCATTTTCTTTGCCGCTTATCCTCCCGAGGGTCGCGTGAATGAATGTTGGAGACTATCCCAACTGTCAACGGCCAGGAGGTGGGTTACACCCTGAACTGGTTGCCAGCCAATAGCAGGGTACATGGAGACAGACAACAGTTGCAATCGCAATCACACCTAGGAGCAATTTTAGAGTGTCCAATTAATGTTGCATTTTTTTGGGATGTGGGAGGAAACCGGAGTGCCTGGAGAAAATCCACACAGGTGTGATTGTGAGTGCGGCTGTTTTTGTCTCCATGTGCCCTGCGATTGGCTGGCAACTGGTTCAGGGTGTACCCCGCCTCCTGCCCGTTGACAGCTGGGATAGGCTCCGGTACTCTCTGCGACTCTCATAAGGAAAAGGGCAAAGAAAATGGATGGATGGTCACAGAACATATTACTCATATCTCAAGGCACCGCTGTACATATCGAAAGGACCCTTTTAGGCACTTCCTGTACTTAATGTTGATCTGCTAGCTGCAGGTGTTAGCGTACAGAACGTTTCTCTTTGTCATCCCGACAAGTTTCCCGTTGTCAACCCAACAAGGAGCATGACCACGAAACATTGCTGCTCGCAGCTTAAATTTGTCTTCTGTTTTCCCCCTCGTGCATGTGTCTGCTCATGTATTTTTTTCAGGTGTGTTTTTTTTTTTTTAATGTGGGGGAGCAAATGTCTTGTCCCCAGTCTGATCCAACATGGCCTGACACAATTCCAATTAGAGGACGTCCTTCCAGGTGCCGACCAGGTTATACTTAGCCTGCCTACCGACATCCGACGACGTGACATTTCCACCTGGTACGGGCTGTGGCCCCCCACACCACTGCCCGTGAACTTGAAGGTCACTGTACCACCAAGTGCCCTTCCCCCTCGCTTGCCATTCCCCCTCTTGAATTACATGTTCCCCCCACCCAACCACCCACCCACCCACCGGCCAACCACAGTGTGGCTCCGTGGCATCGCTTGCCACACGGGTGGTCTATGACAACAGCACCTGTCACCTTTTAGGTGAGGCTTCTACCTCTAAGGCAAGGATGGTCATTAATCAGAGGGGCCCTGAGTCAGCGCAGATGAATGAGCCGGGATGAAGTGGGTGACGGACCTGTGGTTGCTAGAGATGTTAGGTGAAATGCTCGGGCGGGTGTTGGGGAGTCAGGGGGTAGATTTCTCCTCCCGCCAATGACGAGTGGTCAGGCTCTCAGATCTCATCGTGAGCATTTGTGTGACAGAAATTGTCTAAATTAAGGCATATCACCCGGTCAACCATAGCGTAGTGTGCTTTTTACTTAAAGTTGAAGGTGTTGTCTGTCAAAAAAAAAAAAAAAATGTTTTAGCCGAGTGTGTAATGTGATGCGACAAGAGATAAAAAGTTGACTTCTTTCAGAGGTTGCTCCATGACTAATTATTAATTATTCATCTAAGGCGGATTAGATGTGGCCCAATTTCTGTTGAAAACGTCTGTGAAGTGTTGGTGTGACAGCTCACTCCAGAAGGCTACATCACAGCGAGATTGCCAGTTCAGGATGGCGACGCCGTAATTGATATTGGTTGGATGGGAGTTGCTTTTGAGTCACACTATAGAAGGGAAATTATATATACCATCATTTCCGGCCTATAAACCACAACTTTTTTCACACGCTTTCAACCCTGCGGCTTATGCGGTGATGCGATTAATTTGTGCATTTTTTCTAACGGCCCCAAGGGGGGCACTCGAGCGGAAAAAGTAAGTGAGACCGGTGGAATATATGTGGCAAGAAAGTGACTTTTACCGGTATGTTATTGTTAACCGGCCCTGTTAGCGCTGTGCTAGCATGTTGGTGCTGTGTAACTGCCGTGTCTCAGTGATTTTTTTTTTTTTTTAACCGGTATTTTTTATATTTTAATTTTTTTTACCGCCCCTGTTAGCGCTGTGTTCGCGTGTTGCTGCTGTGTTACTGCCGCGTCTCACTGATTTAGGTAGTTTTTTTTTTTTTTTACTGGCTTTGTTAGTACTGTGCTACCGTGTTGCTACTGTGTAGCTGCCACGGCTGTTTTTTTTTTTTTTTTTTTTTTGTTACCGGTATATATATATTTTTTTTTTTAAACCAGCCCTGTTTGTGTACCTTGTTGTTGCTATGTTAAGCTAAGATAAGGTATAAAAACTTTGAAAACTCTTTCTGTGTACCGTCTTTCTTTGTAAATATCTCCTGTTTCAATGTGGGCACTTGCGGCTTTTACACAGGTGCAGTTTATGTATGTGCCAAATGGTATTTCCTTGATAAATGTTCTGGGTGAGGATTATAAACCATTGCACTCTGTCGGCCGGAAATTACGGTTTGTTTGTGTGTTCTCCTTGGTTTGAACCAATGGTGGCCTAGACATAGCCCTTTAGAATCGTTACCATGTTGGGATAGTTTTATTTAGGCAATTGAGAGGATTTGAATGTCACTCTTTTTCTTTTTTTTTTTTTAACGTATTACCTGGGTATTGGATTGGGACTCTATATCACTGGGACTCAAACTCAGCTAGGGTTAACTATTTAGGAGGAATGAAAACTTGGATTTCCCACTTTTCAAACGCAAATAAAAATCTAAAATCAAATTGAATATTCAGTACGTTTCAATGTTTATGAGGTTGGAATTGCAGGTTTACAAACACAAATCCACCATTTTTTTTTCTTTCCACAGCTGCCAACCAGAGGGAGGCATTGAAGTCGCCCTTCCACCTGAAGGAAGAACCCAAAACAGAGGAAGCCTTAAGTCCTAGACCGGCCTCCCAGTGTCATACCCAGTCGAGCTTCCCAGGGACATTCTGCCAGGATGGGATGACTGTGTCTGTGGCAGCAGCTACTGAACACCCAGGGTCCCTTAAACCGAGGGAAGGGAGCCCCTCAGCTGCAAACAGCTTACTGAGCCAAGACATCAACATGAAAGTGGCCTCAGAGTTGCTGATCAAGCTTTCAGGTACCACGAATAAATAATTAAGGATCTGTACATGTCAGGTTACCACTGTTGGATCCCATCATCTGGTATTTCAAAATTTCTGGGATCAAAGACAAGACTTAAATATTCAGAAAAAATGCCCTGGTATGGACAAGAAAAACATGGCTGCCATCTAAGCATCTGGGTTAGCTGAGCTGCTACAGCACACTGCCAAATCTAGTCTTATCTATGATTAAGAGAGGTGATGCAAATGGCCTGTTCTGGCTGAACTCGAGTGGGAGTGAAGGTGAAGGCACAACCATGCACGCCGCCATCTTAGGGTGTATTTGTGCTACTGTACATGGCTTTGTCTCAAAAGTAAATGAGGGGAGCGTGCCAAACTAAAAGTGACAGATTTGATCAAACTCAAACGGTTTTCAAAAACTGTTCCACCTTTACTAGACATGGGTGTATCGTCACTCAACATTGTATTTTAATGGTTTCAAGCATGCATTAAAGATCTGTATATATGATCTGCACGTTTATTTTGTAGTGGCCGATACATGTGAGATTACGGCGGTACCTCTACTTACAAAATTAATTCGTTCCGACAGTCGTTTTGTCAGTAGAAGCACTTTTAACATATAAATAGAGTAATCCGTTCCGAGCCCCCCCTCAAAGTTGCAAAAAACAAACGAAAAACTCACGAAAAAATTGTACTTTATTACCAATGTGCACTAGTGTGTGACAGGGTGTGAACGCTCTTGCGTGATTTGGTGACTGTAGAGTGTCCCAGCGGAACGAAAAGCGTCATGGGTAAAGATTGACGTCTCTCCTAGCCAGTGGGATGCCAGGAAGATGGTACGTCGATAGCCAATGGGAGAGCAGCTCTATGTCGCCACACAAACCAAGTTACAGGATGTTTACGTTTGGTGGAATTTGGGGGCTGCGAATCCAGAATCTGAGGAGGCGTTTCGTAACCTGAATTTTTAATTACTAGAGACTTTTGTACCGCTGTATCTCCATTTAAAGACATGTTTCCAATTTGATGTTTTTCTTTTTTTCACGCTGCCATGTAACATATCTCAGTTCTGCCACCTGGGGGGGGGGGGGGGGGTCCAGCCTATTAGGTGTGTTCCAGATTGTCTACTGTTTTACGGCAACCTATATAACTTTTGTTTGTTTATTTATTTGTTTGTTTGTTTGTTTATTTGCTTGTTTGTCCATCCATCCATCTTCAGTCAGGTTCCAGGGGGTGTTTTTTAAAGCACCAAAAATTGGAAAATGAGATGTTAGTTTTAACTCAACTAAGACTTTCCCCCTGGTTTTTTGGTAATGTCGCAAAGTGATATTGCCACTAGACTCTGGCGCGTCAGTGCGAAATCACTCTGCCGCTGCTTGTTTTAGTCCAAAATGAGCGTTGAATGCCAGGTCCAGTTGGAGTGTGTTGTTTGTCCTATACTGCGAAGTGACTCTCAGGCAATTTAAAAATGTCAGCTGTTTGCCAACGAGGCTAAGTTCAGCATTTAGCCGATATTCTGAAAATGTCTGAAAAAAATACAAATGTTCTGGGTGGCATGTTTATAATGAACTCAGTAATAAGATGAGACAAAGAAAATACAGCCCTATTCCTGTACTACTGTTGTTGTCCTTTGGGATTTGGCATTTCCTGCAACTCTGGGCAATCATAGTGTCTTCAATTAACCGAGCATACAAGTGTTGGGGATGTGGGAGGAAACCACAGTACCTGGAAAAAACCCACACAGGCAAAGCCGGATTTGGACCCAGGTCTTCAAAGCATGAGGCAGATAGGTTAAAAACTCTGCACCATGCCACCTACATAAAACTGAAGAGAAATATTTATTTTATATGTAAACATCAGATCATTCACCACGTAATTTTATCTAAAGAAATTAGCATAGATGTTATGGTAATGATAACCCCTCTAACAACGGCTACTTTAGCAAACACTGAGCAGCAACACATGCAAATAGCATACAGGAGTACTCAGGGGCATGCTCATTAGGAACAACAAATATGAAATCGGCAAAACATGGTACTGTATTTCAATGTAGCATCCTCTTTTTCTTGCTCTGATAATTATGATCCATCAGTTCCAGTTGAGCGCAATGGCTTACAGCCACGCTACCCTGAGAACGCCCGATCTCATCAGATCTCGGAAGCTAAGCGTGTTTGGCCCTGGTTAGTACTCGGATGGGAGAGCGCCAGGGAATACCAGGTGCTGTAAGTTTCTCTCTCCGCCAAAATGCAGAGGGGTTGTGTCAGGAAGGCCGTCCGGCATAAAACTGTGACAAATATACATGTGTTCATCTAAGATGACATGCTGCGGCGACCCCTAACGGGACAAGCTGAAAGGAAAAGAAGAAGTTCCAATTGAACGCAATGCTACCGGGCTGAATAGATTCATCCAGTAATGCTGGGTTGTGGTGTGAAAGGGCCCCCAGTTATAGCCTCCTGGGTTCAGTGTGAATAAATTCAATTTTTACAGCTGTGGTATTGCAGTTTTGTGTCTGAAATGTTGGCTTTTTTTTTTTTTTTTTGTAAGGGGGCACATCTCCTGTAGGTGTACAACCTCCACTTATTTTATTGTACATGGGCAGTATACTGTATGTTTCTTTCATATAATTTTTACCCTTTTATGATGTTTTTTTCCACATTCCTGCTTGGTTGACCCAGGTTAGGCAAAAGATGGGGAAACGTTCATCCGATGCTCATTCTCTGTCCTCAGAGCACAGTGCCTCTGGTTGCCATGGCAACTCTGGTTAAGGGAGGGTAGATGGAGAGGATTGTGGAGAGTGACAGCCTTGACAAGAGTCTGGACCCTTGAATGACCCCTGGATGGGGGAGGAGAGGGGTGAGGATGAGGAGAAAGGGGCCAGGGAAAGGTCAGCGCGTTCACAGTCACATGTGATTACAGTCACGAGGTTCAAGGGCGTCTGTACAATCACCTCTTCTCTATGTCCACTGCGGAAAAGGTCAATGGCAGAGCAGCCGTAACGCAATAAGGATGCAAAATACGCAAATCACACGGAAGGAGGGGAGTCGGGGGAGCGTTCAGTCCGAGCCAGAACATCACAATATGTCTTAGTTGGATACAGGAAATCCACGCAGCCCATATCATCATTACAGTGAATCCCCATTTCTCATAAAGGTTATGTTCCAGATTGACTGTAATGGGAGAATATCTGCCTTATAAATTAGTTTTACCCATACCATGTGCTTCAAACACAAACGTATTTAAACACACAATTATAAGTATTCCTCAGTGGTTGTTTTCAGTCTTTTGCTGGGAGACAATAATATAACATCACCTTGAGGTAATGGAGAAGACTCGCTCGCTCATACGGTTCTCCCTATATGAGGCTAAGAATGCGAACTTCAAGGTCTTTTGTCACGCCCGGTTGACGTTTACTGTAAAACATGGAGGCGGGGGTTGGGGGGGGATTAAACATTGTGGAGTGAAATACCATCATGTTCACCCAAACCATATAATAACAAAATTCCTCAGATTTAATGCTAACATTATGTATATTCCAAAACAACAGGGACGGGTGAATACAAATTTACATTGATGTTACAGTAATCTTAATAAACCTTAAACACAGAGCAGCAGCATATACACACGGACTATTGAACATTACTCACAAGCATAAATAAGATCTCTCTGCACTGTGGGCAAAGGCTATGACTACAACTTCTTAGGGGACCTTCTCTGCCTCTTCTTTATTATAACTGCACTGTTATAATTATCGTATAGCTCATTGCTGCCCAGCGTATTGTAACACACCATGGTAACACTTAAGGTGCACAACTCTAAATTTGGACTTGGCTGTAGACTACAAAAAAAAAAATCCATACAAAACAATCACTTAAAGATTGTTGATATTCTGTAGCAGAAGCACAAAAGATGAGCCGTGATCCAGCAGCCGTGTTCTCTTCACAGGAAATTAACGTAACCTGTGTTTTCATCATTGCTGCCCATTGTCCAGTAATATGAGTTGGATCATCCCTTTTTTTAACTAGGTCACTTCCCCCTCCCTCGCATCTCCCTACACTGCACTCCATTGCGCCTCAGTTTCATATCAAACATTGGACAACAATGCAACCTCCCCACATCTGTTTTTAAAACAAAACAAAAAAAACAGGCTGCCGGTGTCTGGGGGCTAATTACGCTGGGCTAAGTAGTCCCCGGCACCGGCAGCTAAAAGCGCGCCAGCAGATGGGCACTGCTGTTTGCGGGGCAAGGCGGGGAAGGGGGGGGGGGGCGAGGGTGCCCTGACAGAGTGGTATCAATGCGGGTAACAGCCGCGACGCCCACTCGCCAGCTTGCTGGAGCTGCCGTAGGTGTGAAAATCGCACGTTGTCCTCGCTTTGCCACTTAGGAACAGGGCCCACCGTCTTTTGAGAATATTTCGCTGGCACTCGTTAGCGAGTAAATTAAAAGCCAATCTGACCACCGAGGAGCTTGATCTTAAAATACAAATACCCTGCCTGTGTAGTTCAATTGAAACATAAAAAGGAAAGCCCATTTATTGGCTGTTTATTCTTTTATTTACCGTTGGCTATTGACTGATGAAGTAGTTACGTAAGTACAGTGAACCCCCAGGGACTGAACCTTGTCGCAAATAATGAAAATCTGAAACTAATTGACGCCCGCACCAAAGGGTTTGTGATTACTTATTGATGCGACATGATTAGATGAGGCTATGGCCTGACTAAGATCCTCCTCTCAGTTAATCATAGTTTCTTGGCACTAACATTCCACCAGATGGCAACAAAGTAATGCAGCAGTTAAATTTGTTCTTTTTGCATTTTTATTTTAAAACAGTAGCACTATATTGTAAAAGTCTGTCATAAGTATTGTACAAGAGAGTGTTCACATATGAACTGATTTTATGAAGTCTCACACACATGCACATCCTAGTACAGTGGTGCCTTGGTTCTCGAACACAATCCGTTCCAGAAGGCTGGTTGAAAACCAAAACGTTCGAAAACCGAAGCACGTTTTCCCATTACAATGAATGGAAAATGAAATAATGCGTTCCAAGCCTAAAAAATATATATATTTTTAGCGTGTTACATCTTTTCCGTTTTTTTTCGGGGATGCGTTCAAAAGCACAATAGCAAATCATCGTGGGTCAGCTGGTCACGGTGTTCGAATACAGATTTTCTTTCGAAAACCGATTTGTACGAAAACCAAGACGTTCGAAAACCGAGGTACCACTGTACCTTAGTGTGGTTTGCCTTTAAATACTGGGAAGTATAGTACATAGATAACAAATACACAACAAAGAAGATCACAACTAAGCTCTAGTAATATTCGATATTTATTTTGCCTGTGAGTAACGATCTATGTACCTGTGGCTGCTGTGTTTGTTCCGCTATGCGTTGCTTCAAGGGTTATCACTACTTCTACATCAATGCTAGTTGTTTTTTTAAGCCTCTCTATGGCCTTTTGTGTTAGCATTTAGCCAGTAAACTTTCATAAGGCAAAGTTATGGCTTTTGGTTCAATACATATGTAATCCTCATTGTTTCATGTTTAGTTTGACAGTGAACTTCAAAACTGGAAGTGGCAATTAATAGCTTGAATAAGCACATATTTTTTTGAAGAGTTGGTCACTATGTTCCAAACTGCTTGTTGTGAAGTTTGCTCCAACCACCCAGCACTCATAACTCAAATTTTAAAATGCGGCTCATGTCGAAAAAGTCGTCGTTCGTAAGTTGAGATCCCAAATGAAACATGTTGCTTTAAAACTACTACAAAAATTACATCAATGTACCTTGGGCAATTACACACATACTGTAAACATACCCCACGCACAGAACTACGCAAGGTAGTGTAATCATGTCAGTTAACAACAACGTTATAAAATGTAAAATGTCATGTAAAAGCTGGGCTTGGCTTTGGATGGTTGTTCTCAGAGTGCCCCCTTCGGTGTGTGGCCACTCACCAATTCCCCTCCACTTCTTAACCTCAGTGTCCTTTTTTTTTTTTTTTTTTTTGCCTCCTTGTTTATCACTGCTGCTTCCTCCTCTTTTTTTTTTTTTTTGCCACGACCTTATTTGGCGACTTATGTTTATGGTCGTTTGTCGGCATCTGGCGCGAGCTGGTTAGCTGGGGGATCAATGGTAGCTGCAGCAGATGTGTGTGAAGTCTGCTGGCTCCCACATGACACGCCGTCTCCACACTGCAGCCCTTTGAAGCATCGTGAACTCTTCACCCCCTTGTCTGAGGAGCAGGTCGGAGAGAGTGGAGGAGGAAGGAGATGCGCTTGTGGGGGAGGAAGGGAGGGTGGGAGGGATGCGGAATAACAGAGCAAGGACAGGGGTAGACTCGGATGTACCAAGTAGAGGAGGGGGTTGTCACTTCGAATCGAGCCGTCTCCCCTCTCCCCTGCACTACCCCCAGGTGTTCTTTTTCTGGCACCGTTTGACAATGTTTTCCCTCTCTTTAGCCTTCCGTCTACTCCCACGCCGACATTGTGTCCAGATTTTCATACCGACGCGTCAAAGTGGGCCAATGCAGTTTTGGTTATTAATGCTGGGACTGTATTTACCCGTCAGTGTGCGTATGTGCTCCATTTGACTGAATTGTTCTTGACATGGGAAGTTAAGAGTTTATCGCTTAAAAACACAACAGCCTCAGGCACTTTCTGACTTAGCTGTACTAGAACTAATGGGTGTTTATTATAATTTATTTCTAATACAGAATATGTGTAATATATTGCATGAATCCACTGAGGCTTAATTTTTTTTTAGATGCGTCTCCACCACTACAGTTCCGGGAACCTTTCGTTCTTAGTACTTCCAAGAAGCGCGGCAGACTCCAGCCTCAACGAAAACTAATCACACCGACTGGTTGGAAACTAAGGCTGTTGTCACAGCCGGGAATTAAGTAACGTGTAAATGACAAACAAGTCTCAGGTCGTAACCTTTGAGTTTCAAGCAAATCCAAAGTTACTCTGGAAATAAAATCTAAAATCTCTAAAGTCAAATCGCCACGAGATTTAAAGTCGAGTCAAGTCATGACCGAGTTTAAGCAGGTCGTATCTTAAGTTATACAATCTTGTATTTCTGTGTTGTTGTGTAAATTGTGTAAATTTTGTGAGTGTAACTGTTGTCTGTCTCTACGTGGCACGACCTTATTTGATGACTTATGTTTATGGTCGTTTGACGGCAACCAATTCCGGGTGTACCCAGCCTCCTGCCCGTTGACAGCTGGCTCCAGTACTCTCTCGACCCTCATCAGGTTAGCAGCTCAGAAGATGGATGGATGGAGTACCATACCACTGTCAGTGAATGGGAGGGCTTTAAAACTTGACCCATGTACTCTAAGAAATGCATCCATACCAGTGTACCTAATAGATCATTCATCCATCCATTTTCTTAGCCGCTTATCCTCACAAGGGTCACGGTGAGTGCTGTAGCCTATCCCAGCTGTCAACGGGTAGGAAGCGGGGTAAGCCCTGAGCTGGTACAATCGCAGGGCACATCAAGCCACTCACAATCACACCTAGGGGCAATTTAGAGTGTCCAATTCATGTTGCATGTTTTTGGGATGTGGGAGGAAACCGGAGTGCCGGAGAAAACCCACGCAGGCACGGGGAGAACATGCAAACTCCACACAGGCTGGGCCGGGATCGAACCCGCGTCCTCAGAACTGTGAAGCCAACGCTTTACCAGCTGCCCCTAATAGACCAGTTCACAAAAAAAATAATAATTTGTACACGCTCCACACTCTAAAACTATGTGACTCGTTTACAGGTTAAAACATTGAGAAAAGCATCACGAGGGTTCAAAAATTATGTAAAATAATAAATACATTTGAAAGTATGTCGCATTAATTTCACTTTTTTTTTCCTCAAGGAAATTTGTTGAATGTGAATTTCCACATTTTAAGTTTATTACTCTAAGGTACGTGATGTACAGCTACGAGATAGTGTTTCATTTTAAAATACTTGAAAGACTCGCAGTAATTTAAATGTTTCTTTCAAAATATTGGAACACTTAACTGGAACAAAGGGGATGGAAATTTTTTTTTACAGCTGTGTGTTATAAAAGCAACGACAACCCTTTACCTTGAAGTGACTAACCAAAGCAAAGAAGAAAAAAAAAAACACTTGCACATTACATTTGCATTACCTTCTAGTTCCTCGTGTTTGGAGTTCCTGGACGAAAGATCTTGCCTTAATGTTAGTGGACCCGCAAAGTACACCCCCCCTCACTCTTAAAGAAGGTCTTCTTTTGACCCGGAACGAAATGTTAAAAGGAGTACTAGCGTATCCAGGAAAAACACACAAAATCCAAAGAACAGGCATATTTTTTTGTTACCATTTTTAGCTCTTTAAGGGTGGGGTGGCCGCTGTATACTGACGCTGGGAGAAGGCGGAAGTGGACTTCTTTTTATGGCAAGGAAACATTAGGTCAAGAAAGAAATAACATCGGTGTGGGAGTGAGGCCATATTTTGCCATTTTGTGTGGTGACAAATGGACTTTGGATAGGGGATACGGGTGTTCTCCATCAGAGCCGTCCCACCCGATCCGCGCCACCTCCGGGTGATGACAGTAAACACATTTGTGTCAGCGAGGCGTGGGGGGTCAAGTTCACAGCCGTGACATTTAGCGCATATTTTTTTTTCCCCCTCTCATTGTTAAGGGTGGCGATCCGGCGACGGATGCTCAGGCATCCAATCCCCCCTTAGGTCCATTAAAACCTGCCAAACAAGCACCGCACGAATCCACCCCCCCCCCACCACCACCATAGTTCCTTGACCAACTCGACCACCCAATTAAGGGATTAGAGGGGTTTGATGGTTGTCTGTGTCCACTCTTTGTCCTGCGTTCCAAGGAAACTGACACCAGGACTTTAATTAATTCCCCCACGGATTTTGTGCCTTTGCATGTTTAATACCGGCATTTTTTTTAATGGGTTGTAATCTTGGATCATGGGCCATTTTTTATAATTGCCGAACTGTTATGACCTGGAAACTTTAACAATTTAATTTTAGAAAAACTAGTTTTCCCAGAGTTTTTAAAGATGATATGGTAATTTATAAGAAAGACTAAAAAGAACTCAAAGCAGAACATTTTGGGCTCATAAACGTCCTGTTTAATGATATATGTCACTACAGACCACGAAAGCTTACAGTTTAATGATTAGAATTTATTTTTTCATTCACATAATTGGAAGGCGTGGGGGGGGTCTATTCAAATTAAATTGTAACGGGATCACAGACGTGGTTCTAAGATCATGGAGGACGAGATCACTACAAACCAGGAAATTGCACCATTACATTTATTATTCAAAGAATTTTGAAAAAAAAAATCATTTAAATTACTAAAAATGAACAAGGCTTCACAAGGACAACATATATGAACTGGATATTTACATACTTTTTTAACATCTTCCAAATTAATGAGAATTGATTAAATAAGATGCAAAAGTCCTTCATTCAATAGATATTTTGTACATTCACAAGTACAAAAAGAGACATTTTCTACTTTTTTTTTGTCAGATTTTTCTACAAAAAGTGATGACCTTCATTCGTTCATTTAAACTTAGTACAAAAAGCAATGTCCTTATGTAAGCAAACATTTGGGATTTTATAGGGGGGTAAAATTGTCAACAGACATTTTGTCCTTTTGTCAGCTGACATTTTAGAACTTAAGTATGATTTTATACCAAGAATTTCCTGAAACAAATTCTACTTAAAATATGGTATGTTTGTTGACAAGGTATATACTTTTTTGTTCATGATCCTACTAAAAGTAAAAATGTCAAGTCCTGCTTTGAGTATTCAGTAAATGGACTGCACTTATATTGTGCTTTATGTACACCATCACTGTGCCGTAAGTGCTTTACAAGCCTCACATTCACCCACTCACACACTAGTAGGCAACTACTGCCATGCAAGGCACCGACCAGTACACTGGGAGGGGGTTCGGGTTCAGTGTCTTGCCCAAGGACACTTCGACATGCCGACAGTCAGAGCCTGGATTTGAACTATTTACTATTCGGCATCTCGACGAGCTGCTCTACCTACTGAGGTACAGCACCGGGTCTCTCAAATTACCAATAAGGGGTGTAATTAAAAAATGTGGTATGTATCCATTACCATTTAAGTGTTGCAATCTGTTTGCCACCAAATCCAGTTCACTCCATCAAAATTAATTGCATGAAGCTTTTTTTGGCCTTCAACCAAATGATCATTGCCGTGTTCACACATCATTACTCCTGCATAATGAGAACATGATTCATAATACATATCCTTTGACTTAAAATGTATATTCAAGCTACTGTCCATGTCAATAATATCAGCAGAAATCAAACCTCCTTCTACATGAGCTTTTCCAGAGGGTGGATGAGCGGAATTAAATCGTAAAAAGAGGGAAATCCAAGGAGCAGTCCAAATACTGAGGCTGTGCTGAGGCGATTAAGGTGGGGGCGTTCCTTGATTGGGGCAAGATGGCATCCCGGGGTCGTGCCGCCGTCTGAGGGACAGGGGAGGCCGAGGAGTTGCGGCCGGCAAGGCAAAGAAGCAAAACATGGTCAAAGTGAACCTGGCGGTCAAAATTTTGATGGCAAGCACCATGTGAGTGATTAACTTTACTGTGCCCAAATGCTGTTGACGCACGGCGTGAATTGACTTGAAAAAGTGACATGGAGCAGGCACGCTAAAAATAGTTAAGGGAGATGTGGCATCTGTTAGGAATGTCCCCCCCACGATGACGCTCTTCGCTGTCTGGGGTTCTGTGCGAGCTGCCAGGGACTTTAAACTATTTAAAGACAACTGGAGTGTAGGGAGTGTTGTATTCTTAATGCACATGTTACGTACTACAGGGCCAATAGCGTGAGTTGGACAGTTATACCAAAGCTGTTCTATGCCAAGTAGATCAATCACTACAGTGGACAACTACTCAATAAGATGATTCCTTCCTCCAGTTTTCGTCTTGGATTCAAAGTTCTGCCTCCGTCACTGCAGTGGAGTGGGCATTTCCTGAAAACAGTTTTTCTTCCATATGCATGAGTTTTGATGTCAAATCATGTGCACATAAAAAAACAGACAATTAAAATCTGAATTTAAGCGTGTACAAATTGAACATGTGTAAAGTACAGTGGTGGCTTGAGATACAAGTGACCCTACTTATTCCATCCATCCATTTTCTTAGCCGCTTATCCTCACAAGGGTCACAAGAATACTGGAGCCTATCCCAGCTATCAACGGGCAGGAGGCAGGGTAGACCCTGAACTGGTTGCCAGCCAATCGCAGGGCACATAGAAACACACAGTCACACTCAGAATCACACCTCGGGGCAATTTAGAGTGTCCAATTAATGTTGCATGTTTTTTGGTATGTGGTAGGAAACCGAAGTGCCCAGAGGAAAACCCACGCAGGCGCGGGGAGAACATGCAAACTCCATACAGGCGGGTCCGGGATTGAACCCGGGACCTCAGAACTGTGAGGCTCACGCTTTCCAGCTGATTCACCGTTCCGGCACCCTACTTATTGATTATTATTTTGGGTTTTTTTTTTTTCAACTTGGTACGAATGCTTTACGCTGCTTTACGCTCTATTCAACTCAGTTCACAATAAACAGTAGTTTGATGAATATTGAACAAGCCATCAAAAGAGAGGCTTTCCGCTGTTTCATGACATTAATTGTCAAACTAAACATCAAAAATAAAACTACACTTTGTGTATTTAAAACAAATTAGCTTTCCCTTTTCAGTCACTCACATTTGAAAAATGTCATGACCCTAGCTATAAAGTTACGGGTGTAGTCCACCAGTCTTGCCCGGAGATATAAAGTTGTGGATATGTGTTCTGTTTGTACTTATGAGTGTACCCCTTTAAGAGTAGAGGGGGGCAGTGTCAGGTAAACTAGGAAGTAGAAGTAGGCTGAGCAGCAGCAGTTGTTAGAGACCGTATGCGCTGGATCGTTTTTCATGTGCGCCGAGTGTACAACAAGTGCGCAATTACGCAGTGGCGCAGCTTAGAGGGAACACTCGTCAAGACTACACAAAATAATCGTCTTTCAATATCTTTGCATTTCTAATCGTAATTTTATGCGTGTGATTTTTCTTGCTTGACTGTGCAGATTAGCGAGTGCGATGGCGCGTAGGCGCATACGCGCCCGTCAAATCACAGTGCGTGCCTTTTTGTAAAAGTCGACTTAGCCTAATGCAAATAACTGAAAAACAAGGTTAGGGTTAGCCTAGTAGCATTTAACAGGGAGTGTCGTTGTTTTTAAATTAAAAGATATTTGAACACAAACGGTTGAGCAACACATGTAGACAGTTCTCCGAGGTCTTATATTACAGCATTTTACTGAGTCACTTATGCTACTACATTGTCACTCCACTGGAAGCGTTTTGAGCGTTTCCCGCAGCATGATTATATAGAAAGTCAATGCAGTTCACGTGGATGCATGTGAATCCATGTGGGATGGTGCAAATGACGCGGAGTGGATGACACGGGCACATGCAAATTCGTCTCCTTTGCCCGAACCTGACAGCACTGATGACGTGCATGTACTTTCAATCTGTCCTAATGTGTTAAGTGAGCAAAATCAAGCAAAGGACCCAAAGCGAAGAAATCTTTCACATCCGGTGGGTACGTAGCATTACAGTGTTTTTTTTTTTTTTTTTAAAAAAAAAGAAAAATGTATCTCATCTTCATTTGTGTTAGTATGACTTTTTGCAGGGTTTTTTTTGGGGATGGGTGGCTTGAGCAGATTGAAGGAGTTTGGAGTTACAAGTGTGGTCATGGAACAAATTAAACTGGCATCTTAAGCCAGAACACTGCACGAACGTGGTTTCCTGTGTACTAAACAACTTCAGTTTGCCCTTTTGTACTTAAAGCCCGACTAACAAATGTCTCCTTCCCGCAGAGAGCAACAAAGACGGCCACTTCCAGAAGGTGAAGGTAAAAGCGGAGCCCATGGAGGTGGACCCGGCCCCCGCAGAAGTCTCGCCACCCGTTCCCCCACCTGCTCCTCCTCCTCCTCCTCACCTGCTGGCTTTCGGCACTTTAGGGGCGCGTGAGAAGACCGAGCCGGCTATGGAGCCCCTGGCGTGCCCTCAGAAGGACCTCTTCTCCCAGGACATCTCGGTCAAAATGGCCTCCGAGCTCCTCTTCAAATTGTCAGGTGGGTTTCGAACGCGTTTGTCGGCCCCCCTCGCTGAGCAAGGACTCGCGGACGGGTGCGCGCGCGCGCGCGCGCGTTTGTGGGCTGTAAAACCTTTCATTTCCGTCGTCTAGCCCCACCGCTGTAAATTCAAGGACGCGACATATCACGGGTGACCACATGGCTGACATTGAAGCTTTTCACATTAAGCGTGGACCTGTCCCGACACGGGGATACATAAATAAATAAATGGCGTCAGTGCGTGCACGCTACTTGTTGCGAGGGTACTGATCACAGAGCTGCCATTGAAGCTGTTTTGTCCACTTTTTTTGTGTTTCTCCACGAAGGCCCAGTTTGCACACTTGTCTACTGTTAACTCGTGTTTGGACCCACCTTTACAGACTCAATGCCCACCCCCAAGTTCCCCCCCAGTCCTGTCCTACCCTTATTCTGTCTCCCTTGACTCGTTTTCAGACATGCCGGTTCAAGCACACTTGGCTGCACACACTTCCCCGTCCACTCCCCTCCCTCCCCACCCGCCTTTACATTTTTCCCTGTCCGGCATCGCCATAGCAACATGGAAAGAGACCTCTGTCCTTGGCAAGTGGTGTCACAAAATAGTGGGCGGGCGGGGTGTAGCAATAAGGAGAGTAAAGGATTGTGGGTGGGGAGTGGGAGGGGGGGGGTAGGCATGCCACCCAGGGAGGCCGGGACATCTCCGGGGCTCGGTGAACTGCCACAAAAGGAGGACCTGGATGCAAAGAGACTGGTGGGTGGGTGTGGGGGGTCTCGGTGCGTGCCTGTCACACAATGAACAATCAATATGAATTACCCGCAGCGGTAAGACCTCAGAGACGCGTTAGTAGCAAGGTCGCAGAGAACGCCGAGGAGACGCTCGGCCGCTTTCGAGGTGCTCCTCCTCTCCTTGAAAGTCGCACACGTGGCTGCTTCTTCTCTTTCTTGGCTGTCGGCGGTTTGTTTTTTGCCCTATTTTAATTAGCATGTAAGAACCGCTGGTAAACGTCAGTCAGGTAAGGCCACAACCGTTAGTTTGCATCATGGGAGGTAGGGGGGGCTGTTCTAACAGGGTTTTTCCAACAACAACAACAAAAAAAATCAGACAGGTGCTGCCTGTCCAGACATTTGTTTGTTTTTACAGACTTACGAGTTTGATTCGTTCTGTGACCAAACTCTTAACTCAATTTACTTCGTTCAAATCAAAATTTCTTTATTACATATTTTTAGTCACGAAAACAGCACTGTGTGGTATAAAAACCATAAAAGAGCAGAGATGAGTTTATGAAGTGTAATTAATTACTGTACGTGCTATCTGTGGGTCGGATGTCTGCCTTTAAGGAGTGGGGCCAATATTATTGAGTGCTAGTTTTGCTCATTAAAAAAAAAAATGTTTTTTGTGGGGGAGGCTAGAACTGATTAATGGCATTTCCATTCATATCAATGCAAAAGATGGTTTAAGTTATTAAATATTTAGGTTGTTTGCGGTCACAGAATGAATGAAACCCGTATCGCAAGACACCACTATAATACTCAATTACCTAAATAACACCGATTATTATTATGTGTAACCTGCTTATGTTCTCATATTTTTGTTTTTTTCCAGAAAAAGTGAGCAAAGCCAACAACCACAAGGACGGCAACATGGTGGGGGTCAACAGGTGGGTCAGATGACAACTCAGGCCGCGCAACATAAAAATGTACTCGTTGTAAACGGGCCTTTGGTTTCCTGTGCATTTTCCAGTCCGTACTTGGACGAGTGCTTTCGACAATCACCCTTCAACTCCCGCTCCAAAAGCTCCTCCCCCGCAGAGGCCAGCTCCTCCACCCGGGCACCGTTACACGGTAATACACAGTTTGAAAAAAAAAAAAAAAAAAAACACAGCAGAAGAGAAAAGCATTTCCACGCACATCTCAATTAACTACATTGTGTCAAACTCCAGCTCCCCGCTTAGATCTCAAACGAGCCTTTGGGCTGTGCGCCCCCCTTGCCCGGGGCGTCGCCCCCCCCTCCCCGGTCTCCTTTTCTGTAGCAGCCGGCGGTCCAGAGGTTAATTAGCCTGTGCCAGATTTACCTGTCCCTCTGCCAGTTAATGGAAATCTGATTGGCTCCTGGGTGTCAAAGAGTGGCATGAAAGTTAATTCACCCCCCCCCTCACACACACACACTTTCACATTTTTCCCTGGTGCATTTGAACCTCTGCTGCTCCCTTTAACTCTACTCCTCTTTTAAGTCGTTATCTGCTCTCCATGTTGAACACATCTGCGTTTCTTCATTCCACTTGTCTGGACTCGCATTTTATTGGTTGTTCTGTGTTATATCTTCGATATTTTCATGCTGCTAAATAGCTGGACAGTTGGCCTCCATGAGAAAAAAAGATGGATAAAAACATTATAGCGGTTCAGGGTGTAGTTCCCTTTTCGGGATTGGGTCTGGTACTCCTGCGACTATTGTGAGGATAAGCGGCTTGAAATATGGAATGGAATGACTTATATAAATATTTACAAAAAAAAAAACCATTGATAAAAAGACTAATAGGGAAAATAATTTCAATATTGGAAAAACATTGGAGACACACACATACATACCGTGGTATATGGATTTTTGTATTGTTTAAATGCAGTGTGTACATGTTTTAAATAATAATTAAAATGGGAATTTACTTTATTTCCTATGGAGAAAAAAATTCTGAGGTTGAACAAATCAGACTTTGAACACTTCACAAGAACGAATAATGTTTCAACTTTGAGGTTCCGCTGTGTGCATGTGTCCCCAAAAATCAACAAAATATTTTTTAAATTGTTCTAAATATAGTTAATTAAAAGTGAATATTAGATAGAAAATACACTAATAGTAAAATTAAACTTCCGAACAATAAACCAAAAAAAATAAACAATAAAATAAAATGGTTAAAATGAATAATAAAATAAAAATACACCACAGTTGTACACTTCTTGCAGGAGTCCCTTTCTCGTGAATGGAACTAATTAGACAGTGAAACACTTGAAGCCCTGCGGCGTGACCTAATTGGTCTCATCAGGTTGCTTTTTGACTGGCTTGTCGTCGCTTGATGTGACGAGAACGTGCGTGCCTCTCTTCTCACCTTGGAGGTTAATGCCTTAATGGGCATAGACCCATTAGAAGGACTGGGAAAATAACAGACTTTAAAAAAACGGCATAATGGGAAAAATAAACAAATAGTGTGCCTGTATTTGTAAAAAAAAAAAAAATAAATGAACTGAAGGAAATAATACCACATATGAGATAAAAAAATATTAGATGAAAAAATCACAAATTAGAAAATGTGTGAATAAAGAAAATGAGACAAATACAAGAGAAAACACTTAAATGAAAAAAAAACATACTGTATTGAATGAAAAATACACCATCCATCCATCCATCCATCCATCCATTTTCTTTGCCGCACAAGGGTCACGGTGAGTGCTGGAGCCTATCCCGGGGGTCAACAGCAGGAGGCGGGGTACACACTGAACTGGTTGCCAGCCAATCGTAGAGCACATAGAGTCAGACGATAGCCGCACTCACAATCACACGTAGGGGCAATTTTGGAGTGTCCAATTAATGTTGCATGTTTTTGTGAGGTGGGAGGAAACAGGAGTGCCTGGAGAAAACCCACACAGGCACGGGGAGAACATGCAAACGCCACACAGGGGTGGCCAGGATTGAACCTGGGACCTCAGAACTGCGAGGCCAACGCTTTACCAGCTGCTCCACCGTGCCACCCAAAATCACAAACCTTTGAATGTAAATCCATCCATCCATTATCCAAGCCGGTTATCCTCACAAGGGTCCCGGGAGAGCTGGAGCCTATCCCAAGTAGCTTCAGGCGAAAGGCGGACTACACCCTGAACTGGTCGCCAGTCAGTCACAGGGCAGATATCGACACCATCACTGAGCGGGAATCGATCCCACGCTGCCCGCACCAAAGTCAGGCGTGTGTACCACTACACAATCAGTGACTTATAATAGCCTCCAGTTTCCCTGCTTGGTCCAATATATTTATTATGAAGTACTATGTTAATTCCTAAAATCTTTTTCATTTATCCGGTAAAAATATAAATTTTTTTCCCTCGAGTCAACGAATTTGATACTCAACACACCAGGAAGGTTTTGAATGCATCTGTCGCTGAAGAGACTGCATGAGTGCAGCGAATGATGTTGTTGCACTTACGTGTATTTTGCAGACTCGGAGAAGGACGAATGCAAATTGGGCAACGGGATCTCCCAGTGGAGGCTCAACGAACAGCTCTTCCCGTGTCCCGTTTGCGGGAAAGTCTTCGGGAGGCAACAGACGCTATCGCGACACCTGGCCCTACACACAGGTAAGATTAAATTCAAACGTTCCATCTCACGTTTTAATGTAGCGATACTAGATACCAGCGCTAAAGAAATGGTATTGGTACATACCGCGAGTGGCGTCCAAACGAATCACTCAAATACAATTGGGTTCTATTTAACTTTCAAGTTTGATACATTTGCATGTAATCGTCAATACCCGTTTTTCAATTTAAATCTATAAAGGATTTTGTATCACTTTTAAGTGCATCAGCAACGTGATTTGCATGATTTAAAGCGTTCAAATAGGACAACATATTTAAAAACAGAGGAGGAAAAAAGTTGTATGTCATGGTAAGATGTGGAAGTGGAATTTTTCTGAAACACTCTGTCATTAAGCATTACATTTGAATTGAATCGTTATACAAGCATAAGTTTATTTCCCGATTACCCTGGGGTGCTATCACTTATGCTGTTGCGCTAACTGGGAACGTCACTTCAGAGAGGAGCCTCAAAGAATTTTAAATGATTTGCCGTTTGGAATTGTATCGCAATTTAGCGGTAGACTATTTTATACACACACACACACACAAGAGGTGCAACAAACCATTTATCATCAAGTAATCAATTTCTGAATTCATCAACAACTTATTTTGGAATGGATTAATCGTTTAGAGACGTTTTCTTTAAAACAGAAAAAAATTCTCAGAATTGTTGCCTCTCGGTAAACATTGTCTGATTATCTATGTGTTGAATCAAGATTAGACATTTGCAAACAACTGCTTTTGTTTTGGAAAACAGCAAAACATTTGCCCCATTTCATGACATTTCGGAGCAAACTAGTGATTGAATCATAATTGATTTATGTGTGTGCCTTTGAATTTGAAATAAAGTGCTGTTTCTGAAGAAAGGAATGTTTTTTTTTAAATCAGATGAATCAATTATTAATGGAAAAAATATTACATACAGATGAATCAGCTTATGAAAATAATTATTTACAGTCCTAAAACGCACACGTTATTTTATCATTTTAATTTTAATTTGATAATTAGGTTGACTCGACGAGATTACCCTTCCTTTAAAGAGATTACAAACATGATTAGTCTCACCGGAAAAAAGTGCCCCGTCTCATTACCCAATTTGGGCGACGCGCACACAGAATTCCTCACTTCCCGTCTCTCCATCCCACATCCTCCATCGATTCTCCGTTCTTGTTGCTTTTCTTTTCCCTTTTTGCGGAGTCTCACTTGAAAGCCAATTAAAAGCAGAGGGGATACAAATGCGCCCTAATCGGGAAGGGGGCGGGGGGTGGGGGGGTGCGGTCCGGTCAGTTGCGGTGTGGGGGATATCGTAGCGCTCGCTCCTAATCACAGAGGGCACAAATTGAGACTCGTGTAGAAAATGCCCCCCCTGACACAATTGGACACGCACACGCGCACACACACCATCTGAGCGTGTTGGCCGCGAACAGCTTGGCCGCACCACAGAGAGCAGAAGTTGGGGCATATGTCACCGTGGTGGTCTTTTTGGTCTCCCCGACGACATAAAGGTTGCCTGGCATCGTGTGCTTCGGGCAATTGAAGTGTGTGCGCGTCTTTCAATGCAGTTATTAGGACCGGGGTCCAAATCCTGGGCCTGCCTGTGTGGAGCTTGCATGTTCTCCCCGTGCCTGCGGGGGTTTCCTCCGGGTACTCCGGTTTCCTCCTACATCCCCAAAAACATGCAACATTAGTTGGACACTCGAAATTGCCCGTAGGTGTGATTGTGTGTGCAGCTGTTTGTCTCCATGTGCCCTGCGATTGGCTGGCAACCGGTTCAGGGTGTACCCCGCACTCCCCGCGACCCTTGTGAGGATAAGCGGAAAAGAAAACTGGTGGATGTTATCCACGTGAGTACTGTGAGTCAGTGAGAAGAGTTTTATGAACAAAATGTACAGTGACAGTGATGCCTCGGTTCTTGACAACAATCCACTCCAGAAAACAATTCAAGAAGTGATTTGTTCGAAAACCGAATCAATCTTTCCTATTACAATGAATGAACATAGAAATAATGTGTTCCAAGCCTAAGAAATTTGGCTTTTTAAAGCATTTTTTTAGCTTTTCCTGATAATAAACTGATTAGTAGAAATACCTGTATAGTTTTAATACTTTATATAACAGAATAATTTAAGAAATGTTTGTTTTTTGCTTAAAATGTACGCTTTAGTAGTAGAATATGCTAGGCTCGGACTGCTTTGCCGTATCTATGGCGACTCGGCCCCCAGCCTTTTAAACTTTCTTTTATAAACAAAAGAGCAGAATAACTTTAAACAACCAACTTGCCATCTTTGGAGCCATGTTTGAGGGTTAATACGGTAGTCCTCGATAAGAAAAAAAACAAATCACTACTGGGACACATCTGTGTATAGAGGCTGCGTTATACAGAATAACAAAAGGGCGCTGGTTGCGCCGCGTGCGGTATTATTTCCCTGTTTTTTTCAGGGGGCGTTCAAATTGACAATAACAAAGTGCGACGTGGGTCAGCTGATCTGGTCGGGCGCAATATGTTATTTCCGGGGGTTTTCGGTGGCGTTCGAGTACCGATTTTCGTTCGAAAACAAGCAAAAAAATTTTGAAATTTTCATTCGAAAACCGATTTGTTCAAAAATGGGGACGTTCGCGAAGCGAGGCTGTAAACCGGCTGCAGAGTGTGACATAATGTGAGCTAATGTGTGTCTGTGTTTTTGCGGCAGAGGAGAGGAAGTACAAGTGCCACCTGTGCCCTTACGCCGCCAAGTGCAGGGCCAACCTCAATCAGCACCTGACCATCCACTCCGTTAAGCTGGTCAACACTAACGCCGAGCAGATCGTCAGTGCCGTCGCCGCCGCCACCGACGCCACCGAGCGCAAGAACTGCGCTTACTACTACAGGTGATCGTTCACGTCCATTAAGTTGACAGTCTAGTGAATCTCAAACTGTGCTCCGTTGCTACCATAGTGATACCCCAATTTTATTTTTTTTAATGATCACAAGCTAAGCTACTACACCTTAATGTGGGTCATTATGATGCTACTTGAAGAACTAATCATTCAAATAGAAGAATAAATGGCTTTTCCCTTACTTTTTTTTATATGGTGGAACCACGATGGTTAAAAAGTGGACTTAAAAAAAAAAAGCTGAGAAGTCTAAAAGTGTGAAAAAAATTCTGCTTTGATCCTCCATTTGTGGCGAATAGGGCTCAAGCAAAAATCTGTGAGTAATTCACACTCCACCGAAAAAGGGTTTAGATGCCATAAAATAAAAACAAAAACAATACTTTTATTGTTTTATCATGGTCTAACAAGATTTGCCGATGTTTTTAGCTTTGAACTTTTCAGTTTCCAGTCTGATTTACATTTACCGTAATTCCCGGCCTACAGAGCGCCCCTGGTTATAAGCCTCGGTACACAGGAAGAGTTTATGCGGTGATGCTGCGCTAGCGTTAGCGTTCAACTCTTTCTGTGCACCGAGGCTTATAACCAGGTCCGCTAACGCTAGCGCGGCGCTAATGCTAGCGCTGCATCACCGCATAAACCGCAGGGTTCAAGTGTGTGAAAAAAGTTGTGGCTTGTAGGCCAGAAATCTGTAATTTGTGTACTGTACCTTAATAGGGGAAAAATACGCAAAAAAATTTTTGAATAAACAAAACACTTTTTAAATTATTGCATGAAAATTTTAAGACTATTGAAATACAATAAGGATGGACAATTGAAAAGAAATATCCTGTTCTGGTACGAACCATTCACAAGGATCACGTGTTAAATGGAACCATATATAACATTAGAATTTAATCTGTAATATAAATAATTAAAAACCATATCCAATTCCTCCTGTTCTTTCTTATATTCTGACACCATGGGGAGCCTCACAGAATTACCATTTTAAACGGTTAACCATTTGAAATTGTATCGCAATTTAGCGGTAGCTCAATTGAAATAAATAATAAAGAATGATAGATAAATATTTGATATGATTAATCAATTAATGGTATAATTTGAAAATAAATAAAGAATAAAAGTAGTAAATTTTTAATGTGTAATTGTTATGACATAATTATTAATTTCCTCCACTTGCAGCTTCTTCATTGGTTATCTGTTCTGACAGTAAACATCTGAGTATGCAATGTGCAGGATACAAAAAAAAAAAACGATCAAGATCTTTCCCAAAATGAATGTTAATTTAATTCCTCTCTTCAGTTTTGGCACTTAGTTTAGTTTCGATTTGGGGCCCTCCGCCCTCACCATAAAAAAAATATAAATCTTCCTTCTATTATGCCACCATACCAGTTAATAATGTTCTCGATTTATCAGTAATAAAAATAGCATGCTCATCAGTGCGCATGATGCTCAGTAATGCGATGCCAAGGGACGTGAGTTTAGCTTAGCATAAAAACAGGCGTCCTGGCTCCCAGTTTTTGAAGTGAAATTTCTCCCAATCATACTTGTGTGTGTTGTGGGGGGTGCTAATGAAGCCATCACGGGACTAATCTGCATCAAAGCTCTCAAAGGAAGCCAAGCTGCGCCACTTAGCGAATGCGTGCTGGCGTCGGCTGACACGCGGCGTCTCCCTCTTTCTCTCTCTCGCAGCTGCCACGTTTGCGGCTTCCAGACGGAGCTCAACGCCCAGTTCGTGGGCCACATGTCGCTCCATGTGGACAAGGAGCAGTGGATGTTCTCGCTCTGCTGCAGCGTCTGCGACTTCGTGTGCATGGAGGAGGGCGCCATGAAGAGCCACATAAGCACCGGACACGCGGGTACGACCAACGTGTCCGTTTCGCTCTCAAAATGGCCGCTGTGTGACTGTCAGTTACGTTGCCGGTGTCCGCGAAAACAATTCCCGCGGTGGCATCGGGAGATGTTGTGCAATGAGGCATCTAATATAGATTCAAAGTTAATTCAGGTTGAAGGTCCGGTTCCCAAAGATTGGAGAATACCGCCATTTATCAGGAACTTTTTTTTTATTTCACCGTATTAAAACAAATTAACTGCAAACTCACTTTTTCCAAATCAATAGTTGCATCATACCGAGTGTTTTAAAACACAAATACGGTTGATTGGTTGATTAGGAAAAAAAAAAAAAAGTTACACCAAACATCTTTTCAGTCAAGCAAAATAACAGAATAGAAAATAAAGTGGTATACTAAAACAAAGTTTTAGTGAAAACAGTTTGTGTGAACTTTGTTTCTTAAAACATTACAAAACAGAGCAGAGGCCTACTTGGTTTATAAAATAAACCAATGTTGGACAGCGAAGTATATGTGTGCGTGTAGAATAAAATTCTGAACTTGGTTTATCAAAACAAAGTGAATGGAATCCAGTAGGTTAACCCCCACGTTTAAACTTTTAACGTTGCTCATGTGATCCTCTGCAAGCGTTTTTGTCCGAAAACAACTTTTATTGCTCTCGCTCTCGTCCTCCAAGCGTGCGCGTGGGCACTTTGGCAATACGAGGAGGGTCTCCGGAGGCCACGGTGGCCTCGTTTATCTGCGAATGCCGGCCCTTATCGCGCCCGAGGTGATGGAGGAAATCGATTGGAGCGTCCGCTTTACGGTGGTCAGAATAGGCCCTGACGCGTCCGCCCCGCTCCGCGTTTCTATTATCAGCCGTTTGCGTCGATAAGATCAACTCTTATGTGTTGTGTTCTTGTCATTTTTTTCAAAATTCATATCTCGTTAAATAACTGGTTAATTTAATTACTCTAAGTAATCAAAAATACTGTTCACATTTTGCATTAATTTAGTTAAGTAACATAAATACATGATTGATTTATTGTAAGGCGGCACGGTGGATCAGCCGGTAAAGCGTTGGGCTCATGGTTCTGAGGACCCGGGTTCAATCCCGGCCACGCCTGTGTGGAGTTTGCATGTTCTCCCCGATGCCTGCGTGGGTTTTCTCCGGGCACTCCGGTTTCCTCTCACATCCCAAAAGTTCTAAATTGCAACCCCCAGGTATGATTGTGAGTGTGGCTGTTCGTCCCCATGTGCCCTGCGATTGGCTGGCAACCAGTTCAGGATGTACCCCGCCTCCTGCCCGCTGACAGCTGGGTTGGCTCCAGTACTACTGCGACCCTTGTGAGGATAAGCAGCTAAGAGAATGGATGGATGTTATTTAATACACATTTTTTAAACCAACTAAGTGAAATGAATCAACTTTCCGTGACCCACCTGATCATCCCTCACGGCAATGGTTGGGAATCTTCGATTGTGTACCGTTAATGCTTTAGCATGTCTATGACATAACGTGGGAGTTTTGGGTATTATTGTAATACATAAATGTGGGTTATGTTGACGGCACTAGCTAAGGAGCGGAAAGCGGAGGCAGAGATCTTCGCTAGTGATGGAAATAAACTCAAATGAGCTGATTTCAGCGGAAAGACTTCTGAAACTCTGGAATGCGTGGATGATTTTAATCAATTCATATTTCATATTTACTGAGTCACTGTGGCGCCAGTATAACGTCTCAAACACTCAAAATAAGTTGTTTTTGTAAAAGTAATGGTCAACTTGAGTTATTAAAACAAAAATTACACCAAACTTAGTTTGGTAAAACTATAGATTTACTTTTGGCTATTAAAATGAGTTTTTTGTCAATTAAAGCAAGATTAAGGCAAATTTTCTTGAGTAAAACAAAATATTGGCTAACTGTGTTTATTAAAACAAAGTAATTTGAGTAAAACAAAGTGGCAACGGTTATGGTCAAGTTCATTCAGAACAAATTTATTCAAATACAACTTTGGGTCATAACCAAGGTACTGCTAAAATGGATTAATAAATCAAACAAATTTTGTGTTTATTAGAACACACTAAACACAAATATGGTTTACATAAATGAAATGGGTTGAACTTTATTAAAACACAGAGAAAATTCCTTGCATCGTTTCCTCGCAGTTTGGACTAAACATGATGCTCCACAAAAAGGAATTTCAGCTTTATCGCTAATTTGCGTCCGTTAATTTTTTTTTTTTGCCATCCGACTTCCTGTCCTCGCAACGTTCCAGGCCTGAACTCGAGGAGTCCCCTGAGCGAGACCAAGAGCACGTCGTCGTCCATGTCGGCGCTCAGCGACTCGCTCAACAGCTCGGAGGGCGGCGACCTCACGCACCCCGGCGGCGAAGAACTCAAGAGTCTGCTGGCCCCGCCCTCCTCGGCCGGCAGCCAGTCCAGCTCCGGGAGCCGCTCGGGCTCGGGCACGGAGGATAAATCCGAGAAAGGTAAAAAGTACTCCTACTACTACTTTGAACGTATTTACATTTGGACATTTTCATACTTCCACAAGTAAAAATTTGAACCTTCTTTCGCTTGATTGTGAATTTAGGGCCTTTGTGTAACCAAACTAAGGAGCGCTGCCGACTTTTGCCTCCCCCCTCCCCTTCTCCAGGCTTCGAGTGCGTGTTCTGCACGTTCGTGTGCAAGACGCGCAGCATGTACGAGCGCCACGTGCAGATCCACCTGATCACGCGCATGTTCGAGTGCGACGTGTGCCACAAGTTCCTGAAGACGCCAGAGCAGCTGCTGGAGCACAAGAAGTGTCACAGCATCCCCGCCGGAGGACTCAAGTAAGGAAAGCAAGTACAGTCACACCTTTCCTAAGCTCCGCCCACCCTTCCCCTCCCTCACCCATCACGCCACCGCACAAAGACACACACAGGGATTTTTCACACTCACTGATTCATGTCGTGCTGGCGAAAAGCCAAAGAAAAAGCGAAATGAGCCACTGTGGTCGCTTTGCTCTGTCGTCAACTGCCGTCGACAATTAGAGAAAACTTGATTCGATGGGCGATTTGTTCATTTTTTTTTTTTTTTAAATCATGATAATTCGGCTTATTAAAACAGTTCTTGCAAACTTGGGTTCGGTAAAACAAACATCAAACTTGAAAAAGAAAGTAACTCCGACTTTCTCACATCAAAGTTTATGCAAAACTGGGGGATGGCCACAAAAATATGGCCAACTTGGTTTATTAAAGCAGAGGTAACAGCAAATTATAAATACAGAATTACGACAATTATTTTTTAATTCAAGTTGCATCGATCTTACTGTCGTTTATATAAAATAAAACTGCAATTCTAGGTTATTATGTCAAACTAACAGCAAACTTGATTTATTGAAAGAAATGAATGATAATCCTGGCTTATTAAATAAAAAGGAACAGATGTAAAGCAAAGCTGCTTTCTAAAGTTCGCTTTTTATTAATGTCACTTTAGACGTGCTCACACATACGCTCGCTTCACCTTTTTGTTCTGAAATGATTTTTTTTTTTTTTAAATCATAAAATGGACCTTTCCGACTGGCGATATTAAGCTCTGCCTCCTTAGCTACGGTTGCCATGTCCCACAAGCTTCCAAAATGACGACTGAACAGAACATGTACAACTCGTATTCCAGATAATATTGGGGTATGTTTTTTGCCAAACGCGTCAGACTTGCCCAAGAGGGTTCTACGGAGAGGGCTGAACTATTTCACGCAAGGATACGTACACGGAATTAAGATTTTGGATAGAGCAGGATGCAATGTCAGAGTTACAGAGAAACGTTGGCAGTCGACGCAAAAAAAAGTTTGACGCCTCACAAACTTCTTATTGAAATCCAACAGGATAAAATAGTGGAATCGTTCTGCGCGTGTAAAGCAGGCTGAGTACTCTTTACTTGAGTATGGTCACGATCATACTCAACCATCATACTAATGATGATATTGATGACGATATTGACAATGATGATATTACTCATCATCATACTCATGATCGTGAGTAATACATTGTAGTCTTGATAAGTGTGTTAGGTTTGATTTTCTACTAGTGCATTTTAAACAGTGGTGATGAACTCAGTCAGTACCGTAGTCACCAGATGAAAAAGTTTGACTTGGCTCGTAATGGAACCCAGTGCCGTGTCTTCAAAGTCTGATGTGATCACAAATAGGCAAATGGACATTTCTCTTGCATGACATGGCGCATTTACGCATCCCTAACCCGACTCTTCGGCATAAAACGTTCCACACTTCCTTCAGCAGATTCGTGATACACTAACAAAGTGAAAGCTGTTCTCCTGCAATGTATGAAGCGCTGATAATAATGAAATCAAACTCAAAGAAGGTACTTCTCCCTCATTTAGCTTTGAACATACAGCCTTGTGTTTGTTGACATTGTCCACATTTAGTTGTATGTGCGCACTTCCGCGAGCCTTAATCCATCGTAGACACTTCGTCAACTGTGTTTTAGGCTTTGGAAAATTAATCAACCTAGCAGGATATCTTTCATCAGAATTGCACGTTCCCCAAGCGCATCTGAGGACCATTTTCTTCGTAACATGAACTTTTCCAAGCGCACGCTACTGACAACCAGCATTGCTTGTGGGATAACACGGCAGGAGGGGCGTGGCAAGCCAGGGGTTAAGACAATGCGCTGATCTGATTGGCTATTATTGTACGAGTGATTGACAGGTCGGAAAGGTCCATTGTCAAAGAAATTTGGATTAGGAATGAAAATCTCCCGTTCTGCCGTTTCTCCCTTTCGTCGTGTCTTCCTCATTATCTCCATCTGTCTTCTTCGTCCTCGTCGTCTCTGTTTTCCTCTTCATCGTCTTCGTGGCTGTCGTCTTCTCTTCAATCTTGGTCGTTGGCATCGTGGTCGTCGTCTTCTCTGACGTGTTCCTCCTTGTCTAACTCGCAGCCGTTTCTAATCCGCCCGCGCTTTGTGGCGTAACACCTCAAAACCGCGACTGCAGTTAAAAGTGACACCCAATTTAGCGCAAGGCTGGTCCAATAATAACAGTTGTGTTGATGTCAGAGGTCTTCGAGCCAGAGGCCGCCTGAAATTCCGCGCAGGCGGCCACCTCCAAATTCCATATGCAGGAAAAACCCTGTGATTCTGTTCTGCAGGGTTTGTGAGGCGCTTTGGGGCCCAGAGCAGATGAAAGGTGCTATTTAAAAATGTAAGTGATGCTCCATTCCTCACCAACGCCCCCCCCCCCTCCATCGCTATCAATATCCAGCCACGTCCCCGACGGTGCCGCCGCCTTCAACTGTTCTCGTCTCCCCGCCCCCTTTTGCGCCCACCCTATCCAGGTGCCCCTTCTGCATCTACTCCAGCAGTCGTCCGGCGGCCATGGAGTGCCACCTGAAGACGCACCTCCAGACGGAGCACCGCTGCCGCATCTGCCAGGGACTGTGGCCCGACCGCCCCTCCCTGGAGGCCCACGCACGCGCCCACCGCCTGGGCAACCACTACCGCTGCGAGCGCTGCGGCTACCTGTCCAAGACGGCCAACAAGCTCATCGAGCACGTGCGCGTGCACACGGGAGAGCGGCCGTTCCACTGCGACCGCTGCCCGTACCGCTGCAAGCGCAAGGACAACCTCAACCTGCACAAGAGGCTCAAGCACGCGCTGCCCACCCCCCGGACCTCCCGGGCGGAGGCGGCAGAGGAGGGAGACGGCGGGCCGGGCCAGGGGGCGCAGGGTGGACTCGGCGCTCTTCCCGCGTCCCGTGCGCTGCGCTCCGTCGCCTTGACCCGCACCCTGGGCGGCGGCCCCCGGCTGGCTCACCCCTCCAGCCGGCCCCCGTCGGGCCGCGACGGTGACGCGGACCCGTACAGGAGCGGCCAGCGGGCGCACCTGATCCCCCTCACCACCTTGTTCACCCACAGTTTCACATTCCACCCCCTGCCCCGCCTCCCGGCCGCTGCCCGCTCTGCCGCCCCCTCTCCCGCCTCCCACAAACACTCCTTCCTGGCCTACCTCGGACTCAGGGAGCGGGCCGAAACTGTTTGACTTTTTTTTTTTTTTTTTGCCTTCTTTTACCCCAATCAGACAACCACAAACATTTTTAAGAGCTGTACATGCTAATGAAAAAAAATTTATATCCAAAAGCTGCTTTTTTTTTTTTTTCCTTATGTTGATTGAATTTTACGACGGCTACGTGGGACGGACAACTCCCACCCCGTCGCCCCGGGAACCGAAGAGTTTTCTAGCTCCTTTTCAAGCTGCATTGAGATAGCATGCCTCGTTCTGTGTTTCAAGCTAGCTTAAGAAGCTAACATGGAGTTTTTTGGTCTGGTTTTTCGGCGGCGCGACACGGACCGAACCAATGAAAAGGACAAAGGCTCGTTTCCAAAGCAGACGCCGCAAACCACGCACTTATTTATCAATCTTGTAAATAGTTTTGTAGACCCTGCCCATCTTTTTTTTTTTTTCATTTTTGTCACATTTTTGTTTTGTTTTTTGTATGATGGTCAAACCATGTTATGCTTAGCTGCTGCCTAGCGTCACCTCTTTTTTTTTCTGCTAAGCTATGAGAATCAAATCTAAAATTTGACAAACATCCCAATTGAAGATAATTTTTTGCACTCGCCCAATCCCCAACGACAAAACGATATCCAGTAGATGCTAACAGGTTAGCGCGGGTGACCGGCCGGAGTTCGGTCAGTCGCCGCACGGCCGATTCAAATGGTGCTTTTTGGAGCTTTTGTAATTTTTGTGTACAAAAAAAAAGAAGCTAAATAACTAGAAAAATTTCCAAAATGACTTGAATGAATGTATTTTTGTTGATGTAAAAAATAATAATAATAATAATGAGCGTGAACAGGGACATCTTATGTGCTGGTAAAGAGATGAAAAATTGCCTTCTTTTTCTTTCTTTTTTTTTTTTTTTTTTTTTTGATTTCATAAAGTGTTATAACCATCTTTTGGCTTCCACTAGAAACATTGACTACAGGATGAGCATTTGACATTTTTTTTTTTTTTTTAAGTGTGTTCTGAAGTCCCTTTTCCATGACACAACAATCGCGGACCTCGGAGTGAGCTAAACATCCGAGTCGACGAGTGCACGGACCCAAGGACTCTGCATTGAGTGGCAGGCCGCAATCCCGCTACCGCAAACATTATAGATGATTAGCTTCCAAAAGTCAGTTAGCACCTCCACCCCCACCCCGTAGACAAATGGTTGCCAGTCCTCGAAACGTGCTCACATGAACCGGCCCGTGGCGGAGCAAAGGTTGGGGACCACTGAACTAGTGCACTCCATTTTTCCCCTCACCAACAATCAAGTAAAGGTGTCCTACCTACACGTGGTAATTCCATGTTAATGCTAACGTAGTTGTAAAGTCATATGGATCCAACTTTTTCCCGAGAAATTGATAGCAGGAATGCCCAGACTTCTTCCCTCTGCCCAGCCACATCGTCCAGATGGGAGAAAGTCTCTTCTTGGGTCATCTTCAGGGCCTCCTCTTGATGGGATTCGCCCAGGACCCCTCACCAAGTTTCATCGAACAAGATGCCTCAGGCACCTCTTCTGCCTCGACTCTGAGTCCCTTCCAGATAACCCAGCTACTCACCCAATCTCTAAGAGAGAGAGAGTCCAGACACCTTGTAGAAAAAAACCTAATTTCAGCCACTTGAATCTGTGATCTTGTTCTTTTGGTCCTGATCCACAGCTAGTGACTACTGGCGAGGATAGGAAGTTAGATGAACCGGTAAATCTTCTCCACGGGAGCCCGATACAGAGTCCAGATCGCTTGATCCCCAGCTCCATTCTTCTCTCGTTTGCGAACTTGAACTCCTCCACTTGGGTTAGGATCTCATTCCTGACCAGGTGAGGACACTCCACTCTTTTCCAACTGAGTACCCTCGTCTCAGATTTGGAAGTGCTGATCCTTACCCCGACCGCTGTCACTCCACCAAGAGATGAAGTCAGAAGAACCGCATCATCTGTGCCTAGAGGTTCCGCAGACTGAAGTCTTAATGGCAGTAAATATTTCAATGAAAATACATCAAATACAATCAAATATAAAACAGTAACTATTGCACTAGCTGATCCTGAGCCTTGTTTTGCCGCGTTATTCCGATGTCACTGTGCAAATTAGTTCATTGCGTGACATTTGGTATCTGAAAAGCTGAAAATCTGATGTTGGCACATTCGTAAACCAAGGACTTTCCTGCTCTTAACCAGTTTTCCTACTGCCGAGCAATTTTGAGATTTACGGATAGTGAGCCCAATACACTTGACACGTACTGTCGTAAACGGAGGAGTTCTTGTACCGTATGTAATGTTCCTATGAAACACGAAGTAATTTGTCGGTTTTTTTTTTTGTGGCCTTGGTCATGTTGAACACCACCAGTATCTCTGTACAGGGAGTCCTCGATTTATTACTGAGTTCTATTCATACAACAGTAACAAAGGCCATAATTGTACACAAGTTAGAACACAGTGTAGTCTACAAACCCACAGCAATGGAGTGGTGAAGTAAAAATTTGTTTCAAATACACTTATACAAAAGTATAGAACAATCCAATGCAAAATAGTAAATGCTGTACTAACTGAGCATGTATTGCTACGCCGCTGTACAAACTAGTTCATCGTGCACCATTCGTGAGCTCGAAAACACGAAAGTCAGGACTGTCTAAAACGGAGGACCCCTGTATCTATCTTCCCTAATGGAACACTGTAATTTTGACAATTATGTAGCAGGTACCTAGTAGGGAGCCTTGTGGAACACCATTATCTATCAATACATGACGAACTTCAATTTCTAGGGACATCTGAACAGGCCAAAGTTGGTCACCAACCTCGGCTAACTAAGTAACTCCATCCATTTTCTTAACTGCTTGCACTCATTTTGGGTTGCAGGTTTTCTGGTCCCCATCTACAAAAAAAAAAAAAAAAAAATACTTATTGGCCATGAATGTACAAACATCAAATTATAATCAGTAAGTCCCCACTAATGTCATATTTACCTTGTATTTTATATGTCTTTGGTATAACTATTTAGATTTTGTGCTGCCCTCTTGGAAAAAAGGTTTTAATTCTCAATGATTTTTTTTTTTTTTTTCCATGGTTAAAGAAATTGATAGTCGAGCTTGTCTGGAAATGTACGGCAGTACCATCATGAACTGAAGATTTCTGGTATTTTATCTTGCGTTGCTAATGGAAACGCCAAGTCATTATCATTTTGTTTGAGCTGACCTAGCATAGAGCCTTGTGGAACACCACCAGTAACTATCTACAGGGTGTCCTCGGTGGGCAACCAAGTTCTCTTTCTACAGCAGTGACAAAAACCCCAATTCGTACTGAAAGTTTTGAACACACCATAGTCTATCACTAACATATGTGGACCGTCGCAAACCGAAGACGTCCCGTAATTGACTATCATGCCCGTCCTCACCAATTTGACCCCCCACCCCACCCCCCCCAAAACGACATATTTGCACTTCATTTTGTTAACACGTCGAAGACAAATGCACTTCAAAAGCTTCAAAATGGATGGCTTGGAAAACAATTCAATGACGACACGATTAGGCCCACAGGAGACAAATTGGGTAAATTTGATCAAATCAAATTTTGAGGTGACGCTCTTCCTGAGAGCTAAAAAAAATAAAATGAAAAATTAAAAAAGAGCTCCCAAACTCAATTTGTGATCGTTTTGACTTTTTTTTTTTTTTTTGCACGGCGTTGCACTTTTTATTTTGCGATAAGACTCGATGGAGAATTTTATGGAAGGAATGCGGCAGGTAGCAGAATTTTTTGTTTCAAATTCAGTTCAGATTTTTGAAAAGCTTTCTGTTAAATTGTCCATTGAAAAAAAAATGTATTGCCATAATCTGTGATTTTCATTTATCTACAACATGAAAGTCTTTGTTTAGCCACGTTTTTTTTTAAATTGTGGGGAAAAAAATCTAAAGGTCAAAGAATGTTATTTCCCCATAAAATAGACATTATTAAATTAATAAATATTAAATAGACATTATTGGCACTTCAATGACATTTTTCTATGAAATTAGTAAAATGTTTGACTTTAAAAGTTTAGAAAGAAGCTTGGGTGAGATTTTTTTTATTTTCATTTTTTTCCCCAAAAATGGACAAAAAAAAGCTCTTTCCTGAAGAAAATGTAAGCGGAATCAAAAAATGCAGATACATATTTTTTTTGTCATCACAGCCTGAATCCCTCATTTGTAAAGGGACTCCTATTTTTTTTTTTTGTTTTTCTACATGACATTTGCAATTGTTCAGTCATTGTTTTGTATTGTTTTATTCTACTCGGTTAAATTATGCCGGATTGAGCGAGAGAAGCGTTTTCGACCAAAACACCGGATGTGATGTTAGGATGGAATCCGTCACGTCCTTGTTTTGTTTTTGTTGTTGTCGCTATCGCTGTCATCTTTTAGACGCTAGCTGCAATTCTAAAAACAGATCATATCATCTGAAGTCCCCTCCAAAAAAAAAAAAAAAAATTTATAACAATAAGCACTTGTTTGAGCATTGGGTTTTGGAGTTAACACTTGCACCCCTTTGACCCCGCCAACCCCCCCCCCCCCCCGCCGTTAGCATGACTTTACTGCCGTCTCAGCTTTTTTACCACCGAGAGATTAAAAAAAAAAAAAAAAAAAAAAGGTTCAACCCAGCGCATCTGCTTTGGTAACAATTGGTATATGCTGTACAAAGCTTTTTTTACATGATTATTATTATTATTATTGTTATTACTCCATGGTTAAGGCTGTACAGGGTTGTGACGATAACTGGTAAATAGAGCATTTGTACTTTTTTTTTCCTGTTTTTTTCTTTTGTTTTTGTTTCATTTGGTATTCTTTTTATGTTCAACTTGCCGGATATAAATGTAACAGGATTTGAAAGTAAAGCTTACATCGAATATTACCAAGTCGTTGTGTCTTCTGAAGTACTTCAGTTACTTGTTTACTTGTTTTCAGATACGTCATTTTTGTCAAAGTGAGTACAAAAGTTAAAAACACTGTTTTAAGTTGACGTCACTCAAAATCAAAATCAATCAATCAAAATTCTACTTGCTACTTTTATCGATTAATCTTATCAATGATTTCACTTGCAAGATGAAGACTTCTACGTTGGACGCCGTTTGCCTCAATTGAATTTAAAGGTCAATTGTCATGAAATGAATGATTTTTAGTATGTTTTAAAAAAAAAAAAAAAAAGGCAGCCGGAATAGACCCATCCATTATTTTTTTTTGGGACGTACAGTGTCGCTTCGGTTCTCGAACACAATCCGTTCCAGAAGGCTGGCTGAAAACCAAAACCGAAGGGCGTTTTCCCATTACAATGAATGGAAAATGAAATAATGCGTTCCAAACCTAAAAAAAAAAAGTTTTTTTTTTTTGAGCGATTTTTTTTTTTTGCTTTTCCTGATAATAAACTATATAGTTTAAATACTTTATATAATTAAGTTATTTCAGAAGTATATTTATTTTTTTGCTGAAAATGTATGCTTTAGCCGAGTAGAGTATGCTAGGCTGTGAGTGCCGTATCTGTAGCGACTCGGCCCCCAACCTTGTAAACGTTTTTATTAACAAAAGTGTAGAATAACTTTAAACAAGCAATAATGAGGTGGGGACAAACTGACATTGTTTTTTATTTTCAGAGAAAATACGCAACGTAAAAAAAAAAATAAATAACTTGCAGTTTTACGTACCACTTTCCTTTTTTCAGCACCAGCAGTTCCACTTGCCTTCTTTGGAGCCATGATCGGGGGTTAATGTTGCTCAATTCCGCGAGCACAGGAGTGTGTGAATCATTAGAGCGTTGTCTTTTCTGTTTTTTCCAGGGGTGCATTCGAAAACACAATAACAAATCGTCGTGGGTCAGCTTGTCGGGGTGTTCGAATACTGATTTCCGTGAAAAAAGCAAAGCAAAAAAAAATCTCGAAATTTTCATTCGAAAACCGATTTGTATGAAAACCAAGACGTTCGAAAACTGAGGTACCACTGTATATGTTTTTTTTTTTTTTTTTGTCCACTCCCGCCATGAAAAGCCTCTCGAAGGATTTGTTTTTGAGAAGAAGCAGGAAGTGCCGTATGGGGCAGGAGCACCCTCAAGCGGTCTCGTATGTTTCTACATGTTTTACCTGCTGGAAGGTAGCTCTTTGTTCCTTCGTGTTAGCCAAAATGGCGCCTCGTTGTATTGCTGGATATTGTTCGAACACTCGGGAGGATGGATTCATTCTTCATCATTTTCAAAAAGACCCGGTTCGTGGTGAAAAATGGATTCTACGGGTGCAAAGGACGAGAGTTTTGTGGGTTCACAATGACAGGTAGGTGTGTATAACAGCTACTAAAAAAAATAATAGTTGGGGGGGGGGGCGTAATCCTCTCAGAATGTAACAAAAGATCCATGCGAGGTGCTAAATGTGTTGATGTACCCGTCGGCGGCGAGCACGGTTTTGGCCGGGCTGGCTCATATATATTGTCTGGAAGTCTGTTGTTAGTTAGAAGTGATCCGCATATCATCTAAATATGGCTGGAAACGATACACTAATATTGCCCCGGTCACTTCACTCGATTGTGAGATGTTCTCTTCTTTGAAAAGAGCTTCCGTGTCCCATAGTCGGTGGCACAGCGGGTTTTCCATGGCGAATGTCGCGGTGTGACATCACGGACAGACGTTGCAGGCAATATGGCTACCACTTGGATGTCGAATGAGACTTCCGCAACGTTGCGCTCTCCGCTCATATTTATTTTTTCGTATGGAGATTGAAGTGAATCATGTTATACGTATTTTTCATTCCAATATCTATTTTAGAATTTTTACAGGCATGACACGTGACCTTTAAGGGTGCGTGACTTTTAAGTCTAGTTCGCCAATCAAACCAGACAAGAAAGTCACATGACGTCACACGACACCTTCTATTGGGTGTTCCCAGTTTAACGCTTGAAAAGCCAGCACGGGTTATTGTCACGCTTCCGTGCCCACCATTTTGGGAAGGTTGTCATTACATTTAGACAAAACCAACGGCAATATTTGCCGGTCCAAACGCGTCTTCCAGTCCTACTCGTAATTCACGCTGGCCTAACAATTTAACTCTAGATTCCGATTTTTCAGATTTTTGAAAATGGGATGGATTTAGTTGAATGGCAGCTTTTGATTTTTTATGGTTCTTCTCAGAGTCACTGTTCTAGTTCCGGTCAGTTTTTGTGGAGTTTTTCTTTTTCTAAGCCTGTTTGAGCTCAGGCCTGAGTCCTTTCTTTCTGACCTTTATTTGGGCAAAGTGAAAAATGCGGCGATAGATGAAAATGAAAACTTTTCACGCGGCTTCAAATGCAAGTTAGGGTCGTCTCTGAGGGACGTCACTTCTTCTAATTTATCCTCAGCGTCGGAAGGAATTGGATCCGTCGCGGCGTGTTTTTTTTTTTTTTTTTTTTTTTTACGAGGCCGACGGGAGGGCGGAAGGCGGTTGCAGTAATAATGAAAGTTGCGGCACGTTCGCGGCCAGCCAAAGGTCGCCGCTGCCTAATGAAAACAGATGCGGCAGAGATAAAGTGTTTGGCGACATTAAGGGAGTCGTTCATCAGCGTTAGCCGCCGCCGCGATGGAACACCTTGGACCGGAGCGCTTCTCTAACGGTCGGCGAGACAGTTTTTCATCCTTTGGGGTGGATGCTGGCCGTTTGCATCAAATTTGATTATTTAAAAAAAAAAAATTGCTGTTTGAATGCAATTGTCATGAAACTTCCCGAGGGTGGGGATTTTTTTTTTCTGATTTTTTTTTTTTCATTTTCCATGTTCAGCTCTTTAAAAATCCTTTGTTTCTCGTCGAGGTTACATTCCAGACAACCGCCGCAATAAACAAAATCTGTGATGTACGGACCAAATTCATTATACAGTAGAGCCTCGGTTCTCGACCACAATCCGTTCAAGAATCAACCGCCGCGCGCGATCTGTTATTTCTGGGGGGTTTTCGGTAGGTGGGGAGGCCCCATAGCTCAGTGGTTAGAGCATTTGTTTGGTAAACCAGGGTCGTGAGTTCATATCTCACTGGGGCCTCTACTCCCCAAGAGGGGTTGCGTCAGGAAAGGCATCCGGCGTAAAAACTGTGCCAAACAAATATGAGCGTTCATTTAAGATGTTACGCTGTGGCGACCCCTAACGGGACAAGCCGAAAGAAACTCTCTCTCTTTCAACGGGTGGGTATTCACAACAGAGCGCGTTGTGGGTCAGCTGGTCTGGCCACAGCACGTTCTGTTGTTTCCGGGGTTTTCAGGGGCTTTTGAGTACCAGTTTTTGTTTGAAAACAGAAGCAGAAAAAAATCTCGAAATTTTCGTTCGAAAACCGATTTGTTCGAGAACGGGGACGTTCGAGTATACATCGGGGGTGTCAAACTCATTCTTCTCACGGGCCACATTGTTGCTCCGGTTTTGCCTCAGAGGGCCGTTACGACTGTGGAACAAAAATATTTAATCATATCATATAAACATCAATTTATGAACTAGTTTTGGAATCACAAATCAAGGGTCACGTGTTTTTCAACTATTCACATTTGGTAACACAAAAAAATGCTTGTAATATCTCAACTATAACATTTATGGTATATGGCAATTTGAAATTTTGATACAGATTTTTACAAGAATCATCGAAATTGACACTCTAGATTTGGGATCGTGGGCCACAAAAAAATCGTGTGGCAGGCCGGATCTGGCCCCCGGGCCTTGAGTTTGACACCGGTGGTATACATGAATCACCTGACTTAGTGTTTTTTTTTTATTTTTTGAAGAGTCGATTCTTCATTCAGTCTTTTTCCTTTTTTTTTTTTTTTTTTTTTTGCCCTGACTGACTTGTGTTTGCACACTTGAGCTCCAAGCGCCGTACGGTGGCCATGAATCCAACTCAACCCGCGAACGTTGACGGGGACGCGTGCAGTACCGCGCCTGGCCACTGAAGGCGGAAAAACTCGCGCATTTGCTATGGGAATGTGGCTTTAATTGGCCAGCAAGTCTTGCCTCGCAGTTCTGAGGTTCAACGTTGGTACTTTCAGCATAATAAATTCCTGTTTGACAATTGCGAACTCCCTTTGTCACTGCTTTTGTCAGTTTAGTCATCTCTTTGCGCAATTTAGTAAAAAGGTTAGTGAAATAAGGGGAAAAAAATAATGTAAACTTTTTTTTTTTGTTTTATAAATTTCCTACTTTATTTTGTACAAAGTGATGAGTTAATTGAGGTTGTCCAGGCTTCCTGATGAAGGCGAAAATGTTTGTAAATCTAAAAACTTGAGAAAGTTAAATGAATAATTGTCGTAATGTCGCTGTAAGTTGCACATGTGGGAATGAAAACTGGTTTACAATCCTGTTGAAAGGTCATATTGTTCCGATGATTCCCAAGATAATAATAAATATCAGTATCTTCTGAATGTACTTGTAATTGTTTGCCGCAAAATGATGTGACGTATTTGCCATAGTTGTTGTTTATAACTTATTAAGCCTCGAATAAACTTACTTGTTGCACTTGAGATCAAATTGCGATCAATTTGGGCCGCCAGCCAAAATGACTTTTCCGCACCAGCTCCGAAATATCCATTAGTGCGAATGGTTCTTTGTCTCTATGTGCCCTGCGATAGGCCGGCGACCGATCCAGGGCGTGCCCCGCCTCTCGCCCAAACGAGAAAACAAACGCCGGGAAGTGTTCAACATCCCGTCGGCCTCAAGTGTTTTTCCACGAAAGGCCGACCTCGGGCCGCACGCGGGAGGCCTTCCTCATGCGCCGCCGCCGATCGATGGCGCGTTTGCTTTTTTGTTTGCGGGTCCGCGGCTTTATTTCATCCAAGGGAGAGTCGGGAGACGGCGGCGCTCCCGCTTGTTTGCCAAAAGTGTAATCCTGCCTCGACCCGCCGTGACCCGGCCCACTGAGGAAAGCTGCTTAGACACGAGTGCGCGTCGGCGTGATCTCCCGCTGAACCCTCGCCCGCCATTTTTTTTTTTTTTTTTTGCTCACCTCCAAGCTTTTATCTTGATTTTTTTTTTTTTTTTATATATCCTCCCCTTGTCGTCGCTTTCACACAGAGATTCTGCAAAATTGCCGCGTCGGACCCGTGACAGAAGATTTGTTGGTCGAGGGTACGAAGGCGGGATTGCTGAAGCGACATCCGAAAATCAGATAATTAGACGTCATTGCCAGCTTGCGGGTCTGATTTATAAAACAAAAATAAAAACAAATAAAAAAAATGACAATTGCTTTCAACGCAACAGCGCAAATGAAGTGTGGAAAGCCACCCAACCGCCGTCACGCCTCTGACAGTTGGGAAAGCGCCGGGTTGACTTTGGCCCGCCGTTTAATGCCCGCTGCGCCTCTCGAGTGAGACGTCTCTCAGCAGGGGGGGGCTCAACAGATCGGGGGAGGGGGGGGGGTGTTTGGGTGAGCTGACCCCAAAAAAAAAATGTGTCCAAAACGCAGTGGGGGGAGCACGACTGGGACACGACTGTTACTATGGCGATGACCTCACTACCCCCCCCCCCCAACGTGCCGTGTTAGAGCTGACAATTTTTTTGTTTTTTTTTTTGGTCTTGTTTTGGTTTTTAGGGAATAGTGAGGCATCTATTTGAGGGAGGTGTTTATTTCTCCAAGTGGATAATGCACCTAGTGACTATTTTTCCCCCCCTCCCCTGGCGGACCGCTGGTGTGTTTCTCCTCACATAAATACAGCTACTCCCCCCCTTTTTTTTTTAACCCCCTGACGAGAAAAAAGCGAGAAGTCTCTTTGAGCTCGGCGTTTATTTGTTCGAGTGACTGATGCGTCTGGGACTTTTTCCAAGCGGCCAATTTCACAGCGCGCCGCCGCCATTTATGAACCGAGGCACTTAACGCGCTCAAGATCCGAGTCCTCGACTGACGAGTTTTTTAGCGCTACGAGCCGCCGTTCGACCGAGTGACTTTCGAGCGCGTGCTTGAGATATCGGCTTGATTACAGTGGAAGTCAACACTAAATAAAATGGGCTACGAGCTGTGTTGGTTGAAGTAAAATGAAGCAAAATAATGAGAATAATACTTTGTGTATTTTAATACTGCCCTAAAGAAAGGCTACACTAGCTTCATGCTAATTAGCATTTGTCTTCCCTCCTGAAAGAAATTACTTGAACACAAATGGTTTAGCAACAAATCGTCAACAATCGCACAAGAGTACAATGCGGCATTCAGTCCATCCATCCATTACCCAAGCTGCTTATCCTCACAGGAGAGCTGGAGCCTATTCCAACTAGGCTAGAGGCGGACGTTACCCTGAACTGGTTGCCAGTCAGATATCAACGCCATCACTGGACAGGAATTGATGCCACACTGCCCATACCGAACTAACGTGTGTTTAGCGCTACACCATGAGTCATTTAGTCTTTGCAGTCCATGTAGAACGACTAATATTAGTGCCGCGCTGATGAGCTCAGGAGTTGAGACGTTCTGAATTCACAAAACAACTGAAAGAATCATCCATCCAGCCATCCATTTTCTTTTGCCGCTTATTCTCACGAGGGTCGTGGGAAGTGCCTGAGCCCATCCCAGCTGTCAACGGGCAGGAGGCGGGGTGCACCCTGAACCGGTCGCCAGCCAATCGCAGGGCACATCGAGACAAACAGGCGCACTCACAATCACATCTAGGGGCAATTTAGTGTGTCCAATTAATTTTGGAGGTTTTTGGGATGTGGGAGGAAACTGGTGTGCCCGGAGAAAACCCACGCAAGCAAATTCCAGACAGGCGGGGCTGAAATTGAACCCGGGACCTCAGAACTGTGAGGCCAACACTTTACCAGATGAACCACCATGCCGCCCACTGAAAGAATCAAAAATGCCAAAAACAACAGCAAAAAAAAAATAAATTAATAGGAATATAAGAAAACAAAGGCCCTGCGATTGGCTGGCGACCAGTTCAGGGTGTGCCCCGCCTCTAGCTTGCTGGGATAGGCTCCAGCACTCCCCGCGACCCTGGTGTGGATAAGTGGCAAAAGAAAATATATGGATGGATGTAAAAAAAAAATACAACTAGGATAAATACTCGACAACAATCATGTCAAAAGGGACAGGAAGAAGTTTTTAAGACTCCCCCCCACCCCCACCCCCGTCGCCCTTGCCAAGACGCGATTTTCCCAACTCATCTCGGCGCACCTCAAGAAGTTCCAGGAGAGCTTAACGGAAGACTCCGAGGTCAAGACCACACTAATCAAGCCGCTCCATTTCCGGCTAATGAAGTAGAATGTTGACTCCCTCGGCCCCGCTCGGCCCCGCCAGCCCGCAGAACCCGACCACCGCCAAGCGGGATCCACGGCGGCCGATCACAAAGCAAACGTGGATCTTGGTAAATGCGCCCATTAATCTTTCACGAAAACTCCTAAACAGACTTCTAATGATTTAATTAACGCTAACTGAATCATCTTTCTCCCATCAATTAAAGCAAAAAGCTGCACGTTCATCCATCTTCCGATCGGGAATCGCTTCATCCGTCCTCATTCGAAGACCGCCGGCTCGCAGAAACTGAACGTCATCCGTCCGTGTCTTTCGACGTTACCTTCGGGTGGGGGCGAACGACTCTGCCGCGTTGCGTTTGTTTCGTCTCGCTATCCCCAAGAAATTGGCAAAATCCGTTTGCCGGAAAGAAACCGAAACATCCGCGATGAGTCTTTTCCGCAGTTGTTCGTGCTGATTGTAGTTACGATAAATTGTGTCAAAAATCCTCCGAGATTGTCACCCCGTTGTTTTATTTAGATTCTGTCATAGTTACGCTATCATCTTGTATCGCCAGATAGCCCGAGTTGTTACAACGATATTATAGTTGCAGTTATGATATTGCCCTACTGTCGAAATGGGCAAGTACCAACTCCAGATATTGGCTCGATATGAACCTTGACACCTTGAGAACCCTAACCCTAACTCACAAAAGCTACCAAACATAGATACTAAAAAAAAAAAAAAGTCCTCCTTGACAGTAGATGGCGCTACAGTGTGGTGGTTTGGCAAATTACGTGTAAATTTTTTTCTTTTTTTTTTTTACAATAATGTCATTGTGTTGATGGAACTTTTATGTATCAAAACTACCATAATTTCCGGCCTACAGAGCGCACCTGGTTACAAGCCTCACCGAGTACATTTATAAAGGAAATACCATTTGGTACACACGTACGCCGCAGCTGTGTAAAAGCCGCAAGTTCCCACATTGAAACCCAGATTGAAACATGAGATATTTATAAAAACGGTATACAGAAAGAGTTTAACGCTAGCACGGCACTAATGCTACTGCTAACGCTAGCATAACGCTAACGCTAGTGCCACAATAGTGCTAATGCTAACGCTAGCACTACAGCTAACAGGGCCAGTTAAAATAAAACTTACCAGTAAATATCACAGAGACACGCCAGTAATACAGCAGCAACACGCTAGCACAGCGCTAACAATGCCAGTGAAAGTCACTTCCTCGGCACACATACTCCACCGGTCGCATTCTTACCTTATCACGCGGCCAAAAAAATGCACAAATTAACCGCATAAATCGCAGGGTCGAAAGCGTGTGAAAAAAGTCGCGGCCTGCCGGCCGGAAATTACGGTACTGGTGGTATCGGTACACTGTTCGGTATCAGTGAGTACTCAATGGGGGAATACTTGTTTTGGTATGGGTCTGTGATTGAAACAGTTGTAGTTCAGATATTGTATCACTGATACTGTCCAAATACCAATATCCTGGTATCGTTTCACGTTATGAAGCTGCTCAAATTCAATTAAAATTAAACTGCCATAGTTCCAACGTCATCCTGTGTCGTAAAGTTACTCCGCTATTGCGACCTCTTGTCGGTAGCGCGATATTGTCATAATTATGTCGAAAGTTAGTCTCTCAGTTCTTGCGCTTAGCTGTTACTTTTATTACGTTACGACGCCACGATTTCCACCCCAGCTGTCGTATTTATGAGATTGTGACATCATATTGCAAGTTTCAACCACAACCCCCCCCCCCCCCCAGCCCCCACCTTGCATTTGTTCTACGGATAATATCACGGATACAATATGGTATCGCAAATTGCACCGCTGTGATTCCCACGCTAGCTATGAAAGCAAAATTGCCCTAGTCAAGATATCATCGTGCCAACAAGCGACACCTGCGCCCCCTTTTCGTCGTGCCCGGGAAGCCAAACGTCTGGCCGACAGTTGGCGGGGCCAGCGGCGCGCCAGCCTTCCGAGCGTCCGGCGCGGACGAGTCGCCCATCTGGCCGGCTTGTCCGGCGAGGACGGAAACGTGTCGCGGCGTTCCTGGCCGAGCGCCCCCGAAATGTCGATCCGGCGTGACAAAAAGCCGCGCCGGCCCCCCCGCCGTCCGGCCCTCCGCCCTTCTCGCCGGGGTGCTGGCGGCTGCTGGCGTGAGAGCATCTTGTCCTGGCCTAAGCGCGCGACTGGATGACACAGCTGGCAATTAACTCGACAGCTGCCATGCGATGACAAAACACGACGGTTCATCGCCGGTGACGTTTCGAAGCGCCTCACAATATGAAAATCTGGAATATGTACAGAAATCACATTTTTTTTTTTACTTCTGCAGTACATCAGAAGTGTCTGTCCATCCTTCCCAAAGCACATCCAGGAGTTTTATTTTCTGCTTGTGCGATTATTTTTTATATTGCATTGCATGACCGAGACGAGTTTACCTGATTTTCAAAATAAAACATATCAGTTTGACAATTGTTGAAAAATTTTTTCGGCGCAATCTCTCAGTCTAGCCCAGAAAAAAAAAAAATGGTTCCTGAACCGGCACCAGCAGGAGACCCTTTTACTCATACTCCAACCTTACCACCTGTGCGATGTTGTGGTTCCAATGAAGCAAGAAAAATTAAATCAATAACCAAACAATTATCGATTTCAAACACAGCGGATGTGGTTGTGATCATCTAAATCAATTCAGCTTTACATCCTATCATGTGCTGTATGGAAAATTAAAAAAAAAGGTCGACCTTAGTCAAACTAACTCATAGGACTGAAACATATTTCCTCTCAGTGCAGAAAAATTGCAGCAGTTATGAACAAGAAGACCAGTGATCGATAATCCGCACCTTCACTGCGCTAAACGGGACCTTCCTATTGGTTGCCACGCTCGTTAACCTTTGTATGTGCACAAAGGCGCAACCAATTTTACGCTTTTGTAACGTCAAAAGTTACTAATATTCCATTTGAATACTTTTACCAGCATTTACCTGCAGTCCACCGATCGTTTGGACAGAAAATGAACAACAGCACTGCGAAGTCGGGCAATTTCTGTAGGCGAAGGCGAACTGTGACGGACGACGGCGAACCGTGACGGACGACGGCGCGGGATTGAAAAGCGGCCCGGTCGCGAGGGGGATCGGGAAAGGAGGAGTGACAGCCGGAGCCGCGAGTTAGCCGGAGAGCGTCCGGCCCGGCGTTTACCTGTCATAACAGGCACCGGCGCGACTGGGCCGCCGGGCGGCCAGAAATAATAGAGACTGGCAAGAGGGCAACGAGGGGTCACGCGCAGCGGCCGAGGAAGGGGGGGGGGGGGGCCTCCAGGGGACACATGACGGCGGCGTGCGAGGGATGCGAGGGGTTGCGGGAAGGTTAGGAACAGAACAGCAAAATCAAATTTGCTCAAGCGCTGACCTCGCGGAGCCGAGTCTTTAGAAGTTCGCCTTTTCAAATTTCGCCGACATGCTCTGTCCACACACGCTGACATAAAAAAAAAAAAAAAAAGACTCAAATGTGTCATAATTTCATTTTGTGTGTGGTAGCGAGTCCACCTCAGAAGAACTCCTGGAATTGGGCAAAAATAAGCCTTCCTGGCTCACATTTACTTCCAGCCACATGGCAGAAAACTTGCTGTAATATTTAAGCTAACAAAATCTGATGACTTTTTCTTTGTTTGTTGCAAGTTTACTCACGACGGACGTGCCAAGCAAATTTTACGTTGCTTAACAAAAGTGACTTCAGGGGCTGGACCCTCAAATATTACCTTAAACAAATGAAAACTGTTGACTGATAGGTTGAATGTAAGGTTAGTCTCCTCATATGTTTCATAATTTAGCATCATCTATCTCCAAAATATATGAAATTCATATTTGGTAGCAATTTGGATGGATCTCAAAGACAAATTCAACCACTGGAAATGGCCAAAATGACCTCAAAACGGTCACTTCAAAACAAAATGGCAGACTTCCTGTCTTCTTCTTCCTCCTTTCGGCTTGTCCCGTTAGGGGTCGCCACAGCGTCTCATCTTTTTCCATCTAAGCCTATCTCGCGCGTCCCCCACTTGAACACTCACTGTCTGTCCTCATGTCCTCCCTCACCACATCCATCAACCTTCTCTTTGGTCTTCCTCTCTCTCGCTCTTTTGCCTGGCAGCTCCATCCCCAGCACCCTTCTGCCAAAATACTCACACTCTCGCCTCTGGACATGTCCAAACCATCGAAGTCTGCTCTCTCGAATCTTGTCTCCAAAACATCCAACTTTGGCTCACCCTCTAATGAGCTCATTTCTAATCCTATCCAACCTGCTCACTTCGAGCAAGCATCTCAACATCTTCGTTTCTGGTACCTCAAGTTCTGCTTCCTGTTGTCTCTTCAGTGCCACCGTCTCGAATCCTCCGTACCTCACGGACGGCCTCACCACTGTTTTATAAAACTTTCCGTCACATAGAACACCAGATACCTTCCGCCAACTGTTCCAACCCCGCTTGGACCCGTTTCTTCACCTCTTTACCACACTCTCCATTGCTCTGTATTGTTGACCCCAAGTATTTGAAGTCATCCACCCTCGCTATCTCTTCCCCCTCCGCCCCTCTCATTCACGAACATATATTCTGTCTTACTTCGGCTAATCTTCATTCCTCTCCTTTCCAGTGCGTGCCTCCATCTTTCTAACTGTTCCTCCGCCTGATCCCTGCTTTCACTGCAGATCACAATATCACCTGTGAACATCATAGTCCAAGGGGATTCCAGTCTAACCTCGTCTGTCAGCCTATCCATTACTCCCGCAAACGGGAAGGGGCTAAGCGCGGATCCCTGATGCAGTCTACCTTAAATTCTTCTGACACACCTACGGCAAATCTCACCTCTGTTCTGCTACCCTCATACATGTCCTGTACTATTCTAACATATTTCTCCGCCACACCGGACTTGCGCGTGCAGTACCACAGTTCCTCTCTTGGTACTCCGTCATAGGCTTTCTCCAGGTCTACAAAGACACAATGTAGCTCCTTCTGACCTTCTCTGTACTTTTCCACGAGTTTCCTTAAGGCAAATAGTACATCTGTGGTACTCTTTCTCGGCATGAAACCATACTGTTCCTCGCAGATACTTCTGTCCGGAGTTGAGCCTCCACTACTCTTTCCCATAACTTATTGTGTGGCTCTTCCTGTATCTTTTGGCATTTCGGGACTTTTGGGAGATTTACTCATGATAAACGTCTACCAGATTTTAGTTTGCCAAGCGAAAACCGCCTTCACTCTTTAAAATGAGGAGAATGAAGCCCAAGATTTGCCATTGGACTCCGCCCGTTTCGCCACCATGAGTTATCGGAGGGTCTCGGTCGCTAATTAAAGCTTCGGATTAAGGCGTAATTGCCTTTCGTGTCCTGAGGAGGCGCTGCCGCTCTACGACAACCGCTGTCGTTAACATGGCTGCCGCGAGGGATGCCACAGGGCGTTAAAAGTAATGGGAATGTCATCGAGCATAATGTTTTGTACCGGAGCCGGGCAAAATTTTATAATAACTATTGTAACGGGCCACGGGCTGCAAAAAAGGGGGGGCGTTAGGTTGTAGATAACCCTCACCCACCCCCCGCCCCCAATCATGAGCAGACCTTCTGTGTGCCACATGGCGCCCGAACAGCTGGATTTCATTAACTGAGCGCTGGCAGCGTCGGCGGCAGGGGTGAGTCACTCCCGTCCGCGTCGATATCATCTCGTAACCATAACTACAAATAATTATGCACTCAAATCCATTACCGGGGGTCAATCAAGCTCCCCAATCAGTTCTCAAGTCCAATTACCAGCACCGAGGCTCAGTCCGTGCCTTTCTTGCCCAAGGGCCAGGCCCGGTAAATTACACACCGCAAACGGGCGGTGGCACGGGGTGAAAATGGTATTGATGCATAAACTGGAGGAAAATCACTGTCGTTACGGCAACGTCACTCGGTTTAACAGATTGAGGGGAAGCACCCCCAAAAATTGTCATCAATGGGGATGGGGGGGGTCAACCTCAAGACTTGGTTTCGGGTGGCTAAGAGACATTTTGGACCAATCACAAACGATGTTTTGGAGACTGGACGGAAATTATTCCTGGGCTAAATCTGGCAGTTTTTCAGTTTTAAGCATGTACTTTTATTTGTATTAAAGTGCATTGTACTGTCCAAATAGAAGGGAAACAAATTTGCAGGGAGGGAGGGGTGGTCTTAACACGTTTGATTAATTTCTGCACGTTATTTTAACGGCAAAGCCACATTGGCTGCTTTTGTAGTCCATTTACCGTAAGTCCCGGCCTCCAGAGAGCACCTGGTTATAAGCCTCACCCAGTACATTTGTAAAGGAAATACCATTTGGTACACACATACGCCGCAGCTGTGTAAAAGACGCAAGTGCCAACATTGAAACACGAGATATTTACAAAGAAAGACAGTACACAGAGAGTTTAATGCTAGCGGCGCGCTAACGCTAACACCGCGCTAACAGGGCGGGTTAAAAAAAAAAAAAAAACATACCGGTAAAAATCACTGAGACACGGCAGTAACACGCTAGCACAGCGGTAACAGGGCTGGAAAGACAGGACACAGAAAGAGTTTAACGCTGACGCGGCACTAACGCTAGTGCTGACAATAGCGCCGCATTAAAGCTAGCGCTAAGAGGGCTGGTTAAAATAAAATTTACTGGTAAATATCACTGAGACACGCCAGTAACACAGCAGCAACACGCTAGCGCAGTGCTAACAGGGCCGGAAAAAGTCACTTCCTCGGCACATATATTCCACCGGTCTCACTCTTACCTTTCCCACTCGAGTGCACCGCTTGTGGCCCTGAGAAAAAAATGCACAAATTAGCCGCATCACCGCATAAACCGCAGGGTTGAAAGTGTGTGAAAAAAGTTGCGGCTTAAAGACCGGAAATTACGGTAAATAATTGTCATTGTAATATTTGATAACTTTAATAGATTTTGATAAATATTCATACATTAAATACATCCATAGCCTAATAGTGGAGTTACAAAATTCCAGAGGCGCTCAGTGGGCGCCTTCAGAACCTTCTCTCCTGGCCCAAAGCACTCACCTGCATTTACAACTTGTAAAAAATATTAAATTACTTCCAACAGAAACTAGCAGAGAAAACTGAGAAACTTAAGGTATTATTTTTTTTCCCCATTTTCCCAGTCTGAACCAATCAGATTCCTGATTCACGAAAAAGGAGTTGTTTTTATTTTGTTGTTGTTGTGTTGTTATAATGATCGTGAAATGCTGCAGGACAGGATTTGTTGTCAGAACCACAGCAGCATTTTTTTTTTTTTTTTTTGCCTTGGTTGTGCCTGGTTTATTAAAAATGGATCCCCAGAAACTGTGTTGGGCTGATTCGTTTTGGCCTAATTATCCGCCTTTGAAAAGCATTTGGGCAGCGGTGTCGCGCGTCTTACTGCCTATTGCCGCCGTTTCATACAATTTTAAACAGCGACATCCGAGTTAATCAGACCAGTAGGCTGGTAACAGATTTGAACGTTTTAATCGAAGATAAACAGACTTTGAAATGAAATGTTTTGAGCCGCAATTTTACATCTAACTTTTCAAGTAAGTACATTCATCAACGAGGGATGGTGGGGGGTGTTCTGATGGAATTCCCCCCCAAAACGGAGATCCATCAACGGGGCCCACGTACAAAATGCAAAATTCCAATACTTAGTTTTTCCTTATAAAGATTGTTCCACCATTCTCAAGTAGCTTTGACGTATCTCGCTGCTTTTGTCAATTTTATTTTATCTCATCTCGAGACATTTTCCAAATAACTTACATACAGCTAGCAACAATATACTAGCTTGCTAGTATACTAGCTAGCTGCACACAGACACGCCGTGTTTTATCTTTGTTAAAGGGAAAGGAAGGACCGCAATGCACCTTTTTGCTAATATTATACAGTTTTTATGCTAAATACGACTCTTAAATCCGCTATGAAGGAAACATTTTTATTTTTCGATTTCCAACAATTGATCGCGCATTGCTGGATTTGCCGGAAAAAAAGATGGAAACGAAGCGGAAACAGCCGATCGGGGGCGTGACGTAGGACGTTGTGACGACAACATGGATCCCGTGGGAATGCACTGTAAGAACGCCGATGATTCTTCCGATAATTCGAGCGATGAACATTATTATGAAGGGTCCCACCAAGACGGTGAAGAATACGAGCTTTATGTGTGAGCAATTTGAGCCAGTTAGACAGCAAGCAAGCGTTTGGGAAGTTCTTGTTTGGTTTAGTCATAGAGTGATAAATAGCAAATATATATTCTGAATGTATATACGAAGTTTTTGGTCTTATTTTGAAATTATGCAAATGCCGTGTATTTAGGGATTTGGTACGCGACAACCGCAACAACTACTTTGCGTGTAAAATGCTTATTATTGCACCAAAAATACACAGAAGCCGATAACGTAGTCTACGTTGGTATATTTTCACAAATAAGTTATAATATAATTTTATAATGCTGCTTTCTTTCAGCTTGTCCCGTTAGGGGTCGCCACAGCGTGTGGTCTCATACGAACGCTTATATTTGTTTGGCACAGTTTTAATAATAATAGTAAAATTAAAATAATAATAAATCATTTTTACTGATTGGCTTTAGCTTACAATCACCGAGGAATTCACAAAACGGGGGATTTTCTTCAGCGTGAATACAAAAGACTGCCAGTGTATCGTCGTTCCAAAAACGGCCCACCCCAGATTTTGTGACATCAGAGGTCTGCCCAAGAAATGAGTCGTCAAAGTTCACGGACTTTAACTCACTTATATTTTTCGGTAAAAACATCGAACAGGATATACATTTTATGGAACAGTAGAACATATGTTTTCGTCCAGATAAGATAATTTGCGTTAGAAATTAGACATTCCATTCACTTTAAATACGTCCTAAAATCTTTTCCTTCGTTCACATCCTGTGGGGGTAACCTGGGGGCCAAGCCCCCGGTGTCCATAAAACCTAGTGACAGCCCTGTCCTCCCAAGATTGTTATTTGCGACTTGCACGTCAACCTTTCATAGACTGGTGGGAGTCCACAGCTGCAGCAGTGATGCAGCAGAGATGGCTTGGCCTGCTCTAATGAATCCATCTGCATTCACCGGGCACCCCCACACTCAACAAGCCCCCCTCCCACGTACACCCCAACCCGGAGTCCGTTCCAGTAGGTGCTCGTGAATTTCCAGACGAGGTTTGCTCTCGTGCGGAAAGGAAGGCCGCAGCACAAGAGCGATTGATTTAGATGACGTCACCTCTGATCGACCCAAATCGAAGAATTGATGGAAGGTGGTCGTGCGGAGGTTTCAGTATTTGGGACTTTGGGTCCATCGCGGCATAAGCGGCGCTAGGGTGACCTCTAGTTGCAAAAATACAGGACGAGGCGGAACTAATGACTTTGCTTTTTTTCTGCAGTGTATTGAAATACAGTAGTACACTTTGGAACAAATGAGGTACTAGAACTCAATGCATCTCAGGAAAGGGTCTGGTTGATTAGTACAATATGGTAAATAATGGACAATTCATCAATTACACAGTTTATTCTAAACAAATCTACGGGGATCTAAATAGGTTTCAAGGTGATTTAAGGCATACTTAAGTCTGTTTAATTGCATAACTATAGAACACATTATAGAATCACAATTTGTGTTTCAGTTTGTTGGGAAACTTAATTGGAACTGGGGGAAACTTCAGTGCGGCAAGGTGGGTCAGGTGGAAAAGCGTTGGCCTCACAGTTCTGAGGTCCCGGGTTCGATCCCGGACCCGCCTGTGTGGAGTTTGTATGTTCTCCCCCTTGCCTGCGTGGGTTTCCTCCAGGCACTCTGCTTTCTTCCCACATCCCAAAATCATGCAATATTTATTGGACACTTTAAATTATCTCTAGGTGTGATTGTGAGTATGGCTGTTTGTCTCCATGTGCCTTGCGATTGGCTGGCAACCAGTTCAGGGTGTGCTCCCCCTCCTGCCCGTTGACAGCTGGGATAGGCTGCGGCACTCCCCGTGACCCTTGTGAGGATAAGCGGTTAAGAAAATGGATGGATGGAAACTTCAGTTCACTTTCTTTTTTTTAATGGGGAGCATAAAACTAATACAATAAGGAAAAAGATCACAATGAAATATCATGCACAACATGCCCACTAAAACTGTGTGCATTCTATTTTTTTAAATGAATATTTTTTTGGTTTAACGTTCAAAACAGTGACAGAAAAACAACACGATAAAAAAAAACTACAAAATATATGCTTGTGGGCATTTGTGTGTGTATTTACATCCATCCATTTTCATTGGTGCTTATCCTCAGGAGGGTCACGGGGAGTGCCGGAGCCTATGCCAGTTGTCAACAGGCAGGAGGCGGGGGACACCCTGAACTGGTTGCCAGCCAGTCGCAGGGCACATGGAGACAAACAGCCACATTCAAAATCACACCTACGGGCAATTTAGCATGTCCAATTAATGTTGCATGTTTTTGGGATATGGGAGGAAACCAGACTGGCCGGAGACCGACGCAGGCATGGGGAGAATATGCAAACTCCACACAGGCGGGTCTGGGATCAAACCCGGGACTTCAGAACTGTGAGGCCAACGCTTTACCAGCTGACCCACCGTGCCACCTTTATACTTCTACAATGATTTTGCACAAAAAGGGGAACAAAAAAAAAGATAGATAATTGTTCAAATCAAAAGTTGTCTGGCCTTTTTGTTCCTGCAGGTCCTCTTCAAATTTTCCTGCCTCTTGGCAGCACCTTCTACTTGGACTTCTTTTTCCAGCCGGGTGTTCCCTCGCAGCTCGTAGGCGATGTTGGTCCATGTCAGGACAGAGACTCCGAAGCAGCCTCAAAATTTGAGGGAAAAAAAAAAAAAAAAAAAAAAAAAAAGTGAGTCACTGTGGCGAATGAGATAAGCCACAAGTAGTCTCATTCGATTATTTGACTTGCACGTGCTGTTATCGTCACACCGGTCTAAGCTGACAGTATCGCACACACAATAAAAATAAAAGGTCTTATACTGAGATAGAAAGATAGTGTAGATGTAAGTGTAGTCCACTCGCATCCGGTACAGTTCCTGTGAATGTCAACACATCTTTGCAGACCAGGGGTGTCAAACTCATTTTTGTCGTGAGCCACATTGTAGTTGGGATTTCGTTTAGAGGGCCGTTAGGACTGTGAAACCATAAAAATGAAATTTATCAACTAGTTTGGGAATTAGAAATATAGACTAACGAGTTTTTTTTCCAGCGATTATTGATGTTTGGCAACACAAAAAGGCTTAGAATATCTCAACATTCTCATTTATATGACAATTTGAAATTTTGGTACTAATTTTCACAGGAATCACGGAAGTTGACAGATTACTTGCCTCTGCGGGCCACACAAAATCATGTGGCGGACAGCATCTGGCCCCCAGGCCTTGGGTTTGACACCTCCATTGTAGATTGTCAAGTTCCTGAAGTTCGTGTCCATGAGGACGCACACTTTGTTCCACTGTTCCATGTTTTGGTGGGGCAGCGCCCCATTCTTTTCTGTTAGCCGAGTGTACGTGTCGCCTGTCAAGTAATACCGGCGCGTAGCGAACACCAGCATGAGCTGGCCTGGCCGGACGGGCTGACACCGAAGACGGTGCACCATCCAAACCGCAGAAAGTGGTCACACCTAGTGGAATCCGGGACCAGGAGACAGACATAAAAGAATCGCAACATGAACATACAAGTATAGATGGTTGATGATTGATCAATTGATAAATTAAGCTCACCTTGAACACGTGTTTGTTTGTTCCAATCAGGATAGAACCTGAGCAAGTGGACCTCAGGACCATTAATTTGAGTCAAGTAAGACGGGTAGACGTGAACTCCGATTTCTCAAAAATTATTCAACTCTTTTTATTTTATATCTTTTTTTATTCTTAACAATGTTCTTGGGAAAACATCCTTTTGCAAATTGTAACTTTAGTAAAACATTTTTTCTTAAAAATAAAATGAAATAAAAATACTAAACACATACCGGGTATTCTCTGGATGCTATTACAAAGTACATTATTGTACTTGACCAGAAAAACAAACAAAACCAAAAAAAAAAAAAAAAAAATCATATTGTGTGGGATTTTAAAAAAAAAATTGTATTCAGTACATGATTACTGGACAGTCATGGTTACATGTAAATGTAGTAAAATCACAATCACATTTGTTCAAAAATGATTGTAGAAATGAAATCCCACTGTGATACTGTAGAAAAAATTTACAATACACCATAGTATTGATTTTTTTAAACCGCGTTTCTATTCAGGTGGAATGGTGGGGCAGCTGTAGAGCGTTAGCATCACAGTACTGAGGACCAGGGTTTAAATCCCGGCCCCACTTGTGGGGAGTTTGCATGTTCTCACCACGACTGTGTGGGTTCTCTCCAGGAATTTCAGTTTCATCCCACATCCCTAAAAAACAAACGCATTAATTGGAGACTTAAATTGTCCCTAAGTGTCATTGTGACTGAGACTGTTGTCAGTCTTTGTGTGCCCTCCGATTGGCTGGCAACCGGTTGACGGTGAACCCCACCTCCGGCCCGATGACAGCTGTGATAGGTTCCAGCACTCCCAGGACCCTCGTGTGGACAAGCGGCCCAGAAAATGGAAGGATGTTTTTATTCAGTCCTAGTTAATACTAGGACATCCCAGTCCTGTAGGAGGCAGTAACGTGCATTCTAAGGCTCTTTTGTTTGAAGGACATCTTTGTGTATACATGTACAGTACATGTACCTTGCAGGGGTGTCACAAACTAATCTTTGCAGAATTGATTATACTATGGATACTTTTATCAAGTACTCGCCCCATGTAAGAGACAGTGTTATTGATATGTTTTTTTTTTCCATTAAAATTGCTTCTTTGTCTCAGTTTCACTCTCCAAATGTCCATTTGAACAGGCTGTCGATTATTGAAAGCTTTTCAATGCATTAGCGCCCCCTGCTGGACGAAGCCCCCCTTCCCCCAAGCAACTACGAGGACGACGCCAGAAAGGCCTTGAGGAGCAGGTCGGACGCCAGGCCAGGGGAGATGTCCCCGCGGGTGACCCTCTCCTCCAGGTGGGGCAGGGCCTCGCGGACGGCGGGGTGATGCCGGAAGTGGGCCAGGACGTTCTCCTGGATCAAGGTCCACATCCACACCTTCTGCTGGGCCCGGCGGCGCCCCTGAAGCTCACCGCTGGCCAACATGGCCTGGCGGTACGATTGCACCTTCGCCCACACCTCCGGGATGCCCTCAAGGGTGTGCGAGGACGCGCGGACCACCTGAAGATAAGAGTTGTCTGAGGTGGGCGACGCCCGTGTGAAATCAACAGCTTCTTCTAAAAAAATCATGGCATATTATGGACTCTGGCATATCCAGAAAATTCCCTCAATTTAAATTCGGGGGTGGAATAGTACCCCAAAAGTCACGCTTCACTTTTTTGTTGTAACAAAATGAAAACCATAAAAAAAAGGTGTTTCTTTTGCATTAACAAAAACAGATAAAATCATGAAAATTTGCAAATACATAACATTTAAACTACAAACTTGCATGTTTCGTTACAGAAAATATAGTTTACTCGTTGTTAGTGCTACATTAATAAATGTGTACCACCAAAATTTACCTTATCCTGAACCTCAACAATAATTACTTATATTTTTTCTATAAAAACAATCTTATCTGCAGTCTGTATGAAATATGTATAAACCCACAAAATAACAGTAGTCACCAAAATTTTTTTTTCCTGAAAAAAAAAAAAAAAAATGTTTTACTGCTGATAACTAAAGAATTTTAAAAGGTAGAATATTTGTGGGGTTTTTTTTCAAGGGAAAAAAGAGGGTCTCCTCTTTTCTTTAGGAAGTTGTGGTGGTACGTGTCATGAAACAAAATATTCAGTGGGTCTTGAAATATGAGTTAAAATGTTCTAAAATGGCTGACTGTGAAGAACTCGGCTTTGAAACAGCTGGCAGTGAATGAGTTAATGTACCAAATGTTCCATATTTTGTTCAAAAATGAAATATCTTGTGTTGAATGGAAAAACTTAACTCCTCAAGCATTTAAAAGAATACATTTTTGACCTGTAATAATGATATTTTTACTCAAGGTTACCATACTGTCAGAATCCGATAGCGTCGCACGCGTACTCTGAGTGTACTCGTACACGTGCAACTGACCTTGGGGTTCCAGGACTTGGACTGCCTCCTGAGCAGCTTCATAGCGCTGGTGTATTCCGCCTGGATCCTCCTGGCTGGCACCACTAGGTCTCCGTCCGACTTGGTCACCACCACTAGGTCGGCCCTCTCGATGATGCCCCTCTTGATGCCCTTCATATTTTCGATAATAGCAATCAGTAAAAGCTCCATATTTATAATACAGCAAGCTGAATGCTGAAAACAACATTCGGAAAATACCTGCAGTTCGTCGCCCCCTGCTGGCGGAATTAGCAACACAAACATGTCAACCATGTCCGCCACTGCAAACTCGGACTGGCCGACACCTGCCAACAATCAAAACGCAAAAAAAGATGAATATTGCTACCCCACTGCTGCTTACGTACATTGAAAATGACAAAAAGCAATGAAATGTAAACACATTTTTTTTTTTTACATTAAAAACAAAGATCAAGTGCGCCAAGTAACAAGTATGTTCATTGAAATCATTATTTAATATAAAAACAAGTATATCTGTTTAGCCAAAATAGTCCTTAAATTTATTTTTATTAAAAACCTTGACATATTGGCCATAAAAAGTTACTTTTTTGTGGTGTGTCAGCATTTGTAGGATCTAACTAATAAATGGGCTTGTAATCTAACTTCTCTATTTTAAAAACTCAAGTAATCAGTATAGTAATTTATTTTTAAAATGAAGTTATTTTTCCATGCTAACTGTGGCAAGCATCGATTTTTCTTCTTTTCGTCACAATAAAAACAACAAGAAGGGTTGACAAATTTGGGGAGTGGGGGGCATTTTTGATATCTCAGCTTCCAATGAATTGTTACATCCAAACACTTTGAATATTTAAGACTGCCAACCACAGGATCAGAGTGGGACTTTGGCTACAGCAACCTAATAGGGAATTTCGTTAGCCTGAAATGTATTATTGCCCAAATGAATTTTGAACTCAAACAAGAAGAGTCCAATTTCCTCCACTCAACCATTGTGGATTACCATGACCTGCATAACTGAATATCTACTTGGAATTACAGAGGAAAGAAAACAATTTTAACAAGCAGATGTTTTTTTTACTGACACTATGACAATGTTAATAATTGACCATTCTAGTAGGTGCACTCAATTTGTAAAAATGTACAATTATGGCATAGCTGTGATGCCTTTTGTATGGCTGACGCTTCACATGCTGCTCTTTTTTGGGCCTTGGTGCAGGTCTACGCTCGACTGTGTGTCCATGATCTATGTATCGGGTTGCAAATGAGTGTGCATGTGATGCTTTTGTTTCATTCACAAAAGAAATGAGAAGCCATCACAATCTAGTTACAAGATATGCCAGCAGGTAGCCTAGCTGCTTGTATTTCTTCTTCTACTTCTATTACCGTAATTCCCGGCCTACAGAGCGCACCTGGTTATAAGCCTCACCCAGTACATTTGCAAAGGAAATACCATTTGATACATACATAGGCCGCAGCTGTGTAAAAAGCCGCAAGTACCCACATTGAAACATGAGATATTTACAAAGAAAGATGGTACACAGAGAGTTAAACGCTAGTGCCACCGAATTAATGCTAATGCTAGCACTGCACTAACAGGGCTGGTAAAAAAAAACAAAAAAAAAAACATACTAGTAAAAATCAGAGACACGGCAGTAACACGCTAGCGCAGCGGTAACAGGGCCGGACCAGTATAAGTCACTTCCTCGGCACATATATTCCACCGGTCTTACTCTTGCCTTTTCCGGTCAAGTGGCCCCTTGCAGCCGTTGGGAAAAATACTCAAATTAGTAGTATCACCGCAAAAACCCAGGGTTGAAAGCATGTGAAAAAAGTCGCTGCTTATAGGCCGGAAATTACGGTACTCTTAGTATTTTGGGGCAGTTTGGATGCCATGCAGCACAATGTTGCCTCTCAGAGATCAGTCTTGATACTATGACAGATATTGTTTTGTGCGTATTCCACGCTAAGATCATCAAAATTAAAGCGCAAAAACCTAGAGCGTCGTACCCACAGTCTCTACGAGGACGACGTCGTAACCCGCCCCTTCGCAGAGCACGACGGCTTCGTTGGTCGTCCTGGTGACGCCGCCGAGCGTCCCCGACGTGGGCGACGGTCGGATGAAGGCGTTCATGTCACGGGAGAGTTCTGTCATGCGGGTCTTGTCGCCCATCAGGGAGCCTAAGAACAGGAAGTGGATTTATACAGGGTGTCCCAGAGAATGTAGCTACTCCTAAACTGGTCATTACTCAGTTTTAATTTCGATGTACATAGTTGTTTTTTTTACATAGGTACAAGTCGAATGAGTGAAAATAAATCATTACCGTAATTCCCGGCCTACAGAGCACACCTGGTTAGAGGGCTCAGTTCAAAGAAAGAGTTTAATGCTAGCGAGGCACTGGCGTTAGCTTAGAATCAGGTGCGCTAACGCTAGCACCGCACTAGCGCTGCATCACCGAACGGTTGAAAGCGTGTGAAAAAAGCTTGTAGGCCGGAAATTACAGTAATTGAACGGCATGAAAGGAAACGGTCTCCTTCCATCTAGTGTACTCATTCCTGCGTGCTCGCAAAAGTTTGAAGTCAATGGTTGCTGACAACTCATCTACTTTTGCTGGTTTTGCCCCATGAACTTTATCAGAATCAGAATTGATTTATTGGTCAAGTGTGTAACAACACACAAGGAATTTGTCTCCTCATTTAATAAGAATCCATTGATGTGAGGTGTACAAAACATGGCGGTAATTCGAGATTACCTCTTCTACACTGCCTTTGCACTTTTATGAAGTTATTGTCGTTCCAACAGAACTTAATTATATTTATTTTTCAAATAATAAAATTGTACACTTTCCATTATTTAGGCTTATTTTCACCTGAAACAAAAACGTATACAAGTAATGAGGAGACCCTGGAAATATCCTAACAAGAATTCCACATAATGTAATACGTGGCTCAGATGAGGCTACGATGTTACCTCCCGTCGTGCAGGAGGACGGGTCGACGGCCAGCACCGACACTTTATGCCCACGTCCCGTCAGCATCTTCCCCACCACCTCGATGAACGACGACTTCCCCGCTCCCGGAGGACCGGAGAGACCTTTAAAATTTGTGAGAGGCACGAGGGGAAAAGCATATTATACATACCTCCTCTGTGGTTCCACTACATCTAAATACAGTGGTGCCTTGACATTAGAGTTTGATTCTCAAATGTGCTTTACTAATAAAAAGAGCATTTTGCAGTATTGTACTTTATCGACACATATCATAATAAACAGTTTACACATTTTGATTTCTTGGCCTATGGGGGGCAGTATGACGCACACCAGATTTGTTGATGAAACAAAGACAAGCAAATGTGAGTGCAAAAAGGATCCAACATGCCCGCGACCCTGGTGAGGATAAACGGGACGGAAAATGGATGGATGAAGACAAGCAGCAGCGATGCTAGTCATTTTTCGCACAGAATACATACCCGTTAATATTTTTACTACTATTTGTGTTCAAATATTAAGAGTGCTTATGAATGCCACACAATTGATACTACAACTTTTTAGTCCAACTATGACAATTTTCATTCTGTGTAGGCATTAAATTAGCTGACATTGTAATAAAGTAATGTGGTTTGGTTAAATACACAATAAAAGGCTGGGCAAGATGACAAAGAATATTATCACAATATCTTATTTGATATAATCAAATATCAATTATGATCACTTTTTATAGTTTTTAAACTCCATTTTAACCCATCAGTACTGAAGACTAAAAAAAGTTGATACTGAGTACTTCCAACATTTTCTTAACAAGCGAAGTACTGTAAATATGAAAAGCATGAAAATAGAAAAATAAAACCCAAGACAACAGCAAATACTGAGGTAAGAAAAACAACTGGAGCGTGAGGGGTGCATTCTGAAGCAAAGGCACACACCATGATGGAACGACGCTAAGAAGGCCTGAGAACTGAGACAAATACCCACCACAACGGGTCCTGTTGCATCTCATAAAAATAAAGCTTAAATACTGATTGATGGATGAAAATGTGCACTATATGATGTCAGCAAGTGTGTCGCAAAACTGCCACATTAGAGAAAGATGATGTAGACAAATGAGTCAAGAGTAAAACCAACCACACACACCTACTCTAAAGGACAGCGGCTTCCCATCATTTCGGCTCTCCTGGTCCTTCCTGTAAGCCAGCACCCTCTGCAGCAGCATCTGGGCCAGCTCCTTCTTCCGCGGATGCTGCGTCTCCACCAGCGTGATGGACTCAGCCAGAGAAGCTCGGTGACCCCCGATAAGACCCGCGTAGAGTTTATTCACCAGCATCTGCTCGGGTCCGGTCAAGTCCTGAACGTGCTGATTCAAGGTGGTGCGCACAGCCCGCCATTGTTTGCAGATGTGGTTGGGTTGACAGAGACTGCGCCCGATGAAAAGCTTGTGATGGAGCCAGTTGGTGGCAGCAATGTGGCGAAGGAGCGGGGAGTGCAGACGTCTCATTTTATCTGGAAGAGTGGGAAGTGAGAGAATTCAAACAAGAATTGAACAAGGAGAACAACATTTCAGAAATGAAACATACTTTCAAGGTAGATATTTTAAGCAGGCTGAAAAATAAGTGGAAAATCTGGGCACGTGGTGACGTCACCATATTGATTAGCGAGAAAAAACGCCAGCTCGGGCATGTTTTCACGTTTAAAAAGAATACAACTTTATCGGAGTACAGCATTAGCTGATAGTGGGTAGTTAAGCCAGCAGTAACATGTTAAATTTGTGTGTAGCTAAAATATTTTTGGTTAATTACGTGGAAAACTAAAGACAAAACTGACCTTAGGGTGAGATCCATTGAAGTAATGGGTGCATGTTTTTCCTGGTTCCGGCTGTGACGCTTTCCGTTTCCGGTGACGTATACTACCAACTTTGAAGTCATTTTTTGGTGTGGGGGGGTCAAAACATGAAATCATAGTTGATAAAGTGTCTGTATTTTATAATTACATACATGTTTAGTACATCAAAGACAACTTTTAAAGCTCACCTCACGGAAGCGTTGGCCTTGTACTTTCTTGTTCCGGTAGGGTTAGTGTTTATTCCCGGTGACGTTTCCGCCCCAAGCGAAATTATGAACGGACGTTGTATTTACATCTTGGTGTTTATGAGCCTCAGTTTTGTAAGTAGGACACACCGTACTGCATAAACTGCAGAGGACTTAAGGGTTTTTTTCGGCATTCAATATAGCTGAATGGTGACGCTCGACACCAACAGGTGGCAGCAGAGGCTTACTTTCCTTTGTACAGCAGGCCCGAGCGTCAAAAACCATACAGGTTTCTCAAGTGTATTAACTGTATTTGTACAGGGGGAAAAAAAGGTTCTGACTAAATATATGAATACAGAATCTAAATGTGAAATACAAACGCGTAGTTTGAATTAAATAAAACTGAACTGTATTTACCTTACCTAAATAACTACCACATACTTTAATCCAGTGATACTTTTTGTACCACAGAAGGAGCCGCGTGCCACACTGAGAATCACTGCAGTAGTCTAGACTTTAAAATTAAATGTACTCTTATATACTAGCACTTTTAAGAGACGTTTCCGGATGTGCCAATGCGCATATTTTATACATAGCTCGTGTCCATTTCCTGAAATCAAAAACAAGCATACATAGACACAATAACAAAGACAATACATAGTACTGAAACAAATTTATTTGAATCCTCCAGTAGAGTCTTGATATTCATGGAATAAAACTGCTTTTCTGGGAGTTTGACGAAGTCAAAGACAATCAGGGGGGGAAAAAAAAAAAAAAAAAAAAAGGCAACACGTGAAAGTGCGAGCAAAAATACAAAAAGGATGTAAGGCGTATAATGGTATTAAAGCAAGTAAGAACAGACTTTTATTTTTATTTTTTTAAAATGATATGGTTGGGCACTTATGTGAAATGAATTAAAAACCAAACATTTTCATGTAACAGTTATTTAAAACATCAGTCCATGGTGTAGCTTTACTTTTGCTAAATACATACCGGCCCGAGTCATAACGACGTGTAGCGCTACGCAAACCAAACTACGCGCTGCAAAACCGGATAAAACAGCACCATAGTCAAAAAGACGAATATATCTATGAACACTATTTGAACCAAAGTTCATGAGTGGAAACATGTGCGTAACACATGATGAGAAATATTTATCTAAAATGCCCTTTTCGTGCAATAACCCCCTCCCCCCATAGCATGCCCCCCTGCCCCTATCCCACTCCTAAATTTCTCAAATAGTCTCCCAAGGAGAGGCTTAAAATTTCACACAGATCCTCCTTAGAGTCTTTCTTACATGTAAGAAGTAAAATTCTACACTGATGTCTTTGCAGCGTGATGGGCTACTGCAATTCCAGTGACCTGGAATGTGGCAAAAAAAAAAAAAAAAAAAAAAATTATAGTAACAAAGCATGCGATGCATACAGAGACAGTTCTAGCGAGGAAGACGGTTTGGTTTGGAACAGTAAACTGCGATCTGGTCTTCCGTGTCGAAAGCAATTGTCGCTGTCCATATTTTTTTTTTACATCACTTCAGACCGCTACCAACACTTATATGAGTGAAGTGTAATATTAACCCAGTGAAAGGTGACGTGGAAATATTAACATTTTAATAGTGCCTGCCGACCCATCTAACGTGAAATTAAAGAACCAAGTAAATCTGAGGTGCGCATTTCCCAAAATCTGCCTGTGAGCAAGACTTTCCAAATTTCTTCCCTTAGTGATGCCGTAATACGTACAGTTAATTTACATAAATCCCCCACACAAAGTTTCTCCACCCATTACTTGACAAAACAGCCGGGCGAAGATGGGATATTTCAAATATGGATTACACAGAAACACGACAAAAGCCAAAAGCTAAGCATAGCTGCAGTGCTAGCACGCACTAGCATTAGCTAACAGCACTATCAGCGTAAGTTGGCACACGGTGTTTGCTGCATGTGCCGCATGCACAGATCCACTGGCTACACCGGTTGACCGGTGTTAGTTACCAGCTCAGTGATGACGCGCTGCCACCACCCAGAAAAAAAAAAATGTCTGGCTTTTTCTCCTCTTTTCCTGCTCGCCTTGCTCTTCAGAGTCTGGCCCGTTTGTGAACAGGAAGAAGACCCTCGTCTAGTCGCAACGCCCAAGAGCGGGGTGAATGAAGTGACTCATTTTGTCTGAAGCCAAACTAACCCCCCCTTCAAACGTCATTTAACGTGGACTATCGCAAGTGCATATTAGTGTTGCTGTAATTCTGATTCGGTTACTGGTTTGGTCCGTTAAAATGCCAGAAAATGGGCAAAATGGTGATCATTGTTTTTCAACGTAAAAGCATTTGATTGCAAATATCTTACTTTGATGAGAAAAAGAAGCTGCCTGCGTTTATACAGCACTACTTGAAGAAATATGAGAATTTCTTTTGAGAAGCTGAATTTCCAAGAACTTGGACAATTTTGTCAAACTTGTCTCTAAAACACAGGTGTCAAACTCAAGGGCCGGGGACAAGATCCAGGCCGCCACGTTATTTTATGTGGCCTGCAGAGGCAAATCATGCGCGTCAACTGCCATGAGTCTCGTGAAAATCTGCAAGTAAAATTTCAAATTGTCATTGTCATAAATGATAACGTTGATATGTTACAATTTTGATTTACCAAATGTGAATAGTTGAAAAACGCATTGCCTTCATTTTCTGAATCCAACACTAGCTCATAGATTTCGTGTGTAATATGACAATACTATTAAATATTTTTATAACAGCCCTCAGAGGGAAACTGTAACTACAATGTGGCCCACGGCAAAAATGAGTTTGACACCACTGCTCTAAAAGATCAATTTGATAATTAGTTATTGATTGATTAATCAATGTATTGTTGTTCCTTGAATCAAAGACATTTGCAAAGTGCTTCATATTATGACAAAAATGGATCATGTCTCCTTGAAATTGTTAGCTGTGACATAGATGATTAAACTCAAGAACAACAAAGGCCAAACAATTGACAGCAGTCGAGGGAATCCTGCATTTTGTGTTTTTTCTTCGTAGCAAGGTGTCTTGCCACGCTGTCACAATTTATACAATGGCAAAACCAAGCTGGACCAGGCCGTTAAGCAGTTTTGAAACGTGGATGTTTCATGGGGTGCAGTATTTGGATGCATCCAGGCGAGCAACAACAGAACTACAGGAAAAAAAAAAAAAAAAAAAAAAAAAAAAAAAAAAAAAGGAGACAAGATTTGGGAGGAAGTCTATGTTCACCAAGAGTGTGATGATTGGATTATTAGCGTTGGTCACTAAGATCAAGTTTCTTCCAGTTGCATCATGCGCTCTTGCTCGCTCCTCTCCCGATCTGTGAATGTGCCCGCTTCAGACGTCCTTCAAGTAGAAAACCCACGGAAACAATCTGTCCTACCTTGACTGATTCCAGATCAGTTGATTGTGCTTCAATCAGACTGTTAATCCAATTGCGGCAATAAGGTATCAACTGTTCTGGGATCGACTCTCTTTGCTATTTGGGAAGAAGAAAAAAAATGCTGGGCTGGACCTGAGGGAAGTCTAGGACACAGACGATATGGGGTTGTGGGGGGAACCCATCTGCGTTAGAACCTTGTCCAACCACTGCAGGGGGCCGTGGAGGTGAATTTCGATCCAGCAGGGGGTGCTGGTCACATCCTGACGGTGGTACTCTGCTCCCCATCCCTGAAACATTTTGGAATCCTTTTTAATGCACTGACTTCATAACAAAATTGACAACTTCTTGTTTGTTTTGAGGCATAAGGTTGAAACATTTTTATGTACGGATCTCATTGTGACAGACATCCCGACCAAATTTCATGTGTATTTCTTTAACTGATCATGTCCAGGTATGGAACTGGTATTTTCTTAATTCCTAAGGATGTCGTTGTGAGTCAATATGGCAAAATAAATGACCAATTAATCTGTTCACAATATTTTTTAAAAGATGGGAGAATCTTGGTCGGAATGGTCTGAACTCCTGTCCAAAATTTTGTATTGAATAGAATAATACCACCCAGAGGAGTTGCAGAATGGTTATGTCGTTTTAGATTGCAAATAAGTACTCAACAGCGCCCCTTCAGGTTGCAGTGTCGTATTGCACACCATTTTAAAATGAGAATAGCACACATTTTTTATTGTCATTACCTGGGCAGATACAATAACATTTAGGTCTGACTCGAAGTTTGTGCCTCCAATAATTAAAAAAAAAAAAAAAAAAAAAAAAAATTTTAAAAGCTGAACTAAATTAAATTGCATCAAGATGTGGTGCAAATCAAACCACTGCCATAAACAGCACCCACCTTGACAAAGCTCATGCGGATGGTGCACATCTTAGTGAGCTCGTAGACGGCCTCGAAGCCGTGGTTGACGGACTGGGCGAGAAGCTCGGCGAACTCCTGGTTGTTGAAGATCTTCAGGCTACAGCCGCTGGGAATCTTGCACACGGTGGTGGGATGAAAGCCGTGGTGGTAGTTGCAGTTGCGACTCTGGACGAAGATGCTGCTGTCGCTGAGGCACTCGGCGTACACCTCGCCGCCGACGTAGTACAAGTGGACTCCTGAAAGGTGTGCGGAAATCAGAGAGGTCAATACACAAAAAAATCTGTAGGTTTGTATCCTCGCAAAGCTTTTTTTCACCCCATTCAGTTGCCAACAATTGATTTGGTCTCACTGCAGCCATTTCATTGGTTTTAGCGCACTGCACCTTTGCCAATGTGCCGCCGGGTGTTCTCAATGGTGGAGTTGCGATTGACATTGGAGAGCAGGCCCAGACAAAAGCGGTTTCGGTTGTTGGAGGGATCCGTGAAGCCGTCAACGAGCACGCTGGTGGATGACGCTTGGAAGGCCTCGCCCACGCGGTTGTTGAGCTCGTAGTAAACAATGGAGCACCAGTGCTTGGGCTCCTCGTAGGCTACAGGCTGCACGTCTGCTGTGGGGGATCACATTTAAAGGTCATGAGCAGAGCACATCAAGACCAAGACCATCCTTTCTTAAAGGTATTGCTGGACGCCCTACTTTAGAGATTTTCGAACATCTTTATGGAGCTCATGCACCAACGTCAACAAAGTCACGTGACTGGCCATATATATATCTTATAGCATGACGCCCAGAGTTTTGTCCGATACTGTTAAACATTTAGCAGGTGATAATAAACGTGGAAAAATGAGAGACACTTGGCATAGAGGACCGAAATCTTTCGCTAATAAGAAAGTGGATTGTTAACCCACTTCCGCTGGTCTTGAATAACTAGATCTACACGTGGATCTGGCGAGTAAGTCGACGAGATTTACACAGAAGAGTTTGAAAGCGTAGAAAAGTCTGGACGCATACAAATACTTCGTTGCTGGATCTGTTCTCAATCAAGAAAAATTCCCACATAGTGATGAGCCACTCAGATTTTTTCAATACAAACACCAATATTTAAATAAATGACCCCTGGTTTTTACACAAACTCGCATTCATTAACTATGACTGGAAAAAAAAAAAAAAAGACAGCAAGTAGGCACCTCCGTGCACGAAGCATGCTTCGGCCACACGTTAAACCTCTCCGTGACAGATGTTTTTTTTTTTTTTTTCGAATATGCATTGTTCTTAAATGAGTCCAATGCGTATTTAAAAAAAAAAAAAAAAAAAAAAGAAACTAAACCGCTGGGATAGGCTTCAGCCCCCGTACACAGAAGCGTGTTGCGGCCACATGTTAACCTACGCAAACCTCTCTGTGACCGGCGGTTTATTTTCTTTTTTAAAATACGCATTGGACTCATTTGAGAACAATGCATATATACATATATATATATATATATATATATATATATATAAAAAGTCTGTCAGGGAGAGCTTTACCGAAGTTTAACGTGTGGCCGCAACACAGTTCCGTGTATGTTGGACACGACTCAGTCTTTTTTTTTTTTTTTAACACATTGTTCTCAAATGAGCCAACTTGGCATTATAAATACTTCTTAGGAATTTGAGAGTCAGAAGAATAATTCCTACCTGAAATTAAGTGATCGCTTCACAGTCCTGGGTATTTGATTGGGCAACATCCATCACGTTGCATTGCCGAAATCCATCAATATTTTCTGGTCTTTTCAGCTGGTATTCCATAGAATGATCTCTTTGAAAATCTGTCTTGTCTGTTGTAACAACCAACAGCACGACAAGTCTCGGGGATTGTATATATTCTACTCCAGTTCAATGTCCCCCCCCACACTGTCAAGCACCGCTTTTTGACTGTCAATATGGCGCCGTGAAAATGGTGACGTCACGTGCACGAGCTCTATAGAACAGTCCAGTCCAGTCCAGTGAGTGTTCCTACCGTATCCCTAACTTCCCAAACTAGCTTAAACCATAACAACACACATGTTGCCCAAACTCTAATGTCCAGGCACATGCAGACATTTTGGGGGAAACATCCAATCAACAAACAATAATACAACTTATTAAAAAGGAATTGTAGTTAAGGTTACAAGGGATATATATATATATATATATATAATATATATATATAAATAAACCAATACACCAAGTTCAAATGGCAAGTTTTTGGAAGTGGAAGGAGGGAGCCTGGGGGGAAAGGCAGGAGCAAATGTGTAATTTTTCCAAGGTCTTAAAGGTTCCTTTTTATTTTTTCATTAATAATTGATGAATGGAGGAAAAAAAAATAGCGTGCAGAAGGCCAAGGCCTTGAGAACCGCGTAATAGCTTGTGTGTGCACATGCCCGTTAATGACTGTAAATTCACAAAGATAAGACCTCAATGTTCACTTTGTTTTAGCTCCAGTTTATCTGAGGGTTGATGAGATTAAAATCCACAAGAATGTTGTGAATAAGACCAATGTTGTGGGAAATTCAGCCTGCTACCTATCTTTTCATGTCATCAGTACAATTTGCGAGGTTTCACAAGCAGTGAATCTTGGTGGCTTGTAAATTGGCCGCAACTGAATGGCAGCAGGTTTTATAATTACTGCACCACATCGAGCTAATAAGAGAATCCATACTGTTAAAACCTCATTAACAAAACAGACGTGACAACATAACTTTTATGACCTTCATAAAACTGCTGGAAAGCTTGCACCGCAAACACAATCTCATTGCCTCCTCCCAGCCCACGCATTTTTTTTTTTTATCTGTTTTGAGAACATACTTAAACAGAACTCAATTTCCAATTTTTTTGTACTACAGAATGAGCAGAACCCGTGTACGCAACACTATAAGTGTGTAAGATTGAAATTACCAGCCCGGTTGTTACTCTCAATAGGTATAGGCGGAGCCATGAGGTTCGTTTCCATCGGCAGGGGGCAGTCTTGAGTTATCTGCTCTTCCGGGGGCATGTAGGCAGGAGGGGGCGTCTCTATTTAAAAAAAACAAACAAACAAAAAAGTTCGACATCACGTTGATAATGAGGAAGTAATGTAGCCGCACAAGACTTACCTGGCATCTGGAATGGGCTGCCAGGGTCAGAGCTGGATGGCGAATGCGGGAAGGTGGTGTTGCTCCCTCCCCCAGGCGAGCTCGGGAAGCTGTTCCCGGGGGAATGAGGGAAGGGGATGGGGTTGGCCTGAGTGAAGGACTCGGGGAAGGTGGCGTTCTGCGGCATGTGCGGCTCGTTCTGTTGCAGCGGGTTGCGGAAGCGAGGCAGCATCGTGTGCTTGGCGTTGAACTCACTGTTGCGTGGTACCAACACGGGGGGTAGCACTGCAAACAAAGGAGTCAATGTGGGTGAAACAAAGTGACTCACAGCAACATCTTTAAAATTGTTTTTTTTGTCAAGGAATACAGTGGTGCAAAGAATTAAGTCAAAATAAAGTGTTGGCGGAACCTCCATAACAAATGAGTTTGCAGATATTTTTCAGAAAAATATGGCATGTGTTTCTGTTCTTAAAGGTCAAGTGTCACACCTATAAACATTCTAAAATACATATTGTAATGAAAAAAAACAAGATTATTCTCTTCAATGTCTACGAAAAAATAAATATGAGCGGAGAGCGCGTCATCCACACGCAAAATTGTGGAAGCCTCATTCGACATTCAAGTGGTAGCCATATTGGATGTATCTTCTGTCCTTGACCTCACACTGGGACATTTGCCATTGAAAACACGCTGTCCCACCTACTATGGGAGACGAACACGTCCCTTCTGACACGGAAGCTCTTTTTGAAGAAGTGGACATCTCACAACCAAGTGAAGTGACCGGGGCAATATTACTCTATTGTTTGGAGCCATATTTAGATGATATGCGGATCCCGGCCAAACCGGAAATTGGCCAAACCACCTTCCCGTCCGATCCACCTTTGCGGTGGAGATCAGCCACCGCGGCCCGGTGCCGCAACAAGCCACCCTGGCGGCGCCGCATCCGCCAATCACCGCTTTGGGCCAGGGTGGCAAATCGACACATTTAGCACCCCTGACTCACGGATTACACCCCCCTGCCCCAACTATTTTTTTTAGTAGCTGTATACACACAAACCTGTCTTTTGCACCTGTGCAATCCATTTTTCACGACGAACCAGGTCTTTTGGAAAGGTATGAAGAGCGAATTTATCCTCCCGAGTGTTCGAGCAATATCCAACAACACAACGAGACGGCATTTTGGCTAACACGAAGGAACAACGAGCTTACCTTCCAGCAGGTAAAACTAGTATAAACATAAGAGACCGCTTGAGTGCACTACCACCCTTTATGTCACTTCCTGCTTCTCTCTAAAACAAATCCGTCATGGCGGGAGTTACAAAAAGCTGTATACGTCAAAATCATGTTTTGTGGTGAAAAAACGCATGGGTCCATACCGGCTGCCGTTTTTTCATTAATAACATACTAAAAATCATGCATTTCATTGTTATATTAATGATCATGTTTGACATTTCTTATGTTTGTATTTTAACATTTTCAATGTGTATGTGCATTGTAAAATCTGATCTGCTTTGTGAGAATCTGTACAACTTTTGACGTGCCAGCCTCCTCTGGCTCTATTTGGCCTAGATTTTCACAGAGAGAGGACATTCTGAGGCGTGCCGTTCTTTAAGAATCCATCCCAGCCGCGTGGCATGATGCCCACTCAAGTGCAGTACACACAAAGCATGGCGATACCCCCCCTCGTCACTTGTGCCTATACATACATAGTAGATGGCTGAAAAATAAAGCCTGTTGATAACACAAGACGTGTTCTGCACTGTGTACTTTTTATTCAAAGGCTTAAGACGGAGTGGGATGACAGCTGAAGCGGAACAGCACAGGGAGACGGACTGGAATTTAGGTGTGTGTAAGCATGTGTTGTGTGCGTGTGGTGGCGTGGAGGAGAGGGGGGCGTGGAAAGACAGGTGCTCTGGGGTTGAACCATCTCCAGCCCACTGCTGCTAAAACAAAAAGTGTGCAAGGCAGGCAGCAACTCCTTCCTCCTATTGTATCGCGAAGGTGGTAGGCTTCCTGTTCCAGTCATTCTCCCAAAAAAGAAGAAAAAAAACATGGACCCTTAATTTCAAGTTTAGGAATCAAACAATGTTTGATTTGTCTGCAGATAAGGTCAATTATCCAAATAAAAAAATGCTGTTAATGTGTGATTTTGCCAGCAAAAATAATGCAAACTAAACATACATTGAACCTATTATTGAATGAGTTTTATGACAGGATTTATTCTAAAAAGAATGAGACTATCCATACTGTTACTTGTACTGTATATCCACAAGACTCGACATTCATCTCTAATCTCGGCCCCGACATAATGGCCACTACTGTCCATACTGAGACACCACTTAACTGAAATGCCTTCTTACAGGTTTTAGGCAGCATAAGTGAAATATGTAAGGGGATTGACAAAAAAATATATATACAATTTGAATATCTGTAAAAAAAAAAAAAAAAAAAAAAGTTGCACTAAAAGGTGTACACAATTGACGTTGCACTGGTCTACAACAGGAACCGCAAATGGGTAAAGGCACTCTGTACAAGCTTAACGCAATGTGGGACGTGAACACACTTATCTATTCTGAATAAAGAAGATTTTACATCTTGCTTGGCTTTTATAAGGAATAGTGTTGTTGTCTTGTTGTTGTTGCTTTGTTTTGAATGTGTTTTTACAGACTTGGCCGATAAAGCTGATTCTGATTATACAGTGGAACCTTTGGTTATGAACTTAATGTGTTCTATGACCCAATCTGTAACTCAATACTTTTTTTTTTTTTTTTTTAAATACCGAGGTAGTTTCCCATTGAAATGAAAAGAAATTCAATTAATCAGCACAAGCGTCACAGGATTGCTGGAGTCTATCCCAGCAATTTTGGGGCAGGAGGCGGGGAACACCACAAACTGGTTGCCAGCCAATCGCAGGGCACATGTAAACAAACGACTATTCGCCTTCACAGTCACACCTACAGGCAATTTTGAGTCTCCAATTAATGAATGTCTTTGTGATGTGTGAGGAAACTAGAGTGCCCGAAGAAAACTTATGCAGGCACGGGGAGAACATGCAAATTCCACACAGGCGGGGCCAGGATTTGAACCGCAGCCCTCAAAACTGTGAGGCAGATGTTCTAAACAGTCGCCCGCTGTGGCACCACAATAACCATTTCTTATCTTCCTTGAAAATAATCTACAATTCAAGAAACACCACACATACATACATAGATAGATTTTTGATCGGAATAAAATTAATGTCAAACTTCTTTTACCACGTCAATCACAAACGCCCAAATATTACATTTGTGACTGGGTGATCCAGGATATGGAGGCAAAATAACATACGTGGAATGCTACTTTTGACGTGATTAAGCCGACATTATCCGCTTGCTGCCTTAATTAAAAAAAAATAATAATAAATAAAAAAAAAATCTACTATTCTATAAATAATGTACATGCCATAGTATTTTTATGACACATCTTTTCATCTTGCAAAATAGACAACTACAGTAGTTCTCCTCTCACGGCATTGTTTTATGCACAAAGTCAATAATCACTACGCAGCGCCCAAAGAAGCACAACTTACATCGTAGCGTCCAGCCACACAAAGACCGTTTGCAAACCAAAAACAGCACATAAATAGAGGTGGCGATTAGGAGAAAATTTTAGATGGAACCCGAATTGTTACTGAAACATTCACGACCCGAACTGTCCGTAACCCATGGTTCCACTGTATGTCAGAAAAAGTTACGTTACTCAAAGAAAACATTTGTTGGTTTTTGAACAGTATTTGATTAAAAAACACATCAGAATTGTGAAATGTAATAATTATCAGTAATTTTTTTTAATCTAAGTTCTTTTACTTGGTCTGGAAAAGTGGTAATGGCACATCCCTAAGTTTGATCTTCTGTGAGTGGAATGGTTCATTTCAGTCCATCTGTTTGTTCTGCTTGAGGAGGAGAAGCACAAAAAAAAAAAGATTGCTGCTTTAACCGGGTCATGCTAGCATCTACCTAGCCGGCTGTCGACATCTTTGTACAGTAGTTTTCCACTAAAATCCTGAATAAAGTTCCATCCATCCATCAATTTTCTACCATCCATCCATCAATTTTGTACTGCTTTTCCGGGTCGGGTCACGGGGGAAGTAGCTTAAGCAGTGATACCCAGACTTCCCTTTCCCCAGCCACTTCTTCCTGCTCTTCCGGAAGGATCCCGAGGCGTCCCCAAGGCAGCCGAGAGACGTAGTCTCTCTAGCGTGTCTTGGGTCGTCCCCAGGGTCTCTTTCCAGTGGGACATGCCCGGAATGACTCACCAGGGAGGTGTCCGGGAGGCATCCGAATCAGATGCCGCAGCCACCTCATCTGGCTCCTCTAAATGTGGAGGAGCAGCGGCTCGACACTGAGCCCCTCCTGGATGACCGAGCTTTTCACCCTATCTCTAAGGGAGAGCAACATGAATAAAGTTCCATTTCTAATAAATAAATCCCACCTGACTGACATTGTGCATTGGAGTCCATCCGATTGTGCTGTTTGACAAGGTGCCATGAGTGAAAATGTAGCCTGCTGTTAGCTCCTTGCGCTTGCTTCCGAATGGTTAGCCACAATGTATGCTATTTGTACAAAAAAGGTCAAGATGTTTATGTCCTGCCCATTTTCATTGAGAAATTTTGCTGTGATTTAATAGAGTCTGATATCCTTTGAATTACCACTGTAACAGAGTTTTACACGCTTGACGTATGGTGACTATATTTTCGACCCCCACCAAAGACCGTACTGACCTGGGCTGTCCACACGTTTGTAGTGGTAAGGGTTGATGCACACATCCTTCTGCTTGGAGCCGAAGGGATATTCGCAGCACTCCAGTGCCTTGAGCTCGTGGTGGGACTGTAGGTCGGGCCAGCGCCACACGCGACAATAGATGACGTGAGGTAGCCCTTTCCTGTGGGACACCTGCAGCCGTCCGTCTAGAGAGCGGGGGATGGTGACGCAGCTGCTGGGCTGACCGGGACAGCTGAGCGCCCGCTCCAGCTCCTCCATGGCACCTTTCTTCTTTTTCAGCTTCTTCACCAGGGCGTCCACCGCCTTCTCGGCCCACTTCTCCTCCTCATCGCCCTGCTTCCAGCCCAGCAGGCGTTTGACGGCCGGGCTCGTGAAGGAGAAGAGCGAGGTGACGTTCATGATGGACGGGGTAGCCCGCACGCCCGCCTTCTCCGATGGGCAGAAAGAAAGTTGGCGCGGCGGGTGTAGGCCCAGCTTCAGGAGGGAATCGCTGGCGTGTGTCAGGAGATTTTCCTCAGATTTTCTGAAAGGAAAGGTTGATCAGCATATTTTAGTCAATCTCGAGGTGACAGTCGACAGAGAAACAGAACAACCAGGTCATCGGTTCCTTTAGCTACTTAACTAAGCCCCTTCCATCTTGAATCATTCTGAAAAACAAAAAAAAAAAAAAAAAAAAAACAAAAAACAAAGTAGCCATCCAGCAAGCCAAAACAATACATGCTGCATATTTTTCTTTTCACATTTTCGAAGGATGCTATTTTCCATTTTTGCCCTTTTAGTCATAATTACATATTACCACTGTCCCAAAGCTACAATTAAGAGTTAAGATGGTTAAGATGATGAATTGACTTTCATCACATTACTGTTGACTCAAAAAAATCTTTAGTCATTCAACCCCTAATGGTAAGCAGTTCTGCTTGGGGGCGTCATTGTGCAAATGTTTGAGTGTTGAACCCTTTCAGCGGGAAAAGCGAAGACTGTTCCTGTCCAAACACATGCATCCACCACAGGTGGACAACTCTTTGGAAAAAGTTTTTCAAAACCAAACCGTAAAATTGAGGGTGCTGAATTCTTCTAGTGAGAAAAGTGCGTGTTTGACTCCCACACGTGTGAAACCCCTGGGGAAAAGTGTGTGTGCGCTGAAACATTCACATTCCCCATGGGTGTGACGCCGCTGCCTCTGTGGTATTTGCAAGTGCGCTCTGTACTTGTTGATTTTCTCCTGCTTCCTCCTACATCACAAAATCATGCTTGTCAGGTTTACTGAGATTATTGTAAAGTGTCCATAGGTATTGAAAATGGATGGAGGGTGATACTTTGTAGACATCTTTTAAGCAGTAGCTGCAAATTTGCCAATTATTTTCTCTTGGGGAGAGGTGTGCGCTCTACTAGTGGCACTCTAGTTATTTTGGTGAAGGCCAAATTTCTGCAATAACTCATCTAGAGAGATTTCAAAAGAATGCTTTTGAGTTAGAGGAAGTCCAGCGTGCCCCCCCCCACTAAGGAAGATGTCCTCCTGATCTTCAACACCGCCGACCAGCAAACACTCAGCCAGACAAGGACAATAAGAAGGAAGCGCACATTTAAATCTGTCATCTAATTCATGTCGCGGGGGATCTATTCATCAGGAAAGTGGGATGCACAGAACAAAGCTTTTAAAAAGATGTGAAGCGCCTCATCATCTTTTTGACATTTTCTGCGACTGTAACCGTGTTGATAAATGCACGGGGTGACTCAGGGCTCAGAGTGCGTCACTGACAGTAAAGCCTGCAGTATATTGTATTTCCCACAGCCAGGAACAAATAGATCATTAAGAATGCCCGTTAGTTATTCTTGGTCGCCTCAGATTAGGGGATTAAATTTCAATTGCTATCTTTGTCAGACAGCACACGTGTAGACAATATCGTAATGACAAACCGGGGGTCGGATATTGCGAGAGCAGGTGCTTTTTACGGGCCGTGTTGATCACTTGCTAAAAAACAACCATCCTGACAGGAACAGAGCTATACTTAGCCAGGCCTTCAAAATTACTGTACAGTGGTTTATCTAAAAGAGTGACGCTGTACAATCTCGTGAGGAGAATGTTTATCAGTAGCCTTGGCAGGGTTGATTTTGTCCCTCCCCATTCTGGACAGATGTTGAATATGGCATAAAAAAAAAAAAAAAAAAAAAGACAGAAATCCTTAGAGGCAGTGTGTGACAACAATATCACCTCCAAAACGAACATCTGACATGTTCTAATCTGCCACAGTGGAGCAACAGGAAACAGGCGGCATAGTTTTGTCTTCGTGTCTGTCATCGCCATCAAAAACAACGCCATCGTTTCCTTTTGCTGAGCAGTGCAGGTTTTTCCACAGGTGCAGGATGATGTGTGGGAGGAGGGGGAGGGGGAGTGGAAGCCACCCCCACCTCCCCCAACCCCGCCCCCACCTTCCCAGATTGGACAACTGCCTCCCTACACCACAAAGTTGCTTGTACATCAAATTTCTCTGATACTCCCTCATAACTTCTAAGACAAACAGAGTAGTCCAGTTGCAATTGATTCAATCCCCAGAGAATCAAGGCCACTGCAGATTACGATAAACACAGCCGAACTGCGCCTTCCATTTCCGGCCTTTTTTTTTTTTTTTTTTGTAAATCAGAGACAGTGTACTTAAAGTAGCGATTTTTATAGCTAATCGAATTACTTATGAAACTCGATTTTGTGGAAATGTGTTAATGTTGGTGCCAAACAGTTCCAGTATAATACCAAGTTCAAGTTGTAATTTGAAAAATATGGCATTTTGAAGATGCGGGCATTCCTTACAACGGGAACGATTATTAAATGACGCCCAATTAGCGGCACTCAACAAGGATTAAGATCCGACTAGCATTGTCTTCCCTCACAATCCAGGAAGATGCTTCCCATCTGATTTTGTCATCCTCTGATTGAAACAATCAGGAAATATCCCCCCCAAACATAAACCTACTCACTCAATAGCCAATATGAAGCAAGTCTGAATGTTGAAGACATACAGTTATGTAAGACTGTTGCAGAAACCAATTTATGATCCATAAATGTTCCATCACTATCCAGGATGATATGTCTTAGTATGTAGTCAGCTTGAAGGTCTGAAGTTCTAGGGGACAGTTGAACTTTACTATTAATTTTGCATATGATTTATGTGCCATCATGAGAAATATCTACAAACAGAATTAATTTCTAACAAAGTTATTCCCATCATTTGAAATAATTTGAATGCAGCACATGTAATGTTTCAGTGATTTAAGTGACAATATATTCCTCTGATGTGGCCCACTTCCGATATGCATCACAACAAACCAAGTAGATCGGAATCAAATCTTGATCAGATTGTTAAAAATAAGATAGGAATAGTGAGAAGACCAGCTCAGATCCGTTGTTGCAATTCAGAAATGCGCTGATAGATGGTATATACAGTACATACTTGGATTAAATCAAAACTACAAAGAAAGCTCATTTAGAGAAACGAACTGATGGTATGTAGTGTACAAATTAAATCCAACTTTTTTTAAAATATACATTTGAAATATATAAAAAAAAAAAATTGCCGGTTATAAATTGACACCCATAGCCTGTCCCACCAATAGTGGAAAGGAATAACCGAGGAATATTACATTCACTGAACTAGAATGATAATGATCGTACCGACTCACAAATGAAGAACTACTTAATTTGGGAGAAACAACTACCATTATCTGGCCACCTGCCCAGAATAAAAATACAAAAAATTAGAAGGGATTCCTGTAGTTTTGCAGCGTTTTTTTTTTTTTTTTTTTCAAGCACAAAAACAATATCCCTGCTGTCACAAATCACTGTCAACCAATCAACCAACTACAAAGACTTAACTGTGCCGTTTTAGTTCTTTATCTGTCTTCTAACCCAGTGGAACGGTGACAAAAAGTGCTAAGGTAAGCGAAAGTTATTTTTGTACACCTCATGAACCCGTCTAATGTTCTTCGGATGGAAGATTCCAACAAAGGGCTGTACTGTAACATCTGGAGCACACTTCTGTGTCCTCCATTGTCTTGGTGCTACAGCTGGCAGCCATACTCCAGGGACATTCCCACCCGCCCTCAGGCAATTCATAACATGTGACCAAAGGCAGGCTTTTAGGCCCCGATATGGCTTCACGAGTGTTATCTGAGAGGTATTCACAATGTAAATACGGCATTTTCCTCCTATTCTATAAATAGATGAGCACATTTGGCATTTCTGCGCCGACCATTTCACACTGTCACCAGAGACGAGGGTGGAGATTTACCAAAACTCAGTTCTGCTGCATTTTCCCATCTGGTTGAAGTCTGTGAGCCCTTACGTCCTTCAAACAATCCTTTTTAACAGCACAGCATATCGACTGTCATCATTCCAAGAAGAGTTCATTACAATCATACAAATGTGTTTTCGTCCAGATGTACGTAGGCATATTGTAAAAATGTCCTAGCCCTGACATTACTTTCGAGAGAGATTAGAGAGATGTTTCTAATATTGTATCACATGTCGCTAAAGATGATTACCAAAATAAACAATCTTCTCAGGACCACATTGATAAAACATACACATACATTTCTGGGGATTTTATCATTGGGATGACAGTTATGCAACACTCTTCCCAAATAACTTGTAAATACCTTTTGTTTTCTGAGACACACAAAAAAAATAGTTTTTCATTAAAATTAACGTAGACTTGACTTACAGTACTTCGAGTTGTTAGTAAATTGTTGGGCTTGGACTAAATTCTGTCAAAATTTGCATTAACAATAACAAAGTCTAGCTAATCACAATCAAATTGTTACTCCTCGTACTCTTCCAAAATAAAGATGGAATCTTCCAAGAAATGAAAAATCCAATTTGATAGTATAGAAACTCTATACATATGTATCGCCTCCAGCTACGTGGTGGTCGCAGTTTTATTCGGGGTCACAGATTTTGTCACACCACCAGAAAAGACATTTTGCCTGGCACGTTCACCAACCACTATTTGTTCCAGAAGAAACCTGTTGGCAACACGCTTCTTTTTAGTTTAAAATGGCTTACTTTGACCAAGATCCTCCACCGTATCATGGCCATGGTCTCTTGTGCCCTGTCACAGTGCTATACAATGTATAAAGGCCTTTTCACCCCGTATGTATGTATGTATGTATGAAAGGCACCCAAGTCAAAGTGCAATAACGACTGCAACAGAAGTGGGGCCTCCATGCCCCCCTTGCCATTTACAGTAAAAGTCCGGCAAAATAGCAGTCAAAATCACTCCGCTCCCCACTCCCACTGGAGGAGCTTTCAACGTCACCACATCAACGCTCCTGAAGAGAACATTTTTCTACATGGCAAAGCGAGATTAAGAATTGGACGCCCTCTGCATAGACTGCTCCTACTAAACTAGCTCCTTAGGATACTTCTCATCAATATCTGCCACGATGTGTTGAGTAAATCTTCCATAATTTTATCCCATTCATCTGCTGCAGTAACAGACCTGAACACCTGAGTAGCTCCTTGGGCACGGGCTTCGAATGCCTTATTTCGTGGAGATTATCCTCTAAAGGTAGAGCCCTCCATTATCCATGTGATCAGCTACAGTAGTACTGTACTGCGCATCCACACTAAGTTAAAATGGCAACAGACAAACACCAGAAGTAAATGCAGATACCACACCACATCATTATTATTTTTTTTTTATTTGAATGGGAAAATTCTGATTTGTTTTGATTTAGGGCTTTTTTCTCCCAAACAAACTCACTTGTCAATTCGAATCACCTCTGATTTGTTCATCGCTCTGGTAAATAGGTGAGATGAGACGCAGATTCGGTAGTCCCTGCGACGAAGGTCCGTGACATGGAGCAACGCTATTATATCTGGTCGATGTCTAAGGTAACGTACGTCGGGATCTTCAAAAATGGACAACACTGTTTATTCATTTGAAGAACCACGACCCAAGTCATTATGTAGAAAGCAAAAAAACAAAGTGATTGAAGTCAGTAACTGTCACTCTCCGTTGCCAACACCAGGTGAGGTCACCAGCCCAAAGCAACGACAATCAGCTGAGTCATTGTTTTTCAGGTGGTTTGTAAAATGGCAAAACCAGTTAATCTGTATTGTTACTCAAGATGATGCACATTTGAAAGTAGCAAAAGATGTAAACAGTACGTGGCGCAATAACTGGAAAATGATGTTTACAATTCAAAGTATCTTCAATATCGCCGAGGGAACAGTTTATTTTCTATCTTGTACGTCCCAAAATACTCTGGAATTCAAACCAGTATTACAGTATATTTTTCCAGTCACTGCATCGTTCAGTGAAAGATGTTCTTGGGTTTTTCTCTATCCATTTTATTTGCTTAGTAAGTATGCTAGTATCACGTTGGGGTGACTTAACTATGCACTCTGAGGAGTGTTGTTCACAAACTGTGATAAAATGAGGAAACTCCTCTCTAGCTTCTCAGTACAGTTGCTTTAAAGCACGCTATTTAAAAAAAAAAAAAATCTTAAACATTTTTAATTAAAAGTGAGATCAGAGGATATGAAAAAAATCAATCATATGGTAATCATTTCTCTACACCAGATCGTCCAGCAATACAGCAAACAATAAACAGGTTTGACGGCACAAACTAAAACAGTCAGATAATGTCGTAATACAACTATCATCATGGTTTATTGAGCAAAATCCAAATTCTAATGTAAATGAAACATCGACAGTCAGATGTTTCAGTCTCTAAGCACCTTAAAAGTCCTTTAAAAGAGTTTAATGATGAAGAATTAGACGCACACGTGCCAGGGAGCAGGATGTGACGACTTCTCAATTTGCATCCAACATACCGCATTAAAGTAATGTGTACACATATTGCACGTGTCATTATCACAATGATAATATTACCTATATTGTGCAGCCTGATGCAAAATGATTTAACAATTTGGCCTGAAAAGAATATCCTTGTCTAGTGCATTTTCTAACTCCTGGCCAACCTCGCCAGTGAGTCAAAGAGTTAATTTTGGACCGTGCATTCAAGTAAAAGTAAAAACATTGTCTTTTGCTATAAGCAAACATCCTTGTGAAAGACAGCTATTCTTTCCCGATAGTGAAGACATTACAGTACTTTAATGACTCCAGAATTGTTGCTTTTATTCCTATCACTTGAGTGGCAGCGAAAGCTTATCTAGTCACACAAAGAAAATGTGACCAAGGGACAAGCTTGCAGTAAGTTCCATATTAAGTGTTTTTTTAAATTCCAGTTTTTTTCCCCTCATTCATTTCCAAGAAAAGTTTCAAACAGAAATCCAGGGGTTTTGCAACTTCCATATAAAACGCATAGCCGTTATGATAAATGCAAACGAGCTGTCAGGTCTAAAAGTCGTCCTCAATTGTACACTCCCTAAAAACCACAACAATTAGCATATTAATTAAAACACTCGGGTTTGCCTACTTGCCTCGGGTGAGTAAATGTTACACAGATGCCGACGACAGCTCTGGTCTTCCTTATAAAAGCAGGAAACACACCGTAGCATTTACTCAGCAGCCTCGTTTTAAAAAAACAAAACATAAAAACATTTGCTACAGCCGTGCTCTCACCGTCTCTCAATACATTTCGTTTGCGGTAGCTTCGTTACGGCTTAATGGTCAGCGAGGGCGGCTAATGGGCACGCGGAGCTACGCGGCCAGGCGGCGCATTTTGACCAGCGTGCGAGCCCCGTGGATCACTTTGCGCTCTTCCAGTGTCTGATAATCAATTTAGGTCCAGCCCTGCGCAGGACTAGGCGGCACTAATGATGCTCTGCGGCCGCCCCCCCTACCCACCCACAGACACACACACCCCGGGAAGGGAGGGGACGGGATGGAACATTACAAAGAAGCTACATTATTTATCTACAGGGTCCTGGACGGGGCATCCATTAGCCTCCCCCAAACCCCACCCCACCCTCGCTCAATGGGGTCATTGGCTATAAAGACGGGATGGCAGGAAGAGAGAGTGATGGTGGCAGAAAGGTTTTAATGCGAAGAGAAAGGGGAGGAAAGTGAAAGTGACAGTAATGACACACAGCTTAAGACACTCGGCGGGAAGACTACATTATCTGGTCTCGGCAATAAAGACCCTGCAAGCATCGAGTACTAACAGTCACACTGAAACGGAATAAAATATTTACAGATGCTCCATTCTGAAAAATGGCTTAGATAAACAGGGATGACACAGGAAATGATCCAATTCTATTAATTGGTCCTAAAATTAGTAAATATCTAGTATTAGAAAAGCATCTTCATGGCCATAGCTACAGAATATTCTTAGAACGGTGTATTCTACCTATAATACAATCAATGGGTTGTTTTCACTGACGTCACATTTTTTGCTGAATTACCCGTACACCACTGCGCGCCCCCATTTAACCTTTCTACCTAACACCTACCAGTACCAGTACCAGTCAACGGAATGCTCTCCGTCACTGTTTGTGTTTTTGTGTTTCACGGGCGTCTTGGAACTCAAGTACACAAGAGAGGACTTGCTCACCATCAGAGAACCTTCATCTGACTTTTCTTCGGACAACTCTCGCCAATTCGCTGAAGCTTTTTCCAGAGTTGGGAGCCGGCGCGCTCTTCAAACCCTCGCGATCCGGTACACAAGTCCGGCTGCGTAAGCAGGGACATGGTCTAACGCTTCCGATGAAAGACTTTGGACGTTCTGCGGCTCTGTGCTTCACGGAGACTCGGCTTTGTGGACGACTTCCATTTCTGCCATTGTCATCAAATTTTAAATAAATGATAAACATTTCGCTTTGCTCGTGGTGAACTAATATACAGGTTTTACTTTTTTTTTTTTTAATTGAATAAATGGCGTTTGCCTCGTAATAAAAAAAAAAAAAAAAAAGAATATTCCACAGCCTTTCGTTTTCCGTGTTAGCCTACAGGTAAGTGCCCATATATATATTTTTTATATGTTTTATAGTTAGGTTGTTGTAGCTAACGAAAATTGCTGCAGTGTGTGCTGAGCTCTGTAACGTCTGCAGACCATTTCTCGTTTATATAAAAGCATATTCCACCGCCGTTCTTTTTCCCTGTTAGCATACAGCTAAGTGCTCCTCCTTCGTGATTTCTGTCACATAGAGTAAAAGATCAAGGGAACAATACTGCGCCTGAGTCCCATGATGTGTGTATGCCACGAAAGCCTAGTAGTCAGTCTGGGCTCTATGTGCCATCGGTCGCATCTTCAATAAATGCAGTTAGAAACATAATGTCGTCCACCTTGCGTACGTATGGGTAACGGATCGAAAATGGCCACTGTTCGAGGCAGCACGAGGGGTGACGTCACGTGAAAACAACCCATTGAACTGAAATCGGCGTTTTCAGAATAATTCACAAAGATCAAAAGGAGAAAAGACAACATGAGCTGAATTGATTGCAGCCTTGTCTACGACGACAAGGAGCCGGGTGGAAGGCAATCACGGCGACAACCGTGCTGAACAACCCAAAAGCAGTGATTTATCTACTTGTGATTTATTTGACCCGAGGTACGTGCTCACAAGCTGCAAATGTTTTGCCAAGTTCATGAGACCTAGCGAATTGTAATAATCCGTACGTGATTGAAAGCGACCCATAAAGTTTGTAATCAGGGTAAAATAAAGCAAATCCCAGGAGGGGGAAAAAAAAAACAATAAGCAAAACATGTTGTGAATAATAGCATATAATAGGTTTGGGTTAGGGTCGTTGATTAAAATCAGAAAATTAACTGTTTGATGTTCTTGATGAAAGAACGCTGTGTAAAAAATGTGAAATAAAAAAAAAATGTAAAAATCAAAGCCATATAAATGAGCAAAGCTATGGAGCACTTTTTATTTCAGACCAATAGAAGTACTAGTATTCACTTGCATAATCATCGATACTACTACTTTTGATACATAAAAATTTGCATCCTTCTTTCTAACGGACTAATGTCAAAACTGCCACAGTACCGCCATCTATTGGAGAGGAGGACTTCTCGAAATCAGATTTTTGTTTTTTGACAAAGTATCTTTTGCTGCTATCAGCAACCTTGACAAGTACCCGACACCATGAAATATGGCCCCCCATCGGCCCAATATAAAAAAAAAGGTTTCCAATTACCCGTCATGCTTTGCGGCGACTGCCATCAATCTTTGGAACGCGGAAAAAAAAAATCGCTTCCCAATGTCTCCGTTTCTGCGATTTCCACATCCGTAGACGCGACAAAAATCTGGCATGACGACGACAGACAGCTGACTGCTCGTCCACAACAATGGCGGTCAAGCACCTGGATGAACAAGCGTGACGTCACGTGCAATCCAGCCATTGGCGTTAGACTTTGATGCGGGTCCACCTCCACAACAATGGTGTGCGGTTCCCTACGAGTTATCCCAGCTATGCTTGGCACTCCAAGTCGGGGTTAGCCTCGTTTTTAGAGGGAGACCACAACTCAGCGTAGGCTGTCGTCTGGCAAATGTTGTGACTGCCACTAAGCTATAGTTACACAGACTGGTGTTCATTTATCAAACATTTTCTTGCATGTAATTCGAAGACTAATAATCAGGTTTTCAGTCACACAGGTTGATCATTCGGTCGAGGAAGGTCAAAATGCACATCCTTTGGGTAATCTGATACGTCACCTTCACTGAGAGAGCTCACACATGACGAGCACACATACACACGCATAAAATGATGTTTTGAAGATACACACGTGAAAAATGAGAGGTTAAAATTGCCAAAAATCGGGGGAAAAAGTGCATTGCGGGCTGTTTTGATGCATTTGAAAGAGTCTCGCAGTAACCTGGCAGGTATTCGAGGAACTTCACGCACAGGGAGAAAACCCGAGTGACTTCGTATTATTGATATTATCGTCACATAATGCCACTTTAAATTCAATTTAAAACCGGGATAATTGTGGGACTACGGTGGGCGGGTGGGGGAGGAAAGTGTGTATGTTGGGGGGGGGGGGAGAAAGTTTCAAGTGCCGCCGTTGGGAACCGTTAATGCTCGACTGGGGTACAAACGACGAAAGAGTGACGGGAATTAAAGGCTTAAACGTTGAATTCGGAGAGCGAAAAGTGAACACAAAGAGCGTTCGAAAGCAAGTTGTCGTTACCTTGTGCGAGCGTGCAGGCGGCGAGCTTGTTGTCCTCCTCCTCCTCCCCCCCCCGTACCCGACCCCCACCTCCTTTCACCGTCCCGAGCTCCTCGCCGCTGCGTGATGCGGCCTGGCGTCAGCGAGTCGCGGGGCCTCATCACCCTCCGCCTCAAGGCCCGTATCGCGCCGCGGGGCCGCCTTCGACAATAACAAGACCTACTTTTTTTGTCCCATGCGCGTCCTCTCGCTTTCATTCACATCGCGAGCGTTATGCAACTTTGGCTCTCTCTTCTGGCCAACTTTTAAGCGCTTGGCCCACTTTGGGAGGGTTTTTTGTGTGTGTAATTTTCTCTCCCCTCCCCGTTTGGTGGTTAGTCCCCGTTTTTTTTTTTTTTTTAAACATAAATTTAAAACGTGGGATGCGCTGTCTTGTGCAGAGCGCATTTTTTTTATTATTATTATTGTTTCTCCTCATTTTCAACAAACCTTGACTTGTTTCTCCTCTTTTTCAAGTTCACTGGTGTATTTGGTCTTCTTGAAAAGATCCCGTGCCTACTTTAATGGGCTTCACTTGTATTTAATGCATACTTTGCGGTGTTTGAAATGCGGTAATAACGACCAAGACACGCTAATTATTGGGTTTGTAATGATTGTTTTGGGATTTAAATGGATTTCAATCGGCTTTAGTGCGTACTTAATGGAGAGCGTGATCAGATTAAATATCGCTTACTGTCATTCACATTTGTTTTATTTTAGTTTATTTTAATGCTCTTACTTTGAAATGCTTTCACAAATACATGTATGACTGTATTAATTCTACCATTATCGTTCAAACACTTTCTTTTTCCCTACATAAGAGTATTTTTATCTTTTCCCCCCAGTAGTTTAAATCACAGAATTGTTAAATATTTTTTTAAATAATTTTATATATATTTTACATGATATATTTTATATATTATGTAGTTATTATTTGCACTTAACATTCAATAATTTGTTAATTTCTACAAATACACACACACACACGCATACATACATATATATATATATATATATATATATATATATATACTGTGCAACAAACTGCAACTGAGAGTACACAAATATACATATTCATATATACTGTATATTTGTAGAAATTAACAAATTATTGAATATGTTAAGTGCAAAAAATAACTAAAAAAACAACACTGAAGTGGTGGCCTATCTAAGACTGTCTGTATGAGCTGTAAGTAGAATACTATTAAAATGATCTTTTGAAAATCAAAATCAGAACCCCCCCATGTACGTCATGTCACCATTCTTGCCAGGTTGTCAGGTAAGTTGATCACATTCATCCTCACAAGGGTTGCGTAGTGCCAGAGCCAATCCCAGCTGTCAACCGGTAGTAGGCAGGGTACACCCTGAACTGGTTGCCAGCCAATCGCAGGGCACATCGAGACAAACAGCCAGACTCATAATCACACCTATGGGCAATTTCGAGTGTCCAATTAATGTTGCATGTTTTTGGGATGTGGGAGGAAACCGCGGGTGTTTGAGTGGCCAGAGACGGGATCGAACTGAGGCTCCACTCAAACTTTAATAATAGTCTAAAAATTTCATTGAGTACTTTTAAGTCAAAGTATGTTGTATTCCAGGACTCTCGATAAATGCTTGGTGGCCCGCGGGCATTCTTTGCACAGCTTTACTTCATGCCGAGCCGTCCAGGTGGACGAAACGGGGCGAAATATTTTTGACTTCAAGAGTGAGATACTTTTTCAAAGCGTCTCATTAATAATGCAGGCAGGCTAATGCAAGGAAAATCGTCTGAGGGCTGCCTGCACGGACGTGTCCCAACAGCCCTCGGAAATAAGATGAAATCACTCGAGGTAAAAAAAAAACAAAACAAAACGCTTTTGAATACAAAACGCACTTTGACATGCTCGGTTATCGTTTCCCCCGATCAAATAATATGTAAAAAAAAAATGAGATTTGCAGTGTGCATCAAAAATGTGCATTTGTGTCTTTGTCAAAGTGTGGAGATGTACCAAATGATATGACCCATTCGATGGACAGCAGTTAATAAAAATTTGGGGGGCGGGGGGGTTGAAAGTTGTAAATGATGTTTGATATTCAAAGAAAAGACCTCGCAATGCTTCTCGGGAGCTGGTTATGGGGATGACGGTGGGGGTCGGGGGGGGGGGTCTAGTTTCTCTCTCCGGGACTCGGAGGCTCCTGTTGCTGCAGGTGACGTCACGCGGATGGCGACAGCATGTCTGAGAGGCGGGAACGCGCTGGCTGCACGTGAAAAAAAAAGAAGACGAAGAAGAAGGAGGAGGAGGAGAAGAAAGAGAAGGCGGGGCAAAATGATGTCCAAGGAATACATTTTAAGTTTGTCTTTTTGAGGGGCTTTTTCTTCTTGCAAATAGTCTTTCAATGCTTTTTATGTTATTTTGAAGAGTTTTACTCCCAAAGAATCCTTAAAACGCCACCACGATTAACTTTAGCACCCCTTTTAGACACTATTATAACAATCCTGTTGTGCCATAGTGTATATTACACATTATATGAACATTTTTTTTTTTACCATAACAAAAAAGTATGATATATCGATAGGGCAAAATCGTTCCTTCAAGCGCAAAATGTCTTTGTAAAAAAAAAATCCTACTAAAGGTATGTTTGTATAAAATGTCTGTTGACTAAAGTAGACTGGTTTTTGCAAAAAATTAATGCATAAAGAATACTAAAAGTAAAACTATCTTTTAATTCAAGGACGTGATATATCATCCAAAATCCAGGGGAAAAAATACAAAATATCTGTTGGCGAAAGGATGTCTTTTTACACAAAAGGCAACAAAAGGTATTCAAATACTGCTGACTAAAGTCCATTTCTTTTTGTACAAAATTGTAGGAAAACAAAATGGTAAATGGGGGGAGGGAGGGAGACTTCTTGTACAAAGTCACAGAAAAATGATTTATATTACTATTTTGGATATCAATTCAAACCTTTAATGTATTTATACCTTTGATTACATTTGCCGGGGCGTTCATATTCTCCCCCCACACACTTGATTCATCCTTGGATCATCAGACAATGTTGAATTCTTCTTCATCTCAATTGACCCCTCCGTACAGGGCACTTAAACACACCTCCTGAAGTGACGTCACGCCACGTGCGCTCACGTAAGACAAACAGTAAAAATGGCAAATACAATACAATACAATACATTCTGAACTGAGACAGACTCGATGCTTCTGATTTCATTCAATCATTCACACGTAGCAATGTTATGCTAGCGCAGAACGTCTCATTCATTTATACGAGACGTGTATTAAAAATCAAATTTAGGGCATATCTTCGTGCAAACACAGTCTGGTTAAGCTTCGGCCGCGAGCCAGCAAGAAATCAATAAGTTTGTGCAGTCCGATCATCGCTAAATATCGCTCAACAAAGAATAAGTGTGGCATTCGTTCGCACGCAGCAGTGTTATGCTAGCGAAGAACTTCGAATTCATTTATACGAGACATCTATTAATAATCAAATATAGGGCATACCTTCGTGCAAACATATCTGTTCCGGTTGATATTAGATGGATTTAGTTGATGATGCGGTCTTCCACAAAGTTTGATCCATCGAAGGCATTTTTCGTACTGGGTCTTCGGTTTTGGAAAGGGTACGAATCGAACTCCACCAACTAGCCTTTCAGGATACCTGTCGTCACTATTACAAAGTCCGTGACTACACCTCTTAACCATATTTTTTGTTAAATAACCCAAATACGCGATAAAACGCTAACTAAACCTATACTGGACCATTCAATGTTGTCAGAGAAAATGGCGGGAGCAAAAAACGGCTTTGGTCTATCCAGATCTCGGGCCTCTGATTGGTCAGTGACGCGGATTGCGCAATATCCACGGAGGGTTCAATTCCGTGTTGTAAAATGAGACCCCCCCCCCCCCCACACGGTTGCTATTAGGGCGGTCCTCCTAGTGTCGCAGTGCGGGGGTGGGACGCATCTGAGTGACAGCAGCTGTCATCATGCTACAACCACTGATCTTTAAAAAAAAAAAAAAAAAACTGGACAGCGCATACACATCGAGCTGTATATCAATTGGTTGAAGCCAGTTAGCCGCCATCTTGGTACTCCCAAAAGGTGTGGAGGACAAGGTTTACAGGTTGGAATATGGCGCGTTTTTCCTCAAAGTTTGGCATGTATAATTAAAACTGGTCGTGTGAGCTTGACATTTTTTTCAGTTGTGGTAACATGAAGGATTTTTAATTCGACTTGGTCAGCCAAAAAAGGCTAAGTGGAAAGGAAAGACATAAACACCGTGACAACTAAGAAACCTTACATATTATCTTGGGCCCGATTTCCGTGACACGTTAACTTTTCCCGAAATACGCTGTGAAGCAGTATCATCATAACATAGCAAACAACTAAGCATTTTTTTTGTCATAAAAACATAAAATTTCAAGTTAATCAGTTAGATATATGTTTGGAAATAAGGACTCGTAATGTGAAAATACATGCTATAGACATTGTTCATTTGTTGTTTCTGCGATGTCCTATTTCAGACAGAAAATTTAAACTTGTTTCCTCACATTTGAAAATCAAATCCAATTTGCAGAGTTCTGAAATTCATCAAAAAATGTCACAGAAAATGTGTTTTCCTGCTGATCCACTGATGAAGTTTGGAAAAATATATGCATCGCTTTTTCGCGAAAAACCGTCAGCCTGTAAAGGTGAAGCAGAGATTGAACAGTGAACGACAACAACCATCAACAAAACTTTGTTCAAGTGAATTAAGATCATCAGGAAATTTAAAAAAACCCTTTACAAACAAAATTTAACAGTGTCAAAGGAAATCTTTCTAACTTACCTGTGAAATGTCTTCTCACAGCCACAAAACTGGCGCAGATAATCGCTGTCGCTGCACAGGTCGGCAAGGTTGTTTTGGGAGTATCAAGATGGCGGGTGGCAACTTCAGTTTTGGTGGCTAATGAGACATCCAGTCTTTTTTTTTTTGTTTGTTTTTAGATCAGCGCTGAGGCCATGTAACCGGGGCGGACGAATGAGTGACGTCACGGGGTGGCGTATTCGATGCACACATTTAACATATATGAAGAAATGGTGTGCATTTTGACACGAGATAAAGCCTACTAAACAAAATGAGAGCATTTTGCGTGCGTTGTAATAAATGCGGAAGCCAATTTTCTCATCATTCATTGACTTGTGGACTTTATCTTCAAGTAGACCGCGTGCGCCATCTAGTGGCAAAACGACATCAGTACTTTTCATTGAACGCACGAAGTTCATTAGCACAAACGGCAACGTATTAAGAATAACGTCACGACTGTTCTATATAAATACTTTATAACTTGAGTTCGTCTTAGTGTTTATTTTTTTTATATTTTTCCAGACAATATTCTTCAACACTAAAAAAAAATTCGAGAATAAATAAAACGTTTATTAAACAATGGTAATTTTCAAGGACTCCAATTTATTTATAGACTTTGTCAAATGTAATTTATTTCACAAGATTATGATTTTCTTTTTTTCATAGCTATTTGCAGTACATAAGGTACATTGTATGTTTCTTTCTTTTTTTTTTTTTTTTTTTACTTTTGTATGACCATTTGAAAAATGTTAAACTACAACAACAATATGATTAATTTTCCTTTATTTGATTCTAGACTACGGTTCGTTGGACTAGAAATGGATGAAAAATGTCCTGACATGAAAATTGTATTCGAGAGTGTACTCCTTCACATGGTGAATGCTTAATTTTCCAAAACATAATTGTCAATGCGTGTGTGTTGGGGGGATGTGGGCAGTGTCTTATATGCGCCACTTGCAGGTGTCCACAAGATGTCAGTGTTGTACGTATAAAAACTGAGTCTACTGGTCTGGTAGTTGTTGGCAAGCACCTGCTCGGTCTCCGAACAAAAACACTGGAAAATCCAACGCAGCGTGTCAAATGATGTAAACACTGCTGTCATTTTAATATCAATAAAAATGCGCAACGCGGAGGCCGAGCGAAGAGTCATATATCTGATCTCGTGAAAACCTCGGCAATGTTTTGGATTTTTCGTTGGGGAGGGAACAGAGGTTGCGTGGTTCACCGCGGTCCCAGCGGGCCCAGAACGTATCAACAATAACGGTGTTTGTGCGTAAACACTCCCTGTCAGTCCGTCGACGTGAAAGCAAACAAAAATCCGTGCGAGGAGGTTTGGAGCGCGCTGCACTGATCTGGGTGGGCCGAAGTGCACACGAAGGTAACGTAACACATGACCACCGTGTCACCCCCACCACACCACAACCCCCCCCCCCAAAAAAAAAAAAAAAAAACCCGTACTGACAGTGAGCTGGCTGCGGTCAGCGGGTGGGATTTCGGGGTTCCCGCAACCTGCCGGGAGCGAGCCGGCGGAGCCCTTTTTCGACGTGGCTGCCAGCGTGGCCGGCCTGTGGGTGGGCATTTACAAATCTCGGGAGACTTTGGCACATCATGCGTGACTTCAACATGTATCAAGAGACTTCAGTAAATCTGGTGAAGGAGTCTTCAATAACTCTCATATAATTTAAGCATAAACCACAAAACATTCGTGAATCTCACAACAATTTCTTATAACCTGCAAGTACAGATCACATGATATCAATAAATTGCACGAGATTTTAGTATGACTCATATGACATTAAATCTTGTGAGGATTCATTATATCTTGCAATTTATGAGATTTCATGCATAGTAGTTCTTTACATATAATGAGACTCGACCAAATGTCAATGGTCGGTAAGTCCCATGAGACCTCCAGTACATCTCCTGAGTCTTCAGTTCCTCACAAGATATAAATAAATATTGCAAAACTTTCAGAAAACTAAGTGAAATTCCCGCACGTTCAATCAAGACGTTTATTTATATTCTTCTAATTCCTTTTCCAAATCTTGGGAGAGTTTATATCATGAGATTCTAGTAAATCCCAGAAATCTCTCGTCAGAAGACTTGAATAAACCTGCAAAAATTTCAGTAACTCACAAGATTTTAGTATACCTTGCAAGATGCTAGTAAATCTTGGTGAACTTCAGTAAGTCTGGCAAGATTTAAATACATGTCACTGAATCTTTTTCTCACGAGGCTTTGGTACTGTAAATCTTACAAGACTTTAGTAGGTCTCAAAATTTCAGTACAACTGAATCTCGTTGAACACCAGTAACTCTTGCAAGCCTTCAGTACTTCTCGTGAGACTTCAATGCACCTCTGAAGACTTCAGTAAATCTCGCAGGACCAGTACATCTTGCTAGATATTAGTAAATCTACTAGACTACAATATATTACATCTACATAAAACTTCAGTTTACCGCGTGAGATTTAAATCTATCTTGGGATACTTCAGCAAATCTCACAAGACTTCACCAAATCTAATGGGACCAGTATCTTACAAGATTTTTGTGAATTTGGCAGAATTTATGTCTTGTAAGATTTAAGTATGGCTCCAAAAACCGGAACATTTAAAGACACTTGAGCATATCTCATAAGATTTCAATAAAACTAAGATAACTTCACTCAATCTAGTGACACGTGATTTTACAAGACTTGTGTAAATTTGACAGGATTTCCACATCTTGCACGACAAGTATATTTCTTGAGACTTTTGTATATCACACGAGATTTCAGTAGATTTTGTGACAAATGAGCACAGCACACGAGATTTTGGTTCATCTCGTGAGATTTTGACTTTTGTTCTATCCTGAAATGTCAGTAAGAGTTCAGTATATTTTGGGAGACTTTAATAATTCTCATGAAACTTCAGTTTCTTGCGAGATTTCAGAAGATCTTAAGAAACAATACATCACTCCTTATGGGACTTCAGTATCACCAAACAAGTAAACATCGTGAGATTTCAGTAAATCTGACAAGACTTTGGTAAATGTCATCTTTGCTTGTTGACTTCCTGTTCCTGCCGCTTCTCTCTGTCCTTTGGGCGCTGTGTGGGGCAGCAAGGCCTTCCGCCCCAAGTTGCAGAGGAAACAATACAAAACGTGTCTTTTCGCGCTCACTTCGAACATTTCTTTCCGAAAATCATTTCCGTGGACCGTTTGTTTGTCGTCTGGTTTGAAACCCCCCCCCCCCCCCCCCCACCCGGAAACACACGCCATGTTTCTTCCCCTGTAATTGGCGCACAAAAGGAAGAATAAAGCCCAAGTTTTTGGTCCTTTGGTCCTTTGGTCCCTCTCACTTCCCTTCACCTTGTCTTGAGTGGGGCATTCCTCCGTAGCTTAAGCAGGGGGAAATCTTTCCTGCTTCATCCGGGATAATCCTGCCCTCCAACAAGGCGGGGCGGCTCTCATATTAACAACGATTTATACGCCGTGAATACCGGTCAGGTCAAGTCTCCCGCTTTCATGTTTTTTTTTTTAATGTTTTTTTTCCTTTGGGGGGGTAACGTGCGTGTTCACTTCAAAGACGTCTTGCGGACTGGAAACATGAATTAAGGGCACTGATAAACGGTAGCTTGATGTTTAGGGGGGTCACGCAGAAGAGTGTGTGGAGCCCATATAATATGATTTAAACGCGAGTCACGGTCATGTCGGAGATAGCAGGAAGCTTTGATAATTATTCTCTGTGGCCAAAGTGACTTTGAGCCCGTTCGTTTTCTTTCGTAAACAAATGTGACCGACTTTTGTCCCCCTCAAATGTGATACAGGGCAGTCAATTCATTGCAACGTTTTTGTAATTCCAGCACTTAAATTAGCCAATGGGGCAGTCACAATTGTGCCCCACAAGCTCTGCTACAAAACAGGCGATGCAACCACAAAAAGGTAACAGTAATGCTAACCATGGCTAATGGAAGAAATTGCAATTTTTGTCATTTTGTCAGTTTTTCAGTTAGTTATGAGTGAGCCTTCAAATTCTGCCTAGCGACAAGGAAACACGCAAAAAAACGGGTCTTCATTAGCTCACAACACATCAGGACATGTCATGGCATAATACTTGAGTTTTTTTTTGGCAATAATTTTACAGATTTATTTTATTGATTTTTTTTTTACACGTTTTAGATATTTGATTTTATCTATATTCTCAGTATGATTTTAGCATACATTTTATAGACATTTATTTGAGTGTTTCTATGTAAATATATTTTATCGAGCATTTTTCTATAGCTATTTTGGCATATGTTAGGTATTTATTTTTGGGGTGGTTTGAGATACTAATTTTGGCATCAATTTTAAGACATACGGTATATTTTGGCATTCATTTACAGATTTATTTCGCTCAACTCAACTTCATTTAAAAAAACTGCTATAAACAAGGGCTGTAGATGTGATCATAATAAATATATCTATATGTACAGAAGTATATTTTCCTCTCATTAAAATATACAAAGGGTTATATAATATAATAATATAATATAATAATATAATATAATATAATATATATAATATAATATAATATAATATAATATAATATAATCCTGGGGTGAGGAAAAGCCAACGGATGTTGAGCTCCGTGATTTGCCAGCGGTTATCGTTAGTTCATTCTGAAAAATTTTGCTGTCGCATTATAGCAAGAGGGCCGACGACGCTCCAGTCGCACACGGATCTCTACGATTATGCGTCGTCTCTTTTCACGCAAACATGTCTCCGCCGAGACTTGTGCCGAACTGAAAGGGAACGGGAAGAGCCGCGTTGATTGGTCGGCTCTAAACATGACCAACAGTTGATTAACCGGTCATGCAGGACTTACGCCATTTATGAAAATAGGGCCTTAAGTGGGAAAAACAGGTGGAAAAGTACAGATAAAGTTGCAAGTCAGCGTAGCTCTTGTAACGAACTAGCGACTCACCAAATACCTTTATCGTCCTTTGAAGTACCTCTACTTAAAAAAAGTTTTTGATGTCTATTTTATTTCAGAATATATTTTATGCACTTAACGTCAAGTAAGACGCCACATGGGCTGACTGGTATCTGCCTCGCAGTTCTGAGGATTGAGGTTCAAAGTTTGCATGTTCTGACTCAGAGTACTTGCTTGGGTACTCCAGTTTCCTCCCCATCCTAAAAACATGGATGCTAGATTAATTGAAGACTAAATTGCCCGTAGCTGTGAATGCGAGTGCGAATGTTTGTTAGTTTCTACGGGGCCTGGAATTGGCTGCCTGGCAGTTAGCACGCCTGCGACCCGAGTGAGGATAAGCAGTGAGGGGAATGGATGACTAATTTTAAGCACATTTCACACCAATAATTAGTACAAATGTTATGTATCTATGTTGGAGTACATTATATTTGAAGTAAATGTATTTTGGTGCGCATTTTAGATGGACGAGTCTCCACAGCCTGTGGCGAAGCGCCCCCCCCCCACCCCTCCCTTTCCCTTCCCGGGTAAATAAAGCAGTTTTCTGGTCGGAATTACACCCTGTCTTGGTGTGAGGTCCTTTTCGGAGAGGGAGGGGGGTGGGGGGGGGTGCGTGGGTGGGGTGGTGGTGGTGGGGCGGCGGGGGGGGGGGGGGACTGGTTGCTCGCTTTTATCTAAAATGTCTTCTATTTCTGCCTTTTGGAGAGACACTTTGGACAGAAAGAAACCAGGGTTTTCCTGCTTCTTTTTTTTTTTTCCGAGGGCGCGCTGGGGACTTTTCTCAGCATTGTGGTGAGATTTATTCGAGGAGGCTGCATTTTTCCCTGATTTGCGTCTTTGTTCTCGGTAAGTAGTTCCAGGTCCCCCCGCGGAGCCCGCGGCACCCAGACCCCGCAAACCCCCAACAGTGACTCACACACACATTTTCTGACTGACACGACGTGACACCTGCTGCTGGGCTGAATGGGGTCAGTGGCAGGGCCCTCCGGCAGCTGCCCGTTCTCACCGCGAGAAACCCACCACCCCCCGCCCCCCCCCCTGCCCCCACCCGGCGGGCCGCAGGACACGAGGCCCCCTAGCAAAGCCACCTCTCATTACACTTGTTATTACTTCATGTGTAGGTGTTTATATAAATACCATTCATATTATTAATGGTTTACATTATTCCTATTTTTCAAGATATTTTTTTCATATTAATATTACATTAACAACAATATATAAAATGCCCAGTTTATGTGTTCATAAAAATACTATTCATATTTTTAATAGGAAGCGGCTCAGAAAATGGATGGATGAATTAATAGTCTACATTTTAAAAAAACCGAAATATTTTTCACATTAATATTACATTAATAACAATATATAAAATGTATTATTTTATTATTTCACGTTTATGTGTTTATATAAATACAATTCATATTTATAGTCGACATTATTGCAATTTTGTAGATATTTTTCATATTAATAATATTTAAAATGTCCTATTTTTATTATTTCATATTTATGTGCTCATAAAAATACTATACATATAAATAATAAGTGTCTAAGAAAATGGATGGATGGATTATTAATAGTCAACATTCTTGCTTAGTTTAAAAAAAGTAAATATTTTTCAAATTAAATCCACAACAATATATAAAATGTCTTTATTATTTTATGTTTATGTGTCTATCAAATACTAGTCATATTATTAATAGTCTACATTCATTTTAATTTTCATATTGATATTATATTAACAACAATATATAAAATGCCCTATTTTTTATTTCATATTTATGTATTCATAAAAATACTATACATATTAATTGTAAGTGGCTACGAAAATGGATTGATGGATTATTAATTGTTATTATTAATTATTATTATTTAGTAGTAGTAGTATTATCATCACATTATTAAGTCCAAAATCTTGCTCTATTTTTCATATTATTATATCCACAACAATATATAAAATGTCTAATTTTTTATTATTTCATGTGTATGTGTTCATATAATTAATCGTCGACATTATTGCTACATTTTAAAAACATTTTCATTAACATAATAGTAAGTGTCATAGTAATTAATAGTAAGTGGCTAAGAAAATGATGGATGGATTGTTAATAGTCTACATTCTTGCTCAGTTTTAAAAAAATATATATATTTTTCACAGTAATATTCCATTGACAACAATATATAAAATGTCTTATTTTTATTATTTCATGTTCTTGTGATCAATACTATTCAAATTCTGCAGCTGCTTGTTTTTTACGAAAATATTTTTGATATTATTCACATTAATATTAAATCATGCAATTTACTATTACTACTACTTATGTATTTATTTATTTATTATAATAGAGTCGTACCCGATTCCATCCTTTATTACAGTCCCAATTTTTTTTTTTTTTTTTCCCGCCAAGCAGCTGCGCCTCCCCTGAAGTACTCTGCCGACTGGACACTTTTATCTTTTATTTGTCTGTTTTCTTTCTTTTTGTGAAGCCGACGCACCTCCCTCAAAGAGTCTTCTGGACAGAGCCCCCCAAAAAACTGACCCAGGATGAAGCATCCCAAACAATCCCGACACCGGAAAAGCGCCCCAGACGGAGATTCCCGGTCGGCGGGTGCTTCTGGACCTGTCTAGGTCGCGCCCCCCCCCCCCCCACCACCACCTCCCACCCACCCGTCTAATCTTTCTTTTTTCTCTTTTTTTCCCCCTTCTATCTTTCTGGGTCCAGCCGACTTGCGACTGGTTTCCGAAAACATTCCCGCCCTCGGCAGAAGACGACGAGGTATGAAAGTATCAGTCTGGGGAGCTTTTAAATCCGGACAAAATGGCCGAGATTAGGACGTGGGCATCATAAAAAAATAAAAACATTTCCAGTGTCAGCAAAATACCACAAGGAGTGGCATCGCTACACGCAGTACTACGGCTTACATTCTTATTTATATCTTTTGTATATTTGCGCTTCAATTAGTTTGGTGCCTTCATGGTGTCCCCCAAGATCCCCGTTTGGACTCTGCACTGTAAAAAGTCCACGTTACCTTTTGGGTTTTGACCGTGGCTCGCAAAAGTCGCGGATCCTCGGAGAAGATGACAAGGGTTGTGTCGCTTTGGTCCTTCTGGAGAGTTTGGAATTGAAGTAGAAGGCGGACAGGGACCGGACGTCTATCCGTCGCCCACATCGGTGTGTTTTTGGGTCATGGTCTTCCAGGTCCTGAAGTAACAAAACAGCCCCAGACCATCATGCAACCACCACCATCTTTTACTCGGTATGATGTTCTCTTTCTGAAGTTCTGGTGTTACTTTTACTCCAAGTGTTACGTATTTGGACACACACACACACCTTCCAAAAACCTTTGTCTCTTCAGACCACTGAGGATTTTCCCAAAAGTCTTGGGATCCTCAAGATGTTTTCTGGAAAAACTGATACTGGATTTTTTTTTTGCTCATCAGTGGATTTTTTTCTTAGAACTCCAGCGCGCGGGAGACTTTTGCCCAGTCTATTATTATTATTTTTTTAATTTGTAGTTTTTGTGAATTTGTGAAGCCCCATAGCTCAGGGGTTGGAGCATTGGTTTGGTAAACCCGGGGTTGTGAGTTCCTATCTAACTGGGGCCTCTATTCCCCAAGAGGGTTGCGTCAGGAAGGGCATAAAAACTGTGCCAAACAAATATGAGCGTTCATCTGAGACCCCTAACGGGACAAGCCGAAAGAAACAAAAAGTCGTGAACACTAACTGAGACTGAGACAAGTGGCACTTGCAGTTGTTTGGATGTTGTTGTGACCTCTTTTTTGACCTCTTGGATGAGTTTTGGTCAGCCGACCACTCCTGGGAATGTTCTATGTTTTCACCATTTGTGGATAACGGCCCTCACTGTGGTTCGCTGGAGTCCTAAATCTTCAGAAATGGCTTTAGAAATCTTTCCACTCTGAAAGATCTCAGCGACTTTGCGTGCTTTGTTCCTGACTTTCTTTAGTTCTCACCACGATGTCGAGCTTTTGAGGATCTTTTGGTCTACTTCACTTGGTCAGGCAGGTTCTATTGAGAACAGGTGTGGCAGTATCAGGCATGGGCGTGGCTATAGAAATGGATTCTTCTCCAAGCAGGAACATTTCGATTTTCATAAAAACCTCATTTGAAAACTGCATTTTGTCTTGGGTTTTCTTTGACTATTTCAATTTGATGATGGGGAACATTCAAGTGTGACAAAGAGGCAAAACATAAAATAATAAATAATAATAATGTTTTCATTTTACTGTATGTAAAAAAAAAGACTAAAGTTAGAATTTTGTGGGGGGAAAAATGTTGAAATAGTCTGGGAAGTAGATCAGATTTTTTCTGAAATGCAAGAATAAAATTGGAATTTTCAGCATTTCACGTTTCTCATTCTTCATCAGAGAACAACTTTATACTTGCAACATTATGATTTTGTGTTGTGTATGTGATGTTATTTTCTCATTTTTGTAAACACATTTTTTCCCCTTAGGAAATTAAAGCTTTTATTTTATTCTTCAAGTTAGAACATCTTTATCATTTTATAAAAGTATAGCTTCATTCTCAAATGAAGATTTATTTCTTTTGGGTGTTGTAAGAAACGATGACCCGCACAATGCCACTCCCGCGACCCCTTGTGTGGATAAGCGGCTCGGTAAATGGATGGACGGATAGATGGAGCACCTTGTCGCCAGCGCTAGTCCATTCAACTCCCAACGGTTCCAGATATTACTTCAACCCGCAACTCGAGTACTGATCAGCTCCTCGACATCGCAGTTGGCCCGTCGCCGAGCTGCCGAAAGTAACCTCGCACGTCCGGCGCGGCGACACGCCGACCCGATGACCAGAGCCCAAACGTCGCAGGGGCTTGCGCTAAAACAACAATTGGCCGCCCAAACGACTACCTTGGCCTTGACGGCGGCGAGCGCTTTGAAGCGGGAAGCGCTGACCCAGAACATGCTAACACGGGTCCACCGTAAATCCTCCATGAGCCCTGCGACCCCCCTCGCCCTTAAAGCCAAATTCCTGAAATTGACCCACAACAGTAAATAATGCTAGTAGCGCTCTTTTATTATTATTTTTTTTTTACTTGACAAGAGGCTTAAAAAGATGTTGTCCTTTATCTGGAATGCACATTTTTTTAAAAAGCCAAAGCCGACAAAATCATTTTATTATCTTCGCTACCGAAGTACAGTTCAGTTGTATTTAACTTTTAAGATCCGTTTGCATTTCATCTCAAAGAACTATTTGCTTTTAAACATTTTATGTAGCTACAGTTTCGATGAAGCACACACACGTTTTTGGAATAAAACTTCCATCTGTCATTTGCCTCCTACGCTCCTGTATTTTAATATTGATCATTAATGTTCAATCATTAATATTGGGATCGCGTGATTTTTGTTGAAGGCTTTCAGTTCCCACCCACCCAAAGTTTGTGTGACCCCTGAGGGGTGGGGGGCTTGACATCATTACAGGGCACGAATTGTTTTTTCTAATTCTTTGTGTCAGCTCATTTGAGGCCTTCGAAGCAGGCCAGACTGGTCCGTACCAAGCTGGGCACGTCTTTGGACGCGATTAAATGTGACATTTCTGGATTTGTATAAATTGTGACGCAAGATAAACAGTTGGTCTAGTGGAATTTTGGTGAATCCGATCGGGATTCAAACAGACAGATGCCGAGCTACCCAGTGTGAGGGTCTGAACGATCCGCGTGCTGAAAAATCTTGTGAATAATGCGCATGCACATTCATATACGAGTATATGTTTTTATCAACTTTTGTTTTAAGGTTAGGGCTCGGGTTAGCGCTTCAATTGCATAAAGATTGATAGAACTTAAGTTAGCACCCTCTATGTAGAAGAAGGGGAACTATGAGACCAAGGGATTTCCCAGTACGCGTCGACTAGTTCCCAGAATTCCCCTGTTAGTAACGCATGCACATTAATCACAAGGTGCGCAATCACCACCGCCCTCCAAAAAAAAACCTTCAAAAGTCAAGTGTGTTTCATACATAACTGTCGTAAAACTTATATATCTATTTTCCGTGTGTTTTAGGAGAGCCATAAATTAGTTTTTAAACTGCAGTGTCAAAACTAAACACTGTGGTGCGCTTCAATATTAAATACATTATTGAGGAGCAAGTAAAACGCAATATTAGGAATGTTACGGATCAGAATTGATTCGAAAAATAAATTCGACCTGGGTCACCACTAACGTCTATCACATATGAATCTAGCAATGGAAAGAAAGTCATGAGTGCGTATTATACATGGGAAGAAGAGTTTCCTGATTTTGGGAATCATTTTAGGGCTCCAATAGATGAGGAATTGCGCTATTTTGGTCACCGGGGTTTATCAGCAGCAAAGTCAAGAGTGCAGTTTTTACCTTCACAGGTTGTGCTGCACTGCAAATTGGCGCTCGTGCTCACCCATTGGCGACGTAAAGGGGCGCGTGCAGCTTCTTCTGGAAGACATATTTTATGTAATTTAATGACGTAAAACATTTAATACAAAATAAAAATAAAACCAAATAGAGAAATACAAACATCTTAGATCACAAAAAACTACCCAGCACGTCCTGATAATTACATCAAACACTCAATGACAAAAAATTTGCAGGAATTTGTACGAAAAAACAAGGCCTTCTGGTTTAGAGAAATTAAAGGCAAAAAGTGCACTCGACGTATATATTCGTCGTTGGCAAAGAACGTTTGGATTCCAGTTGACGAATAATGTCTATTACGGTGTATGAGTTCAAAAAGGAACCGGTACGTGTAAAAGTGTCGAAGAAATATTTGTCCATCTGTACTGAGAGCGTATCCGCGTTTGCAGTAAGATTGGAGAAAAAGAGGCAGTCCATTTTTTTATTTTTTTTTTTGCTGACTCACCAGCGCAACACTGCTCCAAAGTTCTTGCACTTGTTCGTATAAATGAATGTCATTTACCTTCTTTCATGAAATATTTGGACTGAGACCACGACTGCATTTTTTTGCAAATTTGTTTCTTTCGGGCAACTGAAATGAACACTGAATAAATCACCGTGACCATCCAACATGTTCAAAGTTCAAAATCAATCAAATCAATCGCCACCTGTGGGGAAACTTCAATTGTAAACAACAGGAATTGGGAAGAAGTCATCATTAACATCTCCGTCACCCTTTTTTTTTTTTTTACTGGAACCATTAAATTTTAAATACACCGTCCTGCAAAATTTTGACTTCCTGGACAACGGGAAGTCCTCAGGCCATCGCCCGACCCCCCCGACTGGGCCCGACGCAAAGGTGACCCTGTCACCGCATCCTCGTCTGACTTGCTGTAGGAGATAAGAGGGTTACTCGTTAAAACAAATTTCCAAACATATGATTAGTGGCGGGAGCACAGTGCCTCAGCTGGTAAAGTGTTGGCCTCGCAGTTCTGAGGACCCGGGTTCGATCCCGGCCCCGCCTGTGTGGAGCTTGCGTGGGTTTCCTCCGGGCACTCCGGTTTCCTCCCGCACCCCCAAAAAAAACATGCAACATTAATTGGACATTCTAAATTGCCCCTAGGTGTGATTGTGAGTGCCACTGTTGTCCGTCTCGATGTGCCCTGTGATTGGCTGGCAACCAGTTCAGGGTGTGCCCCGCCTCCTGCCCGTTGACAGCTGGGATAGGCTCCAGCACTCCCTGCGACCCTCGTGAGGATAAGCGGCAAAGAAAATGGATGGATGGAGTATTAGTGGCGGTAGCACGGTGGATCAGCTGGTAAAGTGTTGGCCTCACAGTTCTGAGGACCCGGGTTCAACCGTGGACCCGCCTGTGTGGAGTTTGCATGTTCTCCCCGTGCCTTCGTAGGTTTCTTCCGGGCACTCCGGTTTCCTCCCACATCCCAAAAAACACGCAACATTCATTGGACACTCTAAAATTGCCCCTAGGTGTGATTTTGAGTGCGACTTGCGTCTGTCCCCGTGTGCCCTGCGATTGGCTGGCGACCAGTTCAGGGTGTACCCTGCCTCCTGCCTGTTGACAGTTGGGATAGGCTCCGGCACTCCCCATGACCCTTGTGAGGATAAGCAGTTAAGAAAATGGATGTGTAGAAATGATGGTGCCTTGAGTCAATCTTAATTGGACATTGGACTGCCCCCCACCCGAAAAAAACAACAAAAAAAACAAACACATGCCCCCTCCTACACCAAAAAGTACTCAGGGAAGGGCTGGAGGTGGCCTTGGGAAGGTCACCTGGTGTCATGGCGTCGTGCAGGTTAATAAGACACATACACACAAAAAAACATATCCCCCCAAAAGCAAATTACAAGATGGACATTTTTCCGTCAATCAAAAAGGCACCCCAAAAAAGGAATAATAGTAATAATAAAAGTACATCTCACACACGCGCGCGCAGACGTACAAAAATTGGAGGTCAAAATTGCTGCGGCGTTGATGTTTTTGCACGTGCGCTTGAAGTAGACATGCAGGTGCACATGAAAAGGAAAATGGCAGTCCCAACAGACAAGTGGAGGAAATAGCTGAGTAAAGTGCCCACCCACCAAAGGAGTCTGGATGGGGGGGGTCGTCGAGCGAGCTCCAGGGGACCGCTGTGTTGGTCTGGGTGACCTCCACGTGTCCGAATCAACGCACAAGCTTCTGCTACAGAGCCCGTTTTTGTTTTGTTTATTACTTTTTGATAAAAGCGCGATGGATTTTTGGAGTTGAGATTCTCCAAATGTTTTTTTGGCGCGTGACGCGAGCTAGCAATCTGTTTCCAATCAGTCATACTTTCAGGACATTTGCGTGGCTTCCAAATACGACATCCTGCGTTTCTTTTGCGAGAAAATTTGAAACTTAGAGAAAATGTTGATTAAATATTTAATGCACTATTTTTGTATAAAATCCCATTCAGTTTGTGGTTTTTTTTTTTTAAAGTGGGGGTTTATAATTGCCAAGATGGGAGTGACTTTTTTTTTTTAAAGTTGCTTTGAATCTTTTTTTGTGCATTATTTATTTATATTCGTATCTTTTTTGTGACAGCTCTTACTTTTTTTGGTCTTATTTTTGTTAAAAATTACAGTTTATTTAGTGATTTATCTTTAAATATTTTTTGTACTTTTTTAAATTTTTTTGATCTGTGTAACAGTTGCAAAAGATTATTTTAATGGATTATTTATGGAGTACTATTTTTAGTGCCTATTTTGTAAGAAAGTGTTTTTTGTGTATTTTTTTTATTTACTTGAAAAATACATACATGTACAGTGTATACATTATATATTTTTATTTTACTTTTATTTACCTATTTTTTTTTATCTTATTTGCTAAAGAAAGGGAGACTTTTTAGCGCTTCATCTTTTGCTAAAAGACAATTTTTTTTGCGCGTTATTTTGGTGCAAAATCCTAATGAATGCGTTGCGCTTGGGCTCGGATTCGCCGTCTCCGCTGCATGAATTTTTGCAGGATGTCATCTCAACCCGTTCCAAACATTTGTATCGCAATAATCGTCGACACGGGCGTCAACGTACACGCGCACGAGCCGGGATTTGCCGCCTCCTTGCTTCCCTTTGGTGCTTTTGCGTCAGCGTCGTTCTCGGCGCCGCCAGCTCGCCACGGCAGCGGCCATTGGTCACGGAGCTTTGCGCGGATTAGAACGCGACGCAGGCGGCCCCGCGTACCAAAACAAGGATTAGCGCTTTGGCGAAGGCGGCGCGAAGACAAGAGAAAGCGCCAAGCAAGAAGTGAATAGGCAATTTTTTTCATTTTTTTTTTTTGCTCCTCGTGTTGATGTTGTTTACGCGTCTCCATTTTAGGAGCGGATTTATTTAGCATTTGTTTTTTGGAGGCTGATTGGAAGCTTTTCAATCATGTGCCTGTGGGTTTAGAATTTTGTTATTAGAGCATAGCCAGCTTAGCATGTTAGCATGTATCGCTTTTTCAGTAACGGTACAAGCTTCGATTCCCTTGGGTTAAAGTTGTCCACAAACTAGGGAGCATTAAAATGAGTCTCGTTAGCTTAGCATGTTGACCTTAATCTGTTACAATGGTACCTTTCGAGTTTTGGACTTGAGGTCATCTTCGAAAACAGTAAACAAGTGATGCTAGTATAAGATGTTAGCATGTTAGCAACAATCTATCCCGGCAGAAACTTTTGTACCATAATTCCTCGCCTACAGAGTGCACCTGGTTAAGCCTCACAGAGTACATTTGTAAAGGAAATACCATTTGGTACATACATATAAGTGCCCACATTGAAACACGAATATTTACAAAGACGGTACACAGAGAGTTTAACGCAAGCGCTGCCACGCTACCGCTAATCCTAGTGCCGCGCTAACAAGGCCGATTAAAAAAAAAAAGCGTATCAATAAAAATCACTGAAACAAGGCAGTAACACTTTTCCACAGCGCGAACAGGGCCGGACCGGTAAAAGTCACTTCCTTGGCACATATATTCCACCGGTCTCACGCTGACTTTTTCCGCCCGAGTGCTCCCTTGCAGCCGTTGGAAAAAAAATGCACAAATTAGCTGCATCACCACATAAACCGCAGGGTTGAAAGCATGTGAAATACTGTAAGTCGTGGCTTATAGGCCGGAAATTACAGTATATTTGTGTGTATCAGAAGTCGTGACTTATCGAGTAAAATTTTCAGCAGCGTTCGCAACCACTGTTTTCGGTGTTCCGCGGGGTTCGCGTTAATCACCTGACCACTGTACACCCCAAAAACTAACGATCACAATCTGGTCTTCTAGTTCTAATGAAAACTGAAATTTCCCCCCAAAAAGCAAGTGCACACGTTTTATGTGGACGTACATTTTCTAAATCTATAGTTGATAAACACCTCAAAAACTTTCAGATGAGTCAAGACATTTTTCAAATCCATAAGTGCATCTTTATATTTTTTTCTATGGTTCTGCTAGAAAATGTAAATCGATTGACCTGCGCGCATATATTTTGGATTTACTATAGACCAGGATCTTTATGATGTTTCTCTGACTCTCTCTTTTGGAATTTGACGCCGGCGCCACATTTTTAAAGGGAGACTGCGCTGGACTGCTAGCGAGCCATCGAAGTACCTTTTACTACGAAGCCATTCAGAATGTGGCTCGGCATTATCTTGCTGAAGTAAACGGTGACATCCCTGAAAAAGATTTTAGCTTGGATGGCAGCACATGTCGTTCCACAACCAGTATGTACATTTCAGCAGTAATTGTGGCTTCATAGAGGTGCAGGTTACACCCCAACACACCCCAATACCGTCACAATTTTGAATTTTGGACCGAAAAGAACTTGGATGGCCGCTTTTCATCGACACGACTTCCATGATTTCCAGAAACAATTTGAAATGTGGACTTGTCAGACCGCGGCACACTTTTCCACCTTGCGTCAGTCCATCTCAGATGGACGCAGGTTAGAACCAGGCGCGCTCTGTAGACTGGCAATTACGGTACTTAGACTTTGACATCGCGACACGCCGCTCTTAAAACTTGCAAGTATTTGCTCAGGCGGTCGTTGAAAAAGTGGTGAACCGAGACTTTCGGGGCCGCTCCTTTTAGATCCAATCGGGGCCACTTTCAATTTAATCCGTTCGCATGCGGAATGTTCAAAACAGGCGTGTGTGGTTTTTTTTCGCGGCATTCCGGAACTTGTGTGCCCCCCCCGTGCCATATTTTTGGGAACACGTCGAAGGGAATCAAATGCAAAATGAGAGAATATTTGCAAATTTAAAAAAAAAAACAAACAAACAAAGCATTCATCAGTTTGAACATTAAATATGTTGTCTTTGCAGTGTATTCAATTAAATACAGTAAAGGTGGCGATACAGTGTCTCAGCTCACAGTCCTGAGGACCCGGGTTCGATCCCGGCCCCGCCTGTGTGGAGTTTGCATGTTCTCCCCATGCCTGTGTGGGTTTTCTCCGGGCGCTCCGGTTTCCTCCCACATCTCAAAAACACGCAACATTAATTGGACACTCTAAATTGCCCCTAGGTGTGATTTTGAGTGCGACTTGCGTCTGTCTCCGTGTGCCCTGCGATTGGCTGGTAACCGGTTCGGGGTGTCCCCCACCTCCTGCCCCTTGACAGCTGGGATAGGCTCCAGCAATCCCCGCAACCCTCATGAGGATAAGCGGCAAAAGAAAATGGATGGTTGACATGTTTTTTTTTTTTTTTAAATGGTTGAAAAAGGTTGCCAGATCATCATCTTGTGTTTTTATTGTTGTTGTAAACAATATCCAAATATCCCAACTTCATTGGAATTTGCAAATATTATTGAATTTCAAATATTTAATTTAATATATTGGAAAATATTGCAAATATTGCCATCATCCATCAAATTTGTTCTTATTTTCATCTGAAAAAAAAATCCACGTATTTGGAGGTCCACTTTTCCTCCATTAGAAATCAGTAAGATATCTTCTGAAATACATTGTTATTATTATAAATTGTACACTGTATTTCATGTATTATTTTATACCTTTTTCACAAATCCCCAAATGCTACATTCTATATTTTTATGTATCATTTTTGTTGCTACTTTGTACTCATTTCCAGCCCCCATCAGTCTTACCTGTGGTCCAGATCTCGGCAACGGGGGTCTTCACGTGGCAGATTGAGCCTCAGTGGGTTATTTTTTTTTTTCCTCTCTTCTTCTCCTCATCAGAGTCAGAACCGAGATCTGAGTCGGTAAACAAGCTCAGGCTCTGATTTGCGACCGCAGAAAGATATATAAATAATGCTAAGGTAAATAAATAAAACGGGAAATATCATCTGATTGCGAGTCAGTGCTGGCGTAAGCACTCGAGGTCAAATTTTGGAAGACTTGGTCCCAAAATGCCGTTGTAGGAAAATGGATTGTTGGATTGAAAATGTTTCGGAGTTAGTAGGTGGAACATACTCAAAGGCAACATTGAATCAAATCCAATTAGAATGTAATCGAGCTACTAAAAGTAACAAAACAAAGTTAAAAAACAAACGGATAAAATGTTCAAACGCCAACCCTGCACTGCAACAATTTGATTCAAATGTAGCACGTCTTTGGGTCGATGTAAAACAGTTGGTACAATTTCCTGGTCATTTTCATGCACCAGATCCGGAGGTTTGATTTTATTTTGCTCACAACGTCTTTTGTTGTGTTTATGATGTTAACAGCTGAACACCTCAGCCTTATACGACAGGATTCAGGTCCGAATCAAGACTTGGTTTCAAGTGTGACTTCTGGGGGGGGGTCCTTGATCGCATTCAGTTCTTTTCCTGATTCATCCCTGTGGCTCCCATTTCCAAGATGGTGGCATGATGGAAGTAAATTAGTGCCATCAGAATTTGAGTTTGAAATCATCATATCTCCAATAGTTGCTACATTCCACGGTCTAAAATTCACCGTCTGTGCCACCGGGCAGGGTTACTTCAGGTCAGAACCGAACAGCCAGCCAATCCAGTTACGCTTTCTGAGTATGTGACGTCACATGACTGACAAAGCGCAACTGCGATTGGCTGGCTGTTCTGCCTGGTTGGCGCAGATGGTGAATTTTAGACAGCGAATTGTAGCAACTATTGAAAATGTGATCATTTTACATTTCACATTCAAATCCTGGTGGGATACATTTACTCCCGTGGAGGATTTACATCCTGCAAAAACACTCTCGGAAGTGAGGACACATAAAATTAGAAATCAAGCTGTTGTGGTGGTTTACATAATTCACCTACGGGACCTCGAATTTGGTGACGAGGTTCCGCACGGACCTTATTGGTGGTTACACTTCCAGTGTTAGCGAGTTCCGTAATCGGGTCACTCTCAATTGACCCCTCCGTACAGGGCACTTAACCACGCCTCCTGAAGTGACGTCACGCCACGTGCGCTCACGTAAGACAAACAGTAAAAATGGCAAATACAATACAATACATTCTGAACTGAGACAGACTCCATGCTTCTGATTTCATTCAAATCATTTCACACGTAGCAATGTTATGCTAGCGCAGAACGTCTCATTCATTTATAAGAGACGTGTATTAAAAATCTAATTTAGGGCATATCTTCGTGCAAACCACAGTCTGGTTAAGCTTCGGCCGCGAGCCAGCAAGAAATCAATAAGTTTGTGCAGTCCGATCATCGCTAAATATCGCTCAACAAAGAAAAGTGTGGCAATCGTTCACACGCAGCAGTGTTATGCTAGCGAAGAATTTCAAATTCATTTATACGAGACGTGTTAAATTAAAAATCTAATTAGGGCATATCTTCGTGCAAACACAGTCTGGTTAAGCTTCGGCCTTGGACCGCGAGCCAGCAAGAAATCAATAACGTTTGTGCGGTCCGATCTTCGCTAAATATCCCTCAACAAAGAATAAGTGTGTCAATCGTTCACACGCAGCAGTGTTATGCTAGCGAAGAACTTCGAATTCATTTATACGAGACATGTATTGAAAATCAAATATAGGGCATACCTTCGTGCAACATATGTGTTTCCGGTTTGATATTAGATGGATTTAGTTGATGATGCGGGCCTTGGTCTATGCAGAGATCTGCATAAACCACCGCCCCCCTTTTTTTTGCATCCGCCGTTCCCTCACAGACAATGTTGCATGGTCCAGTATAGGTTTTGTTAGCGTTTTATTGTGTATTTGGGTTATTTAACAAAAATATGGTTAAGAGGTGTAGTCACGGACTTTGTAATAGTGACGACAGGTATCCTGAAAGGCTAGTTGCTGGAGTTCGATTCGTACCCTTTCCAAAACCGAAGACCCAGTACGAAAAATGCCTTCGATGGATCAAACTTTGTGGAGACCGCATCATCAACTTCCATCTAATATCAACCGGAACACATATGTTTGCACGAAGGTATGCCCTATATTTGATTTTCAATACATGTCTCATATAAATGAATTAGCAGTTCTTTTCGCCTTGCATACATATAGCTACGTGTGAACGATTGACACATTCTTTGTCGAGCGATATTTCCGATGATTGGACTGCACAAACGTGTCTCTGTTCGCCGCTCATAAACCGGACTAGCGAGCCCTTAAAAGCCTTCGACGTGCACCGAGACACCAAGACTGAAGGAAGGATGTTGAGGACACTAAAGTAGTGATTGTCGTACTCTCGTCACGGAGACTTCCGTAGGTTCGGCACTAATTCAAGAATAATTATTGAGGGGAGCGCGTGACGTTACACAAAGAAAACGAAGAAACAACTCGTAAATCAAGCCTCTCCTTCTTTCCTTCTTTTCCTTCATACCGCGGTTCACAACACGGCTATATACAGATACACATACAGATTCTGCACACAAGTGTGATGTGTACCACTAAATAGGAAACTGTCAATGACGAATTCGTCTTGGTGTATAATAGAATTATATTATGTGTGGCTTCTCGATCTTCCTCTGACTCCGTAAAGATCTCGCTCGCTAATGATCAATGGTTTTTCCGTCGATATGCATGGAATACCATTGAAATACCCCTCGCTGAAATACTTGAAGCCCTGCTGTCTGCTTTTTCAACGATATTTTTCACTATTCGCTAAGAATGCGAGTGAGAAATCAGCTGGTAAATCGGACAATTTCGCTCTAGTCTTTTTCTTTCTGCGCCGCCATTTTTTGCTAATTGTTTGTCTGAGGTCAGCACACGTGGGGTGACGTAACTTCAGGAGGCGTGGTTAAGTGCCCTGTACGGAGGGGTCAATTCTGTGCCTCCGACGCTACACTGTCACCATTGAATAATTTTCAGAATCAACTTTCCTACAGATATTTCATCGAGTACTTGAATAGTTTTCTCCCTCCCCTCCCCCCTAGCACCATTTTTTTTTTGTCGTTGACGTAGCCTTTTTTTTTTTTTTTTTTTTTAAACAGCTCTATTTGGATAGTAAGTCGCACTTCATCTAATTGAGAGATGTTTGGACGTCCACCGCTTTTGCACGAAACTTGTTAGTTTTCATGCCAGTTGGTTTGTTTTCTTACATGCAACCAAAAATGATACTGACCAGGATCCAATTTATGAAAACAGAAGATGATGACAGTACCGGAGTTGGGTTCAAACCCGGAATCCAGAGCGGTTCCAGTCACCCACATTTGAATAATCTACAGGTGTGGTCAGTCATGCTCACAGATAAAGTTGCGGGTGTGATTAGGGATGGATTCTAAAGACCTTAAAGTGCTGGATTAATAGAACATAACTAAATTAAAAATAACAAACAAGTACATAACTATAACAGAAAACAAAAATTTCAAACTCAGAAATTATCATGACCAATTTCAAATGATATTAGTAGAATGTGATATAAAACAGTATTTAAATTTGTTCATCAATAAAAAATTCTTGATCTGACAAACTTAATTTGAAGGAAAGCCTGTCAAGGAATAAACACGAACGATCTATAGCTGCAGTGTTTTGAAAATGCTGAAAGTTTAGTTCGACATAACCGGCGATAGTGGCAACAAGCTAGCGATACATTGGAACAAACATTCCTGTCGGCAATCGTGATGTATTGTTGAATCTCGCATAATTTACGCCGCTATCTATTGTCAATTCATTGATGAAAGCTACCAGTCGATGATGTAAAATTTTACGCATGTGATTTTTCATGCTCGACTGTGCAGATTTGCGAGCGCGGTTGCACTCATGAAACATGAGAGACCGCAGTTAACTTCACAGCTGAGACGGTCAGACTTTGAGGATTGGGAATTCACACAAAGTCACGCCATGCTCCGTAATCCACAGGTCGCAACCGAGTATTGTTGTCTGAATCAAGAATTCACAAAGAGAAAGACGAGGAAACGCTTATTTTGTCGTCTTTGGAGCAGAATCCGCGTTTAGCCACCGGGGACAGGCAGCCAAAATCGTAGTTGGAGGGAATTTACTGGGAAGTTTTGGAGCGGTTGAGTGTCGAACGACCTGACGATGAAGTGAGTCGTCAACAAAGCCTTAAACGGGTGGGTGGGGCTTACCGTTATCGACAGACTGATCGGCGCCATCAGTATGATGATTCATTCAATGTAAATATCCAACATGGCTTCCAAAAATCACATTTATTCATTCATCTTCCGTTCCTCACCGGGGTGGCCATTTCTGTTGAAACAAGAATGCAGAAATCAGCATTTCCATATAAATCACAAAGCTATCAATACTCCAGATTTTATTCCACTCATAAAACTCAAAATCACGTTCCTGCAAAATAATGTAAATGGAGTTAGCCCACCCACTCAAGTTCGCTCTCTCGATATTGCATTTTTTTTTTTTATATATATTTTTTCACCTACTGCACTTGTCTCCGGAATGCATCTTGTGCAATAATCAGTATTTCACTTTATTTTCTTTTTTAATGCATGGAAACGACGACAAAAAATAAATAAATAAATAAATAAAAAATAAAAAATCACCAATGGAGGACATTCCCGTCGGTGTATACAACACGAGAGCCGTCTCGAGTGTTTGGTATACAGATCACCTCTTCCTTCTCCTCCGTGTTTATCCCCAGTCCCGCTCGGGAAGAGATAGACCACCGGACCACGGACGGTCTACTGGGAGGGGGAAAAAAAAAAAAAAAAAAAAAGATTCCAAAAATGAAAGGTCACGATTCACGCAGCTGATATACGATGTATAAACTTACATAGATCGGACGGCTCGGACTGGACGCCAATAGACAAGGCTGGGATTGCGTTACCGCTCACAATATTGCAACGTGTGTGAGGCAGTGAGGTGGGTGGTCTGCGTTCGCTATCATTAAACGAGCCAAAACCTCATTGGTATTTTCAGAAGGAAATTAATATCTACATCGTCTGTGTGCGCGCGTGTGTACTTCCGGAAAAAAAAAAAAAAAAAAAAAAAAAAAAAAAAGAGAGCACCCACATTTTCCCGGATTTATTGACATTGCTGTTTTTTTTTTTTGTGAATCTCAAAAAATAGGACAAACCGAAAGAAACTCACTTTTTTAGATAAAAAAGTAACGTAAAAATGAATTAAATTTTCACACGCATCATATAAATTACCTTGGTTTACATTTTCTTTTACATTCAATACTGGGTTATTTGCTGAAGATTGTGTAAAAAAAACAGCAAATTTTTTTGACAAAGAATATCTAACTTATTATATGATAACTAAATTTTTACAAATATAAAAAAGTGCATTTGTACATTTGTAATACATTTTACAGCATTTGGTGATTAATTGTATTTGTGGAGAAATAATATATTCTTTAAATCCTAAAATTATTTATACTGAGTGAATTATAAGAGTTACTAAGTTAGTACTTAGTAAGTAAATTAAATTATGTTTATAATACATTGTAAGATTTTAGAGATGCAATTTATTTGTGGTGGAAAAAAAATATTTAACAATATTTTCTCATAAGATATAATTATTTAATTATTACAATTTACCATACAGGGAAAAAATATTACAAATAGTTAACATTGAACAACATTTAGGTATGATTTATTATTTATAATAGTTTTCATTTTTTTTTTAACCAAATGATACATCCTTAAAAAAACAAAACAGACGTCCTTGGAGGAAAATCCAAAATACAAAAAAAAGTGAACTTGGTCCGTCCTATTGGAAGTAAACGCCGAACAGCCACATTTGAGACATGCTATAGATTTTAATAGACATATTGATATTTTTGAAGAGAGAGAAAGTTATCCCTAAGGCTGTATTTACAATACATGAATGATACAAAAACCAATATAAAAAGAAAAATACACACATACAGTACAATGACATACTTAAATAATTCATCTTGTGTAACTACTACTTAAATAATGAAAATGGTTATTCTATTCACACCATGCCGTCTCAGCAGCTACACTGCAACAACGTTCACATTAAGTGCTAAACAAAAAAAAAAAAAAAAAAAAAAAAGAATTCAACCCTCCCCCCACCCCCCCCCCCCCCCCCCATTTTACAGCATTGAAATTCCACTGCGGACTCGTTTTTGACCAGGTAGACTTTTGGATTGATGTCAACAACACCCCAGTGAGGTGAACAAACACAGCTTGAAACAAAAACAAAAAAAAACAAAAAAAAAAAAAAAAACAACAACAACAACACATCGTCGGCGCTTGAAGACAAACAAACGCGAACATCGTGGATGTGTCGTGTAGCAGATTATTAGCGGACGGGCATTTCAAAAGCAAGCTGCGAGTACACTAAAGGGACACAAAGCTTAGTGTAAAATGTATTTTTTTTTATAAACACCACTCTCTCCCATATATTATTACACTTAGAAAAATAAATCCCCTCTATCATAATTATGCTATGCTTTTTTTTTCTCTCTCCGTGATTTGTGTTTTTTTGTCATTTTTTTTTATTTTTTGGAAAGCTAAGCTATAGAGGAATATACATCACCATTTGCGATCGCTTCTTCTTTTTCCCTTGGCGGTTGGAATTTCCACGGGAGCCTTTTTTTTTTTTAAAACCCGGGAAAAGACGGCATTTTCACTCTTTTCTTTTCTTCTTTTTGTTTTTTTACAGTGTCGATGTTTTGCGATAAAGGCACCGACACGAAATGGAAGGTGTGCGGGGGATGGAGCCAACCTGGCATTTTTCCGCCTTTGGAGGTAGTTTATAATCTGCAATGCCGGGATACGTATTTTACACATTTTTAAACCGCGTCGCGCCGAAAGCAATCGTTGCTGTCTGGAGTCGACCCGGCGATTCTGAACCTTCGGAGGCAGACTCTAAGCCGTAACGGAGGCGTGGCGCCATCTGCGTGTAAGGTCGGAGCCCACAATTGCAAGCAAGGGCAGGCTTGTGAAGTTTTAACACCTGACATGCACGTCTTCAGCCTTGGTGTATCAAAAGCGATTGTACAGTGAAGAAATGAAGTATTTGAACACTCTGCTATATTGCAAGTTCTCCCACTTAGAAATCATGCAGGGGGCTGAAATTTTCATCCTAGGTGCATGTCCGTTGTGAGAGAGAGATTCTAAAAAAAATTAAATAAAATACAGAAATCACAATGTATGATTTATTTGTGTGATACAGCTGAAAATAAGTATTTGAACACCTGAGAAAACCAATGTTAATATTTGGTACAGTAGCCTTTGTTTGCAATTACAGAGGTCAAAGGTTTCCTGTAGTTGTTCACCAGGTTTGCACACACTGCAGGAGGGATTTTGGCCCACTCCTCCACACAGATCTTCTCTAGATCAGACCGGTTTCTGGGCTGTCACTGAGAAACACGGAGTTTGAGCTCCCTCCAAAGATTTTATATTGGGTTTAGGTCTGGAGACTGGCTAGGCCACGCCAGAACCTTGATACGCTTCTTACGGAGCCACTCCTTGGTTTTCCTGGCCGTGTGCTTCGGGCCGTTGTCATGTTGAAAGACCCAGCAACGACCCATCTTCAGCGAAAGAGGTTGTACCCCAAAATCTCACAAATACATGGCTGCAGTCATCCTCTCCTTAATACAGTGCAGCCGTCCTGTCCCATGTGCAGAAAAACGCCCCCAAAGCACGATGCTACCACCCCCGTGCTTCACAGTAGGGACGGTGTTCTTGGGATGGAACTCATCATTCATTCGGTTAGTGGAATTATGACCAAAAAGTTTCATTTTGGTCTCATCTGACCACAAGACTTTCTCCCATGACTCCTCTGTGTCATCCAAATGGTCATTGGCAAACCTAAGACGGGCCTTGACATGTGCTGGTTTAAGCTGGGGAACCTTCCGTGCCATGCATGATTTCAAACCATGACGTCTTAGTGTATTAGCAAAGGCTACTGTACCAAATATTAACATTGGTTTTCACAGGTGTTCAAATACTTATTTGCAGCTGTATCACACAAATAAATCATACATTGTGATTTCTGTATTTTAGTTATTTTTTTTTTTTAGAATCTCTCTCTCACAACGGACATGCACCTAGGATGAAAATTTCAGCCCCCTGCATGATTTCGAAGTGGGAGAACTTGCAATATAGCCGAGTGTTCAAATACTTCATTTCTTCACTGTAACACCAGACGCTGATGCCATCTAATTTTCATTTTTTTCCGGGATGCCCTTTCACTGATTTGGGGGCCTTCGCTGGGTTCTCTGTAAATGTTGGGCTGTGAAGTTTTAACCCTTTTCCAGCCTTATTTCATTGACAGCAATTCTCACATCAGACGGATATCGCCACGTTATCTGACTGCGGGATGCTGTGTGAATGTGTGAAATCAAAGGTTTTTGTGGAAAATCATCACGAAGGTGCCGATTTTACAGAACACGGACAGGGGAAAACAGCGGAATGGAGACCCGTAACAGAGGGTGGGATGCCGCCGGAACTGAAACTCACTACACGTACCAAAGTAAATAAAACGGTACTCTACTCTTCTTCTTCTTTTTTTAAAGGCAATACCAGATGGTGACGTGATTTAATCTGGTTGTTGGAGTGCCGTGTTACTGGATTCTGTGTTAAAGGCGAGGGCGGAAAAAAACATTCAATAAGAGAGGCGGGACGTCGTCCTGCACGTTTTTGAAGGGGAACTCGCTACTCCTGCCCTGATGCATCGAAAGCAAACGTCACGGCGCGACAAGTTTTTCTCACGTCACGCCAGCCACCGATGTCATCTCATGACCTCTCTGTGTGAAAGACGTACAGTACGGTTGCAGCAGTATCCTGCTCCATTACAACGCTGATGCTGCCCTTTTGCAAAGAGGCGAGTGCGAGGAGGTGTGTTAGATTGGAACCTACGCAAAAGGTGTTTGGAGGGGGGGCAGGTTTGCAATCCGGCGTCTCTTTTTCCTGCGTTGAAAGTGTCCAACGGTTGTGGTTGCGTACAAGTCCTAAAGTCATCACGGACAATTGCCCAAATAATCGGTCGCTCCGTTGCGGTGGTTTTTTTTTTTTTTTTTTTTTAATATTTGTCCTGGAGAGGAGCAGAAATGTCTTGGCGGGGCATTTTCTGTGACTTGGATGCCAGGCCGGGCGCTCGGGGGGAGCAAGTAGCTTATCATCCGGTTCGGAACCGTAACGTCCGGTGGTGTCGACAAAAGGCAGCTGTGACGGAGATCCTTTTTTTTTTTTTTTTTTTTTGTGTGTGTGTGTGTGTGTATATCAGCGTGGGCCCCCCAAAATATTCAGGCTACCTCGCTAGAGTCAGCCGGTGGCGCTAGGTAGATTTGTGTCGGTGGGTTGAAGGGTTTGAAGAGGACGAAGCCTCCTCACATTCTCTCTATACGATGTAGCTGGTCAGGTCGAGGAGGTACGAGGTCATGTCGATGATGTGGTCCAGGAGGCCGTCCTTCTCCTGGTCATTAGGCATGCCTTGCTCGCTCTGCTCGCACTGGCCGCCCGAGTAGCCGCTCTTGCACAGGCACTTGTTGGGTTCCATGCACACACCTCCGTTGCGGCAGCCTGGATCGCATTTGGCTGGAAAAGGGAGGAAGTGGTTACGATGGGTCGAATGAAATCATAATGAAGGTTTTCGAGTGGTTAACTTTGAAGACGAGTACAGGAAAATTGCGACCAGCGACACCAAACAACTTTTGTACAGTATTGAGCCTTTCTGAACATTTAGGACGCCCCTACTTCCGGTATGCAGAAGTGGGCTAAAACTACTTCAAAATAAAATATTGCCTACAGTCACAAGAATTGCCATAAATGACAGTCGATCATCAAACTGCGACCTCTGGTGTTCCGGTGCCAAGCCCAAATATGAACACAGTCATGCTCGAATATGGTGTTTGTTATGGACAGTCCAAGATGACCACAGAAGTCCATTGACAGAACACCGCTCGGGTTCTGATCGTGGGGGCTGTTCTTCCCCCAATCAAACCCATTCCAGGTCTCACTATCATTGCCCGCATGAAAACTGAAGTCCCCCAGCAGTACGATGAAATCCCCATACTTTTTTGGGGAAATGTAATTCTGTTGGGAGAGGCCAAAACTAGTGCAGGAAGTTTTCAACAAGTCAAATGAGGTTATAGCTCACATTTTGAACGATGTGTCTATTTCCATACATGCCAAATGCAAATGGCAGCCAGGAAATAACTTCTGGAGGTCCGCAGCAAGTGAGGATGGCAACGCTGTCAAGGCACAGATTGCAGCCATGTTCAAGGTAGGCGCTGGTTGTGGGGGTTGAGTCTTTTTAATCCCTCTCGGGCCACCGTACTTCATGCACAAGTGGGCCAAAACTAGTCCGAAATGGCTTCATCGCATCGCAACACGTGACGCTTAAACTGGGGACTTGTGGTACTTGCTGGATACACCAATATTTAACCCTTTCTGTGCCTTTAAAGTTAACTCTACTTTAGAGAAATTGTGTTGAAGTCATACCCATGCTGTCTACCCATTTCACCGCTGAAATTAACTTTAAATTACTACTGCTACTGCTTCTACTCTAACTACTATTAACTTTTTTCCCCTCTCCTTGAGTCAAGCAGTACAACATTGAAAACGTTTACAGCCACTGTACTTGTTCTTGTTGGGCAATCCCAATGTGAGCCATAACGAGTCCTTATTTGGTGTGTTTAACAAACCACCCTGTTTGTTTTTCCTGGGGCACAACTGTTTGTCCTTTCACATACACATTATGTACAGGTCAGTGTGAGAGAGGGCAAAATGGAGGGAACAAGTTGATCTCTCAAAATTATAACCACTCATACTTCTACACTTCATGCCTAGGGTAACCACCCCCACCCCCAAGTCCAATATTAATAAATGTTTTTGACTCAATAGGAACACCGTGCTTGCTCAAGTCCAGCAATGCGTGAGAAAGTAGGCCAAAACAAGACCTTGTCAGCAAATGTCAAAGAATTTATTCAGCAATGCGGACCGTGTCAACGTCATGACTCTCCCGTCATGCCAAACAAGGATGGGTTGAAAGTGGCAGGAGCGTCGAATACATTCTGCATGTTACAGAGACGCGCCAATTTCCCACACTGAATGCACGAGGTCAGGGACACGAGGTGTAACCCCCCCTCAGGCTCCAGCGACTGCAGTAGTAACGATGCGATGCACACTGCAAATCAGCGGCTGGCTAGCGGAAATCGTGGCTAGTGAAAAGCTTCTGGGAGGATATCAGACTCCTATCTTGCTAGGACTACCAAAGACCTTTGAGAGTTTTTGCGTGATCACAACTCAAGTCGTGGGCACATTTAAAGAAATTTGAAGAAAACAAGCCTCACCAATGCGGCACAAGGGCCCCTCCCAGCCGGGGCTGCAGCAGCACTTGCCAGTGGGCGTGCAGTGTCCGTTCTTGCAGTGTCTGGAACAAGCTGTCATCAACAGCTCGGGAGGCTCCACCTGACGCTGGCACTCCTTGGGGACCAGGGGCCTGGAAGAGTTGGAAGCAAGTCAGTTTGTGGGGGTGGGGGGAGTGAGGGCCATGAAATTGGGTGACCATGTCTATTGTAACAGCACACACGAGAAAAGTCTCAAGGACCCGTACCTGAAATTGAACAGGAAGTTGGACATTTGGGTTTGAAGCAACCATTTTGGGCAATTTTCAGGGCGTGTATTTTGAAGAACTCCTACAGTGGAAGCTCAGTTCATGAACTTAATTCGCTCAGAGCCTCCTTTGGTGAATTATTCGCAGGTACAAAAAGGCAAAAATCATATTTTTCCAACACATGACAATGACGAGAGTAGGAAATGCAAACTTCTCATGTTTGACAGGTGGAGTAATGGATGGTGTCCATCTTAGCTTGAACCAGGTTTAAAAGTCTTTAAAAGCTTTCGTGCAGATGAGTTTTTAGGGTTAAGAAAATACAACCCCCCCCCCCCCCCCCCCACCAGAAAACATAGAACGAGCAAGGACCGGAGCAAAAACAAAACTTGTTTGTTGGCCCCTGCTAATGTTATAATTCAACACATTTGCTTGGAGCGGTGCCGTAGGAAACAGGCAGCATTGTGGACCAAAAAGTCCTCGGCCAAACATGTACTGTAAGGGTCATCATTTACGAAACAGTGACTGTCTTGAACTGGTTGCTAGATTTTGCCGAGGTACTGGCGCACTTTCTAAAAATTGTCACTTGTATCCTGCATTATGAAATCCTGAGAAATAAAAGTGCAACTTCGGATAAAAACCAGACCCCCGCACATTCAACATCACAGCAAAGCACATGGCTAAAAAGGGGAAGGGGGGGTGTGTGGGGGGTAATGAGACATGCTGTGATCATTCCGCATTAAGACAAACACCCAGACACGCACATCGGTGAATGGGCTGTAATATAATTATTCCATATCACGCGCCACAAATCTGGAAGTAATACGGCGAGTGCATAATCAAGTTCAAATGTGCTCACCACACACGTACGCACGCACACACACACACACACACACACACCACACACACACACACACACACACACACACACACACACACACCACACACACACACACACACACACAGCGACGGAAGAAACACCGACGAAAATCCCAACACAATGCGGGTGACCAGGAATGGTAACTGGACTCTTGATGCTGGTTATCAAGAACTTGGAGGCCCGGACCACTGACGTCAGCGCGTGTAAGCAAAGTCCACGAGAACAGGAGTCATCAATCACGGCCGGGGGAAGCAAGTGGTCACTCGGCAGTCGGAACGGAGAGCGGAGATGGCATTTAAGACCGACTGAAGGGGAGATCATGATGCAGACTAGAAAACAGGTGCTAGCGTTTAGTTTAATTTACCTAAAGCACTTTGAAAATCACGAGAGGAATTCAATCAGTTGCCTTTCAGATGTTAAGGTTGGGCGCTAATGTTACTAAGGCTACTGTGGCTACAGATGTTCTGACTGATCGACTACAGGGAGGAAGGGACACATAGTGGACGCATTCCAGAACCAGCCACAAATCCACAATATGATGACACCATATTTATTTTTCTGCCAGCATGTATTAATTGGAAAAAAAAAAGTGGATGCGTAACTGTGGCTCTCCTTTCTCATGTGCGAGGGCATTACAGAAAGTAAATACACTGTGGAAAAAAAAAACCAAATAAAAGGATAGCTTATAAAAATTTTCACGGGGAAATATCGATACACAGGGATGAGCAATTATGTCGACTTTTTAGTCCATTTATGACAAGTGCCATTCATACATTAGCGATGCAACCCAGATTTGTATCCATGTTGGACTACAGGCTAACCTACGACTCTGCTGTGCATGCCATGCGTGTAGTAAAGTCAGAACTGTCAGTCGACCTTTATTTGTAAGCGGTTTCCAAACAACAAAGAATGCAACCCAAAGTACTTCAGAAATATATATATAAAGATGTGGAAGACACACATCCACATCTTTCACCTTCCTTAATCATATTTTCACAAGGTATTACAGATGGTTTTCTTCTAACTTGTGTTACCTTTACCTGAGTGCCTCAAATTATGAGTTATTGAAATTGTTACTTGGTCGTGTTTTGCCTTTTCTCGCAAGTCCAAAACAGATATGACACTGCTCAAGTGAAATGAAGAACAATTAAAGCCCAAGTGTCATCCCTAGAAACATTCTAAAATAGAGATTGAAATGAAAAATACATATAACATTATTCACTTCGTCTATATGAAAAAATAAATATGAGTGGAGAGCCCGTCAAAACAACAAGCTACCTTCCAGCAGGTAAAACTAGTATAAACATACGAGAACGCTTGAGCACGCTACTGCCTCCAACGTCACTTCCTGCTTCTTGTCGAAAACAAATCCCTTGAGAGGATATTCATGGCGGTAGTGACAAAAAGCCATTTACGTCAAAATCATGTTTTCTGGTGGAAAAAAAAGGAAGGGTCCATACCAGCTCCTGTTTTTTTCATTAATAACATACTAAAAATCATCCATTTCATGACAGTGACACTTAAAGGTACTGCAATGCCCATGCATGTAGGCAAGGGGTGGGGGTAACAGCCACACAAACTCAAACGAAAAATAAGAAGCCTTGCAAGGAGATGCGTTCAGGCTCAAAGTTCAGGCTTAGACACTCACTGAGACTAACCGGCCAATTTGACTCCTGTTCCTGATGTGCTGTTTTGTGGGGGACTGGAATGATTAATGACATTTCAAATAATTTCAATGGCAATTTGAGTTACACTGTGTTTGTGAGCTTTGTCACGGAAGGAATCAAACATGTAAATCAAGGTGGCACGGTAATTTCATGAGTCCAATCCAAGACGATGATGCGTTCTTCAAGCTTGCGTCTGATTTTGGGAGATGCCGATGGGGGTGGAGGAGGGGCAGGATTCTCATGCTCCCATCAGCACCCAACTCTAGACTTCATCCCTGTTGGCCATTTGTCGTGGCAGGGAGTAAATAAGGAGTGAACGAGAGGGAAAAATAGAGGAAAAAAGTCTCTGGGCGATTGTATGGGGTAAGGGGCGTGTTGCGGTGGGAGGGGGGGTTCCATGGCGAACACTTAATAGCACGCAAGGGGTCACCGGCGCAACTAAACAGTCTGTGCGACTGCCAGCGTGGCTGTGAAAACAGCACCTGCTGGTAGCGCCACTTGACAAAGGCAGCTGGGTCAACAGCCACTGTGGGAATTTAGCAACTTTGGGAGGGGTGGGAGCCAAAGAGGGCTCAGAAATGAGCTACTTACACCAACACTGAGCGTGAAGTCAGATACAGAAAATGCTACTACATATTTGAGGGTGGATAAGTGGCGATGATAATTGACTTGTCCAAATGGTTGGCGCTGTGACACATTTCATTTCAGTTCGCTTGGATTTCTTTTTACCAGACCAAACATATAAATTAATTTGAACCCGCTAAAAGTCTGATATCAGTTACTTCAATTAAGCCGGTTTCACGTATGATTCAGACTCAGTCGACATTTGTTACATCACTTCTGGTTGAGTGTAGTTACCCACGTCTTGTAAAGGAAATGAGAATCAGCAATGAGGATGCCAAGAAGAGTCATGGGAGAGACTTTGAAGGATCAGGAGATAAAATCACATTAGGATGGAGGGTGAACGATAATGAAAATGTGGAGGAGATGCGAATAAGGTGGTACGGATGCGATGAGGATGGGAGAGGACGACCTTGTTTGGGAGGCTAAGAAAGTGAAGGAATATTAGAAGGTAAAAATCAGAAACCAGAAGGCCACAGAGAAGATTGAAAGAAAATATAAAGTACATCCTCTCCAGGTCGGAGATGAGATCCTGCCCCAACTGGAGGAGTTCATGTATCTTGGGGTGTTGTTCACGAGTGAGGGAAGAATGGAGCGGGAGATTGACAGACTGATCGGTGCAGCGTCTGCAGTGATGCGGACTTTGTATCGGTCCGTTGTGGCGAAGAGGGAGCTCAGTCGAAAGGCGAAGCTCTCAATTTACCAGTCGATCTACGTTCTTACCGTCACCTACGGGCACGAGCTGTGGGTCGTGAACGAAAGAACAAGATCCCGGATGCAAGCGGCCGAAATGAGGTTCCTCCGCAGGGTGTCCGGGCTCTCCCTTAAGAGATAGATTGACGGGGTCGGTCATCTGGGAGGGGCTCAGTGTCGAGCCGCTGCTCCCCAGCATTGAGAGGTGGCTGGGGCATCTGATTTCGGATCCCTCCCGGACGCTTCCCTGGTGAGGTGTTCCGGGCATATCCCACCGGAAAGAGAGCCCGAGGACGACCCAGGACACACTGGAGAGACTATGTCTCTCGGCTGGCTTGGGAACGCTTCGGGATCCCTCCGGAAGAGCTGGAAGAAGTGGCTGGGGAAAGGGAAGTCTGGGTATCCCTGCTGAAGCTACTTCCCCCGCGACCCGATCCGGAAAAGTGGTAGATAATGGATGGATGGATGATTGATAAAGTACACCATGGTTGAATTCCACTTCAAAGCGAAAGGTGAGGATGCACTCAGAACAGGCGTTTCTGGAAGTTATAGACGAGGGCAGCTGACGCTTCCAGTGGTGTGAAAAGGTGGAGGAAAAGAAGAAAAAAGTATGCGCTAACTGCTGCTGCTGTAACTAGTTCACTGTGCTTGGTTTCTATCATCATAAGGTCAAAAACAGAAACTTATACGCAGCGAATTGCCACTATATTGTAGTCTGTCTTTCGCGACCACCGCGACATTGCAGATTTTCAAGCAAGCTTTTTTAATGAAGAAACTGGAACCAGAAGCAGAGAAGCTCTTGTTTTACACGGAAAGAGTACACTGTTTGCCTGTGTGCAATTGTAGTACTGTAGGCTTTGGTATTTAAATATAAGTTTGATTCTATATTGTTATATGTGATAATCTTCACTGTGTGTCAAAGTATCAGTTGTTTGTAGGTTCATAATTCCCATAACATATGTGCTAATTTCCGGAAGCCCGTCTATAGCGTTTTACTTTATATTGTAGCACAAAGCGAGCACACACTTGCGTTAATAGTTTTAAAAGTGTGTTAAGTTCAAATCTAGAGACTGGGTGGAAAGTAAGACTAAATAAAATATTTTTATATGCTCGTTCTACTGTATATCTTGTATTTTTTGCAGGTACGTTCACTGTATACTCTTGTAATAAGTAAGAGGTTGTGGTGAAGAAGGGAGCGTGTAAAGTACACAGAAAGAATTTTCCTGTTTGACAGTCAATGTCACACAAGTCACATATCGGCAAATGTCTCCGGCTTCTTGTTTATACGCATGTATTTATCTGAGCGGTGCGTGTGTGTGTGTTTGCTGTGTACAGATATAAACTGCGTGGGTGGCGGGTACATGCAAACATGCACATCTGTGGACCTGTGTGAGCGTGTGATACGCTCACTCCCAGCATGGTGTCGGGCACCCCCCCCCTCCCAAAAGCCTTTTATTTCCCCGTCCATCTTAAATCTTCCACCACCTCTACTGTGGTCCTCTCCTCAACAAAGCAGTATGAATAGCGGCTGCTACATTTCACAGTAAATATTCTTGCACAAAAAGTTCTACGATTAAGACCATAACATTTTACAATCATAGGGCCCTGTTATGAGAATGAATCAGACTTTGTTACCAGAATTTAATTTTTGGCAAGAATTAAGTTGTAATGGAGCAAATTTACAGGAAAGTCATAATGTGGAGCTGTACGTAAATGTAAGGTGGAAAAAAAACTACTTTTATGACCATTAAATCGTATTACAATAATTTTTTTCTTACAAAAATAACTTGATTCTAACATTCGAATAAAGTTGTATTTTTTAATATTATTTTATTTTATATTTATATATGTTTTTTTTAAAAGGCCCAATTGACTCAAGGTCAGAATGTATTGGTGCACTTTTATGAGAAAGTTTGTAATGTTAAGAGAAAAAAAATGGCACTGTTATGAACATAAAGTCATGAGAGTAAAGATAATTTTACAATAAAGTCAATACAGTGTGGGAATAAAGTTATATCAAAAGAAAAGTTAAGAATTTGAGAATAAAGTCATTATGCAAAGATTTACTTTCATTAAGTTGTAATATTGGTTGAAAAACCTACTATAATACAAAAATAGAGTTATAGTTGCAGATAAAAGGCACATTACAATAAAAGAAAAGATAATTTACTATAATGAAGGTATACAACAAGAATTGAGTCGAAATATTGCGAGAAAAATGTTGCTAATTAAATATAATATGAGACAAGAGAACAATGTAATGGAAAAAAATGACAGATATTGGGAGAATTCAGTGTTTAAAGATGGATTTCTGGCCTGAGTTTGACAGTCAGAATCCGCAAAATTAGCAGGACTGGATGATTTCAATCATACGGCAAAACCGCCAACCACCACAAGCTTTGCTATTTTCTCTCTTTGTTTTACATACCCCGCATTCAGCAGTTTTCAATGCAGGGTGGCCTATTTATTATCGGAGGCGCACTTCCACTGACAAACAAATACCTCCAAATGAAGTCAGGACGTGTTTACACAAACACTGTTGAGGGATTTTATGGCTAATGTTTCATTGAAGGGCCTTTAGCGCCTGAGCTAACAGCTCCTCCATGTTCCTAAACACACGCGAGGAGAATTAAGTCTCACTGACATGGCAAACCCGCCATACTTTTAGGTGCAATAAAAACAGAACATTACCAGGAAAAAAAAGAGTCAGATTATTACAAAAAACTTACGAAGCAAAAAAAGTTGTAATGGTACAAGAACGAAGTCAGAATTTTGAAAGAATAAAGTCATACTTTCACGTATAACGGTTATACTTTGATGAGAGTCATTATATTTGATGAGAGTCATTATATTATCGGAAAAAAGATAACACTTTGTTATGAAAAATAAATAAAAGAACATTTTGATAGTACTGTAGACTTTGGCATTGAAATATAAGTTTGATTCTATATTGGTATATGTGATAATCTTCACTGTGTGTCAAAGTATCAGTTGTTTGTAGGTTCCACCATGTTATGAAAAAAAAAAAGAAAATTTTGTTGTAATTACGAGAATAATATAAGAATAGAGTTTTAACATGAAAAAGATCAATTTTATGACAAAACATTCAAAATTCGAAATTCTATTGAATAATTCCTTTTTTTATTATGTTTTTCTATTAAAATGCAAAAATTTTGTGGTGATTTTTGTGAGGCTGGAATGGATTGATGGCATTTCTATTGAATTTAATGTGGAAAGATGATATGAGATACAAGTGTTTTGAATTTCATGTGGGGGTCAAAGAACAAATTGAAGTCTTATGTCAAAGAACCACAGTATCACGAGAGTAAACTCATTTCTTGCTATGTTATAACCAGGCACCTCCACAGTGTGGAAGACCTGGCCGACTTAATCCCGCTCTGAGGTCAGAAACTTTAGCCCTCCCTCATCCTCGCCGTAAAAAGATCCGAATAACGAAGCAGCGAGACTCCTGCAACACGGGGTCTTCAGACTAAACAAGTGCAAAGAATTGTTGTGATGGGGAGAGGAACGCACTGAGCGCTGGAGCCAGAAACCATAAATAAGGAGCAAGTCATCGGGGCCCCTTCTTGAAACATCTGCGGTGTAATTAATTGCGCTGTCGCCTGGGTGGCACTTTCGTCACCCGCGACTGATCAGCGGCATAACATATTTCAAGTGTGATTCCCAGTCTGTCTCTCTTGATTTAAAAGGAGATACTTCATTGCCGGGCCTGTCTTTTGCCTATTCCCACCCGTTTACTAGAACGGACAAAATGCACGCAGGCGCTGCATACAGCGGAGCCTCCAAAGTAATACAGCGATACCTCGGTTCTTGACCACAATCCGTTCCAGAAAACAGTTCGAAAAGTGAATTGTTCGAAAACCAAATCAATGTTTCCCATTACAATGAATGGAAAAACAAATAATGCGTTCTGAACCTAAAAAATTAGGCTTTTTAAAGCATTTTTTTAGCTTTTCCTGATAATAAACTGCATCGTAGAAATACATGTATAGTTTAAATACTATATATAATAAAATAATTTAAGAAATATTTTTTTTTTTGCTTAAAATGTATGCTTTAGTAGAAGAGTATGCGCACCAGATTCATATTCTGCCATCAATTCTTTCTTGAAGTCGACAGTTTTATGGAGAGCTTTCCGTTTTTCAGCACCAGGAGCCTTACTTTTATGATTGGGGGTTAATACGAGATGAGAATGAAATGAGAAGAAAAACAACAGTCACTACTGGGACACGTCTCTGTACAGAGGCTGCTCTATACAGAATAACAAAAGTGCCCTGATTGCGCCACGCGTGTTATGTCATTTCCGTTTTTTTTTTTTTTTCGGGGGCGTTCGATAGACAATACCAAAACGCGGTGTGGGTGGGTCAGCTGCTTGCACCGCGCGTATGAAGTTATTTCTGGGTTTTTTCGGCGGCGTGGGAATTCACAACAAAGCTCGTTGTGGGTTAGCTGGTCTGGCCACGCCCAATATGTTATTTCCAGGTTTTGTTGGGGGCATTCGAGTACAGATTTTCATTCGAAAACAGAAGCAAAAAAAAATGATTTGTTCGAAAACTGTGATGTTTGAAAACTGAGGCTTTACTGTACTTTGGTAATACTTGTAATACTATTTCAGAAGGCAGAAAACTGCCAAGGTCGATTTCAAACCTCCAAATTCAATGTCGGTGCCATTTATACAGTACAGTGAATTGCTTTAAATTTGCAGCATTCACAAATTCGCATATATATTTTTTTAAAACCGTCATCCGTTGTTCACTGAAAATCTTGTCCATTGACTATTTTTTTTGTGCTCAGGAAAAAAAAGGATAGAATCTTGGCATTGCTGTTAGGATTAATTGATTTTATTTTTCCGCATTTCAGATTTCCTATTCTGTTGCCAATAATTAAATGCGCCTTTAAAAGATAAACTAAAAGTATGTGTCTGCTTCTCTCCTGATGCTGCTAATAATAGCCCATGCAATCTACAATTTATTATTGTGTAAATGCAAAAAGGTGAGCAAACTGACAGTGCAATTCTGTTGATAAATATAATGGTACTTGAAGAGCTAAGTGTTTTTTACAGTAGTATTTGGTTTTAAAGATGTTAGCTAGGCAGTGTGCTAGGGCATGTGCTGAAATAAATGACGTGCCGAAGTTGGCGGGACGAAACAGGTGGCCCGGTGTTTTTCCGCCGCTCTCAGCAAAACAAAACCTGCAGTCCGAGTGCTCTGAAAATAACCGGCGCGCGGTTACGTTGCCAGTTACAGCGTGCATCCATCCAGCTAAGCTGTTAGCAATACCTGACAATAACGTAGCGAAATGCAACGCTCGCTCTCCAGTTACCGTTCCACGCCGGCTACGGCCGAGGCACTGGCACTGGTGAGGATTTGAAAGCCTGTTGATTAACGGTGGCCTTGTGGGTTGCATTGGCGCCAGATCGTGTCACACCGGCCACTTTATTGGGTACACTTCCACTATGGCTCCTCTGAGTCTAATTCTGCCTCTTCGAAGATATTTAAGGCCACAGGCTACTGCCCGCATCGTTAGATGGCATTAAAAAAATGTGATAGCTGATACCAGAAGTTTGCAGCATAAAGATCCAATTCCGAATTGGTGTTACGTACATCCCAGGGGCTGAGGTTTAAAAACGTAATGGCGATCTGGTATAATAATTACACATTTACGTGATCTTTTTCCCACGTGTACATAATTAAACACGATGCCTTTAAAAAATTTTTTTCTATTAAGGGAGGAGTAGGGGTGCACCACCTCAGCTGAAAGGGTTTCAACAGCATCTTTGCTTCTTAAAAATTTGGAAATATTGTCCGTACAGGCAACAATGTTTTTCAAATGAAGCCATGTCGCACACTGGATCACAAAATTCCCTGAAGGCACTGGAATTTGCATATTGTGTAACGCAGGTGGACCAGAATATCTTGTTGAATTCTTTAGCAGTTGAGAAATTTCAGTTGAGGGACAAGAAACATCTTGATTCATTAATCTTGTTTGATGAGGGCTTCATACTCTGAGACGTTTTACTTAATGTTTAAAGGGGTGTACATGGCTTAAAAAAAGTTGCGCCTGACGTACTCGCGCATGCAGATCCCCTTCATTTTACTAAATATCTTTCACTGAGCATTCGAAAATAAAGACATTTTTAGAGCTTCTTATTTCTGACAATTTATTGAGGGGATGTAGGGGAGAGTGGGTGCACCATCTCTGTTGAAATGTTACGATGAGTGTACCTGGCTTGAAAAGTTCCACATAAGGACCACAACATTTTTAAAACACAGAATCTCAAATTTGCCTGCTCATATAATTTTGCAACAGTTTTTTAGGGTGTAATCAGGGTAGAATGGGCACACCGTCTCTATTGAAACATTGAAAGAGTTTTGTTTGTTTTAATATTTTAAATCCAACTGATTATCCTGTCTGCATTTATGAACATTTTGATTTGTGAATTTGAGCTATTGGGGCGAAGTGGAGTGCTCAAGATCATGGTGAGAACAGCAAGGCTGTGTACAACCACGGACAGATGAGTGCACACAGTTCAAGGAGGAGTGCTGAAGTGTACCTTTTGGGGTCCACCAACTTGTAGAGTTTCCCGCTGTGCGACTGCGCCATGCTTTTACTGCTCGCCAGTATGTAGGCTTCACCTGAAACGAAAAGGAAAAAGCTCACATGAAAGACGTTTCAAACACTCACGACCAGGAAGCATGGGGGAATAATTTAATGAAGAACAGCAAAATTCCACGAGGGACAAACTGTAAATCTGTCTGCGGGGTCCCGCGTCTTTCGGGATGCACACCAGCGGGCAGGAATCTAAATACCTCCTTAAAAACCGAGTGCGACAGCTGGCGCGGGAGCGATGATCAAACATTTATTATGGCCGTTGTTGAGTGAGTGTTTGACTTAATCAGAAACACTGCAGCTGACAGTTCATAATGCCGCCAATGACTGGTGGGGTGCAGCTGGTAGAATGTTCTGTATCACATTAGGTCGCTCACCTCGCTTCACCCAAGCGCTCCCGAGCTGACGGCAACACGGTACACACGTGTAAAACATTGCACCGTAGGTGGCCCAGTATGCAAAACGTGAGATCTTTGGATTATATGTGTGCTGTTTTATGGAAATTACATTTAATCCAACAGGAAGTACAAATTTAATATCCTGTTGACTGCAAGTCAAAACCAGTATTTCTCAAATGGTGGCCGTCCCTCGCCGGGAGAGCCGTCCACTGACAAAACAAATGCCTCCCTCAAAGAGTAACGTTGCTTATCTCCAATTACCCACATGCAGAAATTAAAGCAAACTGCATTCTGTTGCTCACCAAAACAGCAGCACCTACCAAAGCACAGTCACTAAGAATGATTAGTAAGGAGGAGAAATGCACTCTATAGCTACATTTTTGCTTCTGTCCTCTTTGTTTTAAACTCACTTTTTCTTTCAAAAAGTATAAAATTGTATGATTGGTTAGTATTAGTCCACACAAAAAATGGAAGACCTCCCACCAATAAATGCTATTTAGGTTAAAGTCGCTTTGAAAATTGCATTTATTCCCCCACCGTCCCCAATCTTGTTGCCAGAGTTATAATTCCTGCATCTATATGTACTTACATGCGTTTTCACAGTTTTCTCAGGTCTTCCTATGTTCCAAAATCATACATGTTAGGTTCAATCAAAACTCAATTTTCCATAGGTCTGCATGTGCCCTGCGAATGGCTGGTGACCACTCCGTAGTAAATCTCCCCAGATCCCACAAACTTATAACCCTAACCCTCCAAACAAAGCTACAGAAAATGGACAGATATACTAATATGGTGATCTTATTTAATATTATTCCCAAAATAAATATTACTTAAATAATATTCCCAATATATGCGACCAGCCACTATTTGCAGAAATATGGTATGCTAAAACGTTACTTTGAAAATGTTAGTTTATTTTACTCCCTTCAATCTTGTTGCCAGAATTGAAAATTTAAAAATAATACAACAGATTGACAATCAATTTTCCATATCGCTTCACAAATCAGGGGAAATAAGAGTTTGGGGTTTTTTTTTTGTCTACCACGATATTTCTCTTGACTAGGCAGTTGTGTTTTATTGTTAGAGCATTTCAATTGGTTTAAGCATCTTTAGCACGTCATTTGTAGTGCAAATAAATAATGAAAACATTAGTAGTATTGTACATCATCATCATCACTGCCACACTGACCCAGTTCATCTTCTCCAAATCCCAGGATGTTTCCAACTAGCAAGGAGCCACAAGATCCGTCTGAGCCCAGACAAAGTGGTTTCTCCTGCCACTGCTCGCTTGCTGGTGACAGCGTTATCAATGACTTCTGGAGAATCCGCAGGTTACTGTGACAAACACGTAGGTGGGACAGAACAAAAATCAATTCTTGCCGGCCCTGGGTTGCTCAGAAAATGTCAGAGCACATGACCTCGCGTCTTCAATGCCGGTAAATGTGTTATACTAAGTGTGTCTTTCAAGTGAATGAATAAATAATGAAGCTCAAATGGAAACACAGACGTGGCATCTTAAATCTGATGGAGAAAATTGTGCTATATGTGGCATTGAACATTACAGAGTTTGTTTGTGGGATACTACCACGTGTCACATTTTTACCATAAAGAAGAAAGAGAAACCTTTAAGAGTCGGTGACATTGTATGAGTAATGCTGACAGAAGAGGTTAGAGAGAAAGAAATGAAACCAAACATGGCTATAGAACATTTCAGCGAATAGCTGACGTTTTCCACTGAAAAAAAAACAAAACAAAAAAGAATAGCTGAATTTGGGAATATTGAGCCGCAAATAGGTTCCCGGTATGCCAATTAAGGATGTGCGTTGTGGATGTGAAATTGCGGAATGACCACCTGTCCACTGGAACGCGACGTTATATGCTTCGGTAGGTGCTGCTGTTTTAGTTAGTGACTTAGTACAAAAAGGCTTGTGAACACCATAGTTTACTTGTGGAACTATGTGCTATCATGTTATAGATCGAAATGCCTTAGCCCTTATATATGTATTGCATTAAACAGTGTAGTAAATAACAGGTGTAAGCTATGTGAGAAAATGAGGTAATAAATGATATTGATTTAATTTAGTATGTCGAGAAAGCGTGTGAACCGTTTACTTTGTGCAATCTGGTACTCAGACCACTAACTTATTGAGATATCATTGCATCGCGAAGATTTTTTTTTTTTTCAGCCTCAACAACATATCCGCAAATTGGCACGTATTTCGGGCCACCGCACATTGTTTCTAAGCCAATCCCAAACATCCTAAAAGGAGGGGAATTTTCTCGCTGTTATTTACTTCCTTTTTGCTTCTTCAAGCGTCAGCGTTTGACATCAGCAATAGAGGATGAATTTCAAACCAAAGAAAAGTGTGAGCAGCGCAGACCAGGATGTCTCATCTCCATTTACATTGAATTGGCTGGGCTACTGTGCTGAGACTAACACAATATCTCCATCCCCCAAACCCCACCCCAACATAGTTGGAACTTTGTTTTTACCCTGGCAAGACCTAACGCTAGGGACAGACTAAATAGGGTGAGAACGAGAGAGGACTGTCGTGATCATTGTTGAGTAAGCGCAAAAAGGGTGGAGCAGTCTCGTAAATCTTAGAAACAACAAACTTTCTGAGGCTAAGAAATAAAAGACTTCAAAGGTGATCTAAGACAAAAAGAAGAGTCGAATTCATGCTCTGGATGAATGAGAATATTCACAGGCACAACTTCACAGGTTATTATGGGAAGAGTTAACTGCAAAACTCGTTAGAACTTTCCCAAGTCTGTCTGATGGATACAACTGTGCTGCAACTTTAACTGTAAAACATGTAGATGCCGCAAGGGCACGATGTGACGTCTGTAAAGCTGACGTCAGTTTTAGAAGAGAAAGTACTCACCTAGGCCTGCAGCTGGCTGTCAAATATTTTTAAGAATCGATTCTTCGATTGATTATTCCATCGATTCGTTGGATAAAAAAAAAAATTCCAGCAGTTTATTTCTACATTATTTTAACAAATGAGTTTATTAACTGATTTTTATTTGGTATTGTTTGATTAGGATACACTTAAATAATTAAGCAATTTCAAGAGAAGCAGAGCTATTGTGCTCATGAAACAGAACCAAATCTTTGGGAATGATTAATGAGAAGGTCTACTAGTTCTAGTTCCACTTCTGAGGCTGCTTCAGGTCCAATTACATGTCGGTTGCTGGTTATTCACACTAAAGCTGCAAAGGAAAATTATTTTCATAATACATTAGACTGGGTGGAACTGTGGCGCAACTGGCTAGAGTGTTGCCTTCACAGTTCTGAGGACAGGGGTTCAAATCTAGGCCCCGCCTGTGTGGAGTTTGCGTGTTCTCCCCGTGCCTGCATGGGTTTCCTCCAGGTACTCCGGTTTTCTCTCATATCCCAAAAACATTAATTAATTGGAGACTCTAAATTGCCCCAAGGTGTCATTGTGAGTATGGCTGTCGTCTCTCTACGAGCCCTATGATTGGGCTAGCAACCAGTTCAGGGCGTGCCCCGCCTCCTGCCAATACTCCCGTGACCCTTGTGACGATAACCGGCTCAGAAAATGGATGGATGGATACATTAAACTGATTATAAATCAAATACTGGTTTGGTTTGTAATGTCAGAAAATGGGCAAAAATGTTGATCATTATTTTCTTTGTAAATGACTGAATAAATGAATAAAAAAAGTCTTTGCCAAATTAATGTAGATGGATTTCGATTTGTGTATGTAAGCCACGATTTAAAAAAAAAAAAAATTAGTATAATATCCTTACCCAAGCCTATCTCCAAACACGTAACTGCCATACAATCTTCGAGACTGGCAACCCCTGTAGATGAAGCCTCCCACTGGTGGTGCTCCTCGAATGGACTGCAGGTCGTAGACAGAAGGTTCGTTTTCTACACAGCATGAAGAGGATACGTGGGGATTTAGTAAGTTGTTAATGCTACTGTAGTCTCTGTGTAAAAACAAAAAAAAACCATCGGGATCAAACCCCTGCTTCACAATAAGAATACGAAAAGCAGGAGAAACCATCCAGCATTCATTGTATCAGTCCGAATGAGAGTACCTGGTTTTGTCTCAAAAAGTTTAAAAATGCACAAACCCGCACAAGGTCATGCCGCTATTTTATTTATGAGAATATTTTCCCGCCAATAATGATCAGACTGCAGTACAGTGATCATTGGAAAACTGATTGCAAATGGGTTCAGCAGTATTTTGGAAAACAACACAAATGCCATGGCGTTTGGTGAAGTTAAGAGTACGTAAAATAATCTGTACATCCCTATATTTGGACAGGGACAGTATTGATATCTGTTTTTGCTGTATCTTTTTAAACGCAGATTGAAAAAGTCTTAATATTCTGAAAATGAAGTGATATTTCTTGGTGGCAAAGAAAAAGTTGAATTTTTACATGAATAAAGTCATGCATTTTGAGAAAAAGTCATCACATCTTACATGAATACTTTAAAAAAAAAAAAAAAAAAAAATCGCAAATTAGACAAAATATCACATGAACAAACGTTTGAGAAAAAAAAACACTGTGGAAAAAGTGGCATTTTTAATGAATGAAAAGATTGAATGAGTAGCTGGAAAAGGGCGGTTAAAAGCTTTTGGCTCGTCATAATTACGGTATAGTCTGTGAGAAAGGGAAGAAAACAACAATAGAGCCACGGCCATTAAATGTGACAGTGGAACCGTTTCTGAGGTGGAACAAACATTACATTTTGTCTACACCACATGGACTCTGGCAGACATCAGACACTGTCCCCCTGTCCGGTTCATAAGTTTGACGCTGATGTAATAAGACTTATTTTTGGAGTGCAGTGGTCTTGGCAATGGGAAATGAGAATGGCGGCGGTCGTGCTGATTTCCCAACGGTAATGACTTTCCAGTTTAGATAATTGGCCCCTGTCGTGGATCATCCCTCACGAGGGGGAGTGGCGGGGCAAGTATACAATCTAGTTGCCAAAGTTGTAGTTATTAAGACAAACACCCGTAATTTATTTGTGGAAGAAAAGTGGGTTAAAAATGATCAAGACCACCATTTTTCCCCGTCTCATTGTGAGAGGAACCCCGCTGAGATTTGACTTTTCAACAATGCTTAGCCGTCACCCCTGCGGTTATAGCTGCACAAGAGGGGGGAGAGGATGGAAGTAGGTTGCGTGTATCTGTGCACGGGTGGGTTATTTCTGTAGCACTTACAGCATTTTTACATTGAACCTTCTCTAACTCGGCAGTCGTCCCGATTTGTTTCTCAACGTGTTGCCAAAGCTGTGTTCTTACAAAATGATATTTGTAAAAGAAGAGAGTGGGGAAAACATTGGAAAATTCTTGGTTCTCAACTTAAAGCCAAAATTTCAAGAAGGCACTAAGTTTCAAACTACATCATAAACAATGCTACAGAAGGAATTCTGACTACTGTACTATATTTCTTAAAATACTGCTTTTAAATTAGACCCCATACCTCAATTTGTTGCAGGGGAGGTATTAAAAACATTTAAAGAAAAAAAAGGAAAACTCACATCTTCTTCTATTTTACTACCCATTTTTGGAGTCATAGTAATTACTATATCAGTTCACACAAACATTAAACTGACCCCATTTGAACTTCATTACTAACCAAAACAGCAACATCCACTGAGGCCCATAAGGAGTTATGTAGAGGAATTTATGTCTCGAGTCGAGTTTCCTCAACTAAAATAACATGTTGAGGATATGGTGCCCATTAAAGAGTTCACTGATGAGCTCATTTGAACTCTGTTGCTCACCAAAACAGGAGCAAGCTTAGATATCGTTCAGATGAAGGGTGGAATCTTTCTATGTTGTCCACGAGGTCCATCAAATAACTCACCTTTCTTCACCGGGAAGAAAATTTAAACTGGTTCCCGTCCAGATAAGACAAGGTTGACTGCTGAGGGCCGGTGAAGTCTGTTGATAACCCAAAATAAAATCTCTCTCGGATTAAGTGAGGAGTCTTTTACCGTGGGTGCCACGCTTCCTGTTTATTCTCAATGGAAGATGTCCCAATTTTTATTTTGCTAACTAAATCAGCAGCACCATGCCACATACTCAGTCCCTTGGGTATTTAGGGGATTTACCGCCTGCACAGTATTAAAGATGATCCTACATTTTTACCTTTTTTGTAGTATTTTAAACACCCATTTCACATGCTATAAATTGTAAAGTAACTAAAATGAATTTAAAAGAAATGCCTCTCTCCCATCTCCAGTTGAGCCATTTGCAACCTATACAGTAAGAAACCTGTACTCACCATAGTCTTTCCCCATGGATATCTCCAATATTCTTCCCGCGGTGGAGTTTTTGCCATGAGCATCCGTGCAGAGCATGAGGAGGCTCCCATTTTCGGTTTGGAGCCGATCCACACTGCACCTACGCCACACAGAACAGTGAAAAATTGAATACAGAACAACAAAATAAGTATGATGTCTATGAGTTTGCCCCTTTTTTTTTTTTTGCATTTGACTAACCTGCCTGGGTCATGTAAGCCTTGTGCAAAAATTTCCGGGGGCTGGTTGGTGCTGTTGAAGTACGGGTTGTCTCGCGGTATGGAATAGGGGGATGCGCAGCTGTCCGTGTCTACGTCTACCCTGAGCATGGACCCTGTGAAATCACTGCGTACAATTGCACCCTTTAGGGTTTTGGACTACCTTTGTGCCTCAATACCCTTCGAACCTTCCTCACCTGAGTCCATCCATCTCCTCCATGTCATCCAGGGTGATCATCCCGTCCCCCAAGACGATGTACAGCAGACCCTCGGGGCTGAAAAGGAGCTGCCCGCCCAGATGCTTCCGGTGCAGTTCAGCCACTTCCATCAGTACCCGAATGGTTCGGGTGTCCACCTGGTTTGGGTTCTTTCTGAGGGGAAAAAAGAAGAAACAGACTCTTTCATACATGGATCCTGCTGGCATGGGTTTATCTGTCTTTCATACAAACCCCAGTGACGAGAGCTTTCACCATTGTACGCTTTAAGAAAAAAATACAGACAGCTAAACATCTGACTTGCCATCTAAATCCCCAATCACTTTTTGCATTGACAGTGAAAAATTACAAGCAAAACCAACTTTTACTATGTGTACTAAATAAATAAATTAAAACAAAAAAAAAATTATATTTGATTATTTGGAAACTATTTATGGGCTCGTGGTTACACCATAGCAGCTTGTGTGTGTGTCTACTTAAATGCAGTAATGTAGCAGTGAGACCCTGCATGCTTGCAATTTGGCAATTGCAAATTCACAGATTAGCTGATTTATTTCGTGAACCTAACCGCTACTATTGACCCAAAACCTCAACTCTTCACTGCTTTTGTAGTAAGGTCAAAGTAATAGACGTCGTACTGTTGCCATTTTGGGGTCAAGGAACGATGCTGAAGTAATTACATTAGTTTCATGTACACGAAAGTAGTGTTTTGCCATCGTCTTGTTGGATTCTCTTGTCAATGCACTTTTAATGTGAGTTGAGGAGGTTTATTTTGACCCCCAAAATTGTCCTTTGTCACTATGTTGTGGCATCTTGGTGTCAACAAACTGTGAGTTGAGGAGTTTCAGTTAGACAGAAATGGGAAAAGAATATTTGAGATACAAGGGTTTTTTTTTTCTTCTGCACATACTCATGGAAAAAATTACGAAGGAATCTGATGGAACCAGTTTTTGTAGGTTTGTCCGTTATATGCCGCAACATAAATGAAAGGCAAAAAAATGCTGACGTGAGACCAAATGAAACCCATCAGTGGCATTAAAATAACCTTCTAGAAATGTCAAATTGAGACATGAGGCAGACAGTGGACAAGCAATGACATCACACAGTCTCTCGCAAAGTGATGCTTTGGCTTCACTCGTATGAGCAACAATCCATCCTGGCTTGTTTTCAGTGACTAAAGGTCCAGCAATTTGCCAAAATAAATAAATAAAATGCAGCTTCGCAGAGTAAACGACGCTGTAAAAGTGCCATCGAATCCTCTAATTGAGTTACGCGCCCGTGCACCGCAAGTCAGTCATCAAGACGGCGTGCCAAAAGTGTAATTAAGATTAGATCATTAAGGCAAATGCACTGGTGTGATTGAAAAGAAGTTCGTGAGAGAAGATTGTTTTCTCCAACAGCTTTTTATCGTAGGAGTTTCAAATTAATGTCATTATGTTAATGTAGCAGAATGCTGAGGTGTCCCTGTTCTTAACACCTTTTTCGTAAATTGTCTAAAAACTGAAGTGTTGAGGTTTTAAAGTCAACTACATGATAGTTCAAAATGCTCCCCCGCCTGATTGTAAAGCTATTATTTCAGTGACGTGCTTAAAAACCATATCATTAAATTGTCAGAAATAAGTTTGCTAACTTATCATGTAAAGTCCCCTCCAAAAGTATTGGAATGGCAAGGTCATCTTTTATTTATGGTATTTACATCGAAATGGGTTTGACAACTCAGGACAGAGCATCATATTTCACTTTTCAAAAGAGCAAAAGTATTGAAATGTGATTATGGGTGGGTGTTTTGGGTGGATGATAGCTTAAATGTTGCTTGTTTTTGGCTTTTTCTCCTGTGAATGCTAAGTCATTGGGAGAAAAGCAAACCATTTTGAAGTTCAATGAAGAGGGAAAATTGATCAGAGCTACTGCAAAAACATTGGGCATCGCCAATACAACGTCCTGAAAAAGACAAACTACCGGTGAACGGAACGACAGACATCAAACAGGTCAGCCAAGGGTATCAACAGCAGTTGATGACAAAAAGACTGTGAAAGCTGTGCAGAAACATCCAAAAACAACAGTCAGTGACATCACTCCCGACCTCCACAGGACATGGGTGAAGGAATCACAATCCCCTGCTCAAAGAAGACTTTGAGAGAAGAAATACATAGGCCATACCACAAGATATAAACCACTCATCAGCAAAAACAATCAGAAAACCAGATTGGATTTTGCAAAGAGGTAAACACACAAGCCACAAAAATTCTGTAACCAAGTTTTATGACCTGATGAGACCAAGATTAACCTGTACCAACATGATGGAAAGGCCAAAGTATGAAAAAAGAAAGGATCTACTTAAGATCCAAAAGACAAGCTCATGTGCGAAGCATGATGGAGGTAATCTCATGGCTTGGGATCACATGGCTGGTTCTGGAACGGGCTCACTAGTTTTTATTGATGATGTACAGTAAATGGACTGGCCAGTTATATTACTCCTGATTGTTACTTTTACTGGCAAGGTATCTTAAAACCCCAAATTACCTTCAAGGGAATAATGACAGTTTGGAAGTCTTCATACACTTTGAATTAGTGGCTGGCGCAATTCATGTTTTCTCTAATACAAAGGGGTCCAACTCAAGGCCAGATCCGACCCACCACATCATTTTATGTGCCCCACTAAAGAAAATTATGTGTCAAAATTCATAATTCGTGGTAAAATCTGTACCAAAATTAAAAATGGTAATATGATTAGGCATTCATATTCAGAATGGCCTTTTGAGGGAAATCATAAATACAACGAGGCCTGCGACAAAAATTAGAAACCGCTGAAAAATAAATTATGCGTAATGTATACACAGGGCGGCATGGTGGATCAGCTGGAAAGCGTTGGCCTCACAGTTTTGAGGACCTGGGTTCAATCCCAGCCCTCTCTGTGTGGAGTTTGCATCTTCTACCTGTGGCTGTGTGGGTTTTCTCCAGGCACTCCGGTTTCTTCCCACATCCCAAAAACATGCAACATTAATTGGACACGCTAAATTGCCCCTAGGTGTGATTGTGAGTGCGACTGTTTGTCTCTATGTGCCCTGTGATTGGCTGGCAACCAGTTCAGGGTTTACCCCTGCCTCCTGCCCATTGACAGCTGGCATAGGCTCCAGCACTCCCCGTGACCCTTGTGAGGATAAGCAGCTAAGAAAATGGATGGATGGATGTATACACAGTGTATAAAGGTCTTTAACACCATTAAAAGTATTTTTTTTTTAAATGTAATATCATTCAATTTTTCATTAGAAAAAACTTTATAATTATTACCTTTTACCAGAGTAATTTTTTTGGTAACAATTACGTAATTTTTCATTTTTGTATGATTGAGTCTTTTTCTCATAATAGTACTTTATTCTCATTTTTTTTCTAGTAAGATTCGGACTTTTTGTCACATAGAATATATATTTTTTTCTCTCACAATATTACTAGTTTACTCTATTAACCAATAAGGTTTTTTAAAAGTAGTTTTAACATTTTAGGCTAAGAAGCGTTTATTTTTCCACCCCAAAAATGACGGCAAACAGTATGAGTATGAAGGTGAACTGCAGTATAGCGAGGGGAATCCTGGGATTGGACATGTTCGTATGAAGAATAAAAGTATACCACACCTATATTTTATCACTAACATGGATTGTTTATTAGCAGATTGATAACAAACCTGTATATTTAAATGTAACCCCAAACTTAGGAAGAATATGCATTGAAATAAGATACCTTCATGTACATGGATGTAAGAAGATGCAAACATTAAAGGCGGACTCTAATCCGATTCTTTGGACTACGACTTAAAAAGGGATTGCGGGTCTGTGATATTTAATTACTTTGGGCGAGTCTCGTGAACACACAGTCTAGAATCAGGCCATTTTTCAAAACTATTAAAAAATACAAAAATGGTAGATTATGTCAAATGAACCCATTGGCTTTCTTTGTGCTAACCGTATGCGATGGTCATCTCGTGCTTGACTGGTCTTACGTTACCTGGACACGGTGTACTCCACTACGCGGAGAATGTGGTCGTGCGGGCCGATGGCCCAGCGCTCCTGGTTTGTGGTGTAGGACACGTAGAGCTTGCCATTCTTTTTATAATTGGGATGGAATGCCAGGCTTAGCAGGCCCCTTTCATCTCCGCCCTGCAGTCAGATGGCAAAGCACAAAAGATCCAGGAGTTAATTATGTCCCGCCTCGGCCTCTCCTTGGTCGTGTGAGTTCCGAATCGCCCCCCTCGGCTTCCCCCCCAACACACCCTCTAATCCCCCTTTTTATTTATCCATCACATTCCCATTGACAGCCATCGCATTCTCTCATTCTTCCCTTTCAGCCCATCGCCTGTTTCACTTCACACCTCCACCAACCTCCTTGAATATACCATTACCCACCATTATAAAGCATTTGACTCTGAGTGCAGCGGTTCGCGCCTCCTCTTACAACCCCGCCCACTCCTCTTTGCTTATGTGTGCTTGTCCTCACGGATCAGGGTCCCCGCAGCCGCCCGCCCCACCCCTCCCATGATGCCCCGGGGCCCTTTGAGGTGGCCCCCCATTGTGCGGTGATTTGTGTGTGTAATCTTTGGGGGATATCCATGAATGCGGACCTGAGTGGCTCAAAGAATTTATTAGCTCGCTCACAGTTCATAGAGAGCACAAAAGTGCAGAGTGCTTCAACTCCGTGCCACCCCACCCACTCCACCACCTCACTCGTCCGCACGCCTTCCTGGTTTGCTCAAAACGCATGCAAAATTCACGGCTTAAGGGGCAAAGGGGTGGGGGTGGGGTGGTAGGAATGGTGCTGCCAACTCCCACTGTCTTGGCAACATGTTTAGAAAACATCTAAATTGCTTGTGTAATATGTAAACCTTTGTCTCAGCCCCAGAGACTGCTCTGCCGCTTGTCACTACCCTGGTGGTCCTCCCGTCATAGCTCGCTCACTTGCTGTAATAATCAGCAACAGCGCCAAGCCAAGCTAGGCCGGGCCGGATCGGGCCAGGGAGATTGACCATTTATGCGGCGCTCTTTTTCCACAAAAGGACGAAAACAGGCTTTCTGGTGTGAAGAATGTTTTTAAAATGCTTTTGGATGATGATGATACGGTAGTTGACATTTTTTACACTTTTAGCTTTTATACTATTGAATTGTTCGTACTTATACACTTTTACGACAGTTAAGAATGTTATGGGTGATGCATGAAGTCAACTCACACTCCAGGTCTCTCAATGAGTTTTTAAAAAGGTTTTTTTTTTTTTTTCTTTAACTTTAGTTTTATTACACTACAGCTAATCTATTTTTCCACTTCAACAAAAGTTAAGAAACTTGGAAAGCGTGACTCATAATGTTTGTTCACCTCTCTAGTTCCCTAAATGTTAAGTTTTCTTTATTATACAGAGGTCTGCGATTGAGTGAGAGCCACGGTTCACCCGGGACTGGTCACCAGCTGAAGTCAGCTGGGATAGACCCCAGCTCACCTGTGATATTTTGACCATTCTGGCCAACATGTCATGTGTCACATCTAAATATTCAAGATGGATGTACTGGACCAGAGTTTGTACATCATAGTGGTTTACTGGACCACTCGAAGTCTTGTTTGGATGGTGTAAGATGTATGCAGACAGTAACATGGGCCACTTGCGGAATCAAAATGGATGACATGACTCATTGGAATGTACTAGAAGTACAGAGTAGCAAGAACAGAGACCCACGCCAGGGACCTCAGGGGTTCCATACATGTTGTGAAAGCTGTTGAGAGGCATGACAGTCTGACTAGATAGCAGCTCGGTCAAGTCAAATAAAAACGGGGGGAAAGTCTTATACAGTGCCAAAAATATCAGGATGTTTTATGGAGATGTCTATATGTTGGATTTGGAGCTGTAGCGACCCACATCCCTAAAATAAAGCAAAGGTAACCGCAATCCCGAAGAGGCCGTGATCCAAGGCCAAGGGGGTGACACCCTTAATAAACAGTGTTGCAACCGAATGAACTATTTCCTCCCTTGCTAATAACTCCTTGGATTGCTTCATTGTACAATAGTCATCCATTTATGGGAGTCCTAAACACAGCATCTGTCAGCAGACTTCTAGTCAGGCAGGGGGGGCTTTGAACCAATCTTTCAAGGCCTTATCTTTTCATTTGTCACAGACACCTGCTGCCACATTCCTCCATTCCCTCCACCTGTGCTATCCGGGGTATATGGTTTCGGCATTGCAAAAAAAAAAAAAAAAAAGGATAAGCAGAGATGAGGAAGGGTAGTATAAGAACGTCTCAACATACAAGCAATGATAAACCCGCCCTAGTCTACAAATACATGAGAAAGATGGTAAAAATTGGAATGTATAGACCAATGGCTGTTCACATGGATCTCCAAAAACGTAATGTGTGTGCCAAGTCAGTAGTTGGCGATGTTACTTTGTAAATGCAACTGTAACCACTTCTGAGCCTACAAAACCATCTTATAAGATGAGAGTAGTTGTGAGTGAAGAATTTGACCAAACTCTGAAGTGGTATTGGAAAGTACTCATCCTAAGAAACAAAACACAGTTGTCATGTCCAAACGCAATTCCAATTAAGTTGGGATGTTGTGTTAGACAAAAACAGAATACAATGATTTGAAAAATCATTTTCAACCTCTATTGAATTGAATACACTACAAAGACAAGATACGTATATAACGTTCAAACTGATAAACTATTGGTTTTTTGCAAATAATCAGTAACTTTGAATTTTAACAATTAGCAATGGTCCCAAAAATATGGGACATGTGGCAAAATAGTGAAAGTTGAGGAATGCTTATCGAACACCTGTCGGGAACATCCCACATGTGAACATCCTAATTGGGAAAAGGTGGGTGCCATGATTGAGTAAAAAAGGTGCTTCCCTGATGGGGTGAGGCCCACCTTTTTTTGAACAAGTGCGTGAGAAATCTGTTAAATAGTTTGAGGACACTGTTCTTCAATGTAAAATTGTGAGGAATTTAGCGATTTCATCATCTTCAGTCCATAATAATATCGAAAGTTTCAGAAAATATGGAGAAATCACTGCATCTAAGCGGCAAGGTCAAAAACCAACATTGAATGCCCGTGACCTTCGATCCCTCAGGAGGCAATGGATCAAAAACCAACAATGTGTAAAGTACATCACTGCATGGCCTGTTAGTAAATACAGTTCGTGGCTATATCGCTAAGTCCAAGTTAAAAAAAACTACAATGCAAAGCAAATGCCATTTATCATCAATACCCAGAATTGCCACCGGCTTCTCTGGACCTGACCTCATCTAAGATGGCCTGATGCAAAGTCGAAAAGTGATCTGTGGTTTGACGAGTCCACATTTCATATTGCTTTTTGGAAATTGTGGACATTGTGTCTTCCGGGCCAAAGAGGAAACTAACCATCTGGACAGTTATGGACGCAAAGTTCAAAAGGTAGCATCTGCGAAGGTATGGGGCTGTGTTGGTGCCAATGCCATTGGTAACTTACACATCTGTGAAGGGCCCATTAATGCTGAAAGGTTTTGGAGAAAAATATGCTGCCAACTGAGCAACGTCTTCTTCATGTCTTTGTGTTGTATTCAATTAAATACAGGTGGAACACAATTTACAAATCATTGTATTCTGTTTTTATTTATGTTTAACACAATGTCCCAATTTCATTGGAATTTGGGTTGTAAATGTGCGGCCCAAAAAAAAAAAAAAAAAGTTTATATCTGCATTTAGTGAAAATGGTTTTAAATAGCCCCTTGGGCAACACAATTACAGTGTTTTGGGGCACAATTTGGATACAGATAATGGCACCATAAACCCGTAACCGAAATACAGGGAATCGGCTCCTTTAAGATCTGTATCAGGCCTCTCAGAAATCTAAATACCTACCAATGTGACTGCGCCGTTAAGATACATTTTTGATCTATGCTGTCATCATCAGAAAAAAAAGCACTCATAATGAGTCTACGTGAAAACGATATTCTCGGAAGTTGTTTCAGTAATTTAGAAAATATAAATGGAGTGACATTGGAACATGTCACTGATACATACACATTTAATAATGGGCCCTATATTGGAAGTGGAGTCTTTGATCTGCAAATCTGTAAATCCAGCCTTAAGGAATTGAAGTATAAGAGTAAATCTTTTTGGAAAGCCTTGTACACAACAGAATTTCATTATTTCAAGTTTGTCTGCATTCAAGTTAGGAGAAATAAAGAGGACAACGCACTGGAACTTATGTGTTCAAAATATGATGTGATATTTCACTGCTCTCATTTCCAAATGCTGATACGTGTCAGTGGTCAGATGGCACAGATGTCTTCATTGGGAATGTTTGAGAATAGTTATGCAGCTCATCTTTTCTAAGGTCACATAGAAATCTTTTAGAATAGAGATGTCGAACTCAAGGCCCGGTGGCCAGATCGGGCCCACTGCATTATTTTATGTGCCAGACGAAGGAAAACTGACATGATTTTTGTCAAAATCTGTACCAAAATTTCAAATTGCCATATCATAAATGAAAAGTTGAAATATTGCAAGCATTTTGTTCTACAAAATATAGTTGAAAACCCCATTACCCTTTATTTCTGATTCCAAAACTACTACATAAATTTCATGTTTAACTGTGATGTGGTGGTTAAAGATTGTAATGCTTTCACTTTCAAAACAGCGCTCTGAGGAAAATTGTAACTACAAAGTAGCCCGTGATAAAAACCCTGTTTTAGAAGACACTACAGTGCTACCGTGAGAATATACGATACATCTCACACAAATTTTTGACATTGGAGTGTCTTAATGCAATAAGTTAGCATAACAGGATGCATGAAACAGTCAAGGACCCGTGCCCCATTATGCACATATACAAGCAGCCATTTCGGGCGAATCACAGGGCCCGTACTTTGACGAACGCCTATTGGTGAATTCGCCCAAATGAGCCCCAATCGGAAACAGGTATCCCAGAGAAATGGGCAACAGTAAATAGTGAAACTTTATGCCTACGCTGTCCAATGTGGGCGTGTGGGAATGGCGTCAAAGTTTAATGAGGCATTTCAAAAATTCACTGTGCAATGTGGGCCTTTGACTTGAGGGAGAAGAAAAAAAAAAAACAACTCCTTTACCAGTTTCACGGTTTGAAACAATATTTGTAGAACAGGATGAACCAAAAAATGTCAAGGAACTATATCTGAAATGGAACAAAAGCGAGCCAATTTGGTTTGAAGCCGCCATTTTGAGTTAATTTGGGTTTGTACTTTGACAAACTCCAACGAGGAAATTTGCCAAATGAGCCCCCATCGGAATCAAGTTTCCAAAACCGATGAACCACCTAATGCGGAGGGTAGCATGTCGTCAAAGAAAATAGGAGTTCAAGGTCATCCTCACTGCTGGTTTGAGGTTTATTTCTCTCCAAAATTGTCATTAAAGAGAGTATTTGTCATGCCAAGGGAAGAAGTTGACTAATTTTCATATAAAAATGAGTCTCAAAATTGGCAGTGACAAGTCTCCCGCTTAAAAAAAGCTGCAGCTGCAACTAAATACATTCAAGCTGAGTCTTGTCCAATCACATTAGAGGTGAGGGAGGAAAATATCAAGCAGTTACAGAGAGACCGCGGTGAGGATGACTGAGGATGGTGCACATTTGCGGCGGGGACAAGCGTACAGAGATCGAATTACAGGCAGAACACCCACATCGCAGCATGGAGCCCACACCAAAGCAGCACACCATTGTTTCGCTGCAGCTTAATTGGCACATGGAGGGGACGAGGAGGGTGGGCACCCATAGAAGGACTGGAGTGTGTGTGGAGGGGGGGTAGTAGAAGGAGAAACAGGACATTACAATCAAAGCATGGCCATGAGACGGATGATAAATCAGTGATTTGGCCCCTCTCTAGGGGGAGACTCTGTATCGAAGGCAGCTCCATCCTGTTGATGCTGTCGGTAAACACCTCGTCCACTCTGTGTGGCTGGAAAGGGACCGGAGGGAGGAGGGATCACAGAACAAGACTCGCGGGATCGAAATCATCATAACGATGGCTTCATCCACATCCAGCGATGATGCCAATGATAAGAGGGACCATGCCGAGTGTTTCACAAGGGGCCACTTATATATTCAAATGCTCTGCTTGCTTTGACTCCCGGTAAACAAACTGTGAATGGAGGCATGCGTGAGGGGACAAACATCCTGTTCGGGAGCGTGTGGACCCCCTTCCTCCTCCTCCCCAAAATATCCCGGCAATGCCGTCTCCTCATGCAATCTGAAGAATTCGAGACACTTCCGATCACTCTTTACACAGGCGAAACCTAAAGGTTGAACATCTCTGGGACGCTAGTCTAAATTTCCAGGTTGTCAAGATTTTTAAACCAATTCTTCAAGAACATTTTGTTCCAAGGTTAAACTGTAACTGTACAGGCATTGTATCCTCTATGTTGCTAGCATAAATAGATCTGCAAAGACACATAATTCATCTTAGTTTGCCACCAAGCTCTTCCATACAAAAATCCTGCAAGATTCAAACAGAGCAAAATGAGTTGTTTTGGACACAACAGTGTTGAACAAGTGTGAAACTTAACAGTACCAATACTTGCATTCCCATTGGCAGTATTGCTTTGCATATCTTGTTTGCTTCAATGTGTTGTCTAAGCCCTTTTTAACCTACTATCACAATATCAATAAGAATACCAATGTTCATGCTAAACGCACTTTTTTTCTTTATGTCACTGTAGATTTTCAGTCATCCAGAACATCGTAATCCACAACAACTGAATCGAGATAGCTTGAGTCTTGTTTGTTGCATTGTTTTCCTAAAACAAAAATGACACCTGTATAAGCAATTATGCTTTGGGCCAAAATCTGATTTGCAAGTGAGTCTAAGGGTCTGCTGACGCTTGATAGTGTGTGTGTGTGTGTGTGTGTGTGTGTGTAAAAGGATTTGCTATTGGCCAGAAGTCAAGCAATCAGATTCCTCCTCTTTTTTTTTTCAACTCCTGTTACTCACTCAGGTGGCTAATACTACAATACATATTGTATAAAAAAAAGTGTTCATTTCTATACTTTTTCTTTTATTGTTGTTTTATAAAATTCAATGTTATTTTTCTTCATTAAAACAATGATAAAATTGTTTTTATTGGAAGGGATGATAATTTAGTGCATTTAAAAAAAAAATTGAATGATTGAGGGTTAGAAAAAATTAAACCCGAAAGTCAAAGTATTTCAATTTTTTTTTTGCTTAGCATCACACATCACAGACCCCCCATCCCAAAAAATCCAAAGCAAAAATATATACATAAAATAAACTCGTAATTATCAGTATTTGTTTGACTTGTAAGGTCTATTTTTCCAGAACATGTTGCCCAAACTCCCAAATTATACCACTTTTGGGGGGCTTTCAACAGTAATTCAGCGTGACTCCTGAGAGGAACAATGTGGGATAGATTAGGCGGGCCATTAAGCCAACTTGTGAGAGCGAGCGCTACAGCACAATGTGAGCTGTATGTACAGTTAATTAGCAGAAAATAGCGCAATGATTGGCCGCCATCACATTTGATGAATGGTCTCTTATTTGGCGTAACAATATAATTGGAACGCTAATAGCGAGCAGGCACTGCAGAGATGTTCCTCAGGGTTCCTCGCGGTTCCTCCTTACCTTCAGGCCGCTCTGCACCATCTTGTGGATGTCCAGAAAGGGCTCCTTGAGCAGCTGCAAGTCGTGCGTGAGTATCCGGACAAACCCCTCCCGCTCCAGTACAAAAAGGCGTTGGGATCCATCGCCGCAGTGCACCACGGCCACCGGCTGCCGCAGACCACTCAACACCTCCTGGGCACAGTAGCAGTTGTGTTTGTGTTTCCTGGGCAATGACGGAGATACAAGAAGGTCAGAGAGAAGTGTAAATCATCCAGTTGGAAGGTGAAAAAAGGGGCATTGGAGAATTGTTTGAGAATAGTTTATGCTGGTCTTACTATCATTTTTAGATTTATTTTTGTATTTTTTCCATTTCTCATTTCCAAATACACAAAGTTGGAGTTTCAATGCAATTTTGTTCCATCTGCACCAATGACAATAAAGGCTTTCTATTCTACAAGGGGGTCTATAGAGTAAAATTTAAATAAAATAAACTATGTGCCCTGCAATAGGCCGGCAACCAGTTCAGGGTGTACCCCGCCTCCTGACAGCTGGGATTGACTCCAGCACTCCCCGCGACCCTTGTGAGGATAGGCGGTAAAGAAAACGGATGGATGGATGGATGGATAACCCCTGACAACAGTTTCACCTGTTCATTCATCCATTTTCCAAGACACTTATTGTCACTAGGGTTGTGGGACTGATGTGAAATTGGGTGGACATCTCTATAATAACAGGATGCAAAAAAAGGCCACAAGGACTCATGAGTGAGATTAAACAGGAAGTCAGCCATCTTGCTATGAAGTAGCCATTCTGGATTAGTACTTTGACAATCTCCTACAAGAGAACCGTAATTTCCGGCCTATAAACCGCGACTTTTTTCACACGCTTTCAACCCTGCGGTTTATGCGGTGATGTGACTAATTTGTGCATTTTTTCTAACGACCGCAAGGGGGCACTCGAGCGGAAAAGGTCAGAGTGAGACCAGTGGAATATATGTGCTGAGGAAGTGACTTTTACCGGTCCGGCCCTGTTAGCGCTGCGCTAGCGCGTTACTGCCGTGCCTCAGTGATTTTTACCGGTATGTTTTTTTTAAACCAGCCCTGTTAGCGCGGCGCTAGCGTTAGCACCACAGCGCTAGGGTTAAACTCTGTGTGCCGTCTTTCTTTGTGAATATCTCGTGTTTCAATGTCAGGACTTGTGGCTTTTGCACAGGTGGGGCGTATGTATGTACCAAAAGGTATTTCCTTTACAAATGTACTGGGTGAGGCTTATAACCAGGTGCGCTCTGTAGGCCGAGAATTATGGTAATTGCACAAAGGGGCCCCAATCGGAAGCACGTATATTTCACAGATTGCATATTATAGATATTTTGCAGGGCTGTTAAATTAAAAATAGTCAAAATATCTTGACATTCTAGACTAACACCTCTGTGAGTCACACATTCAGGTCAAGGCTGAAGAATCAACCCATGACATTGACTCCATGTGTGCATGTTTCCACTCAGTGTTTGTCAGCTGGACTGTCCTTGGATTTGAAAAACGGGTGCAGGTTGGTCTTTTGGCCCGTAGGAAGTGGAGATGAAAGGCCTTGTCTCAGAGCGGGGACGTTTGCATTTTGTGAATGAAAGCCCCCCTGAACCAACATCAGCACGTGCCTCCACTTGTTGTTACTACAAAATCAAGATGTAATGCCTGAATCTGACCCCCAACTAATAAAGCAAGCTAAATAAAACGTGACCACAAACCTGCTGACATCTTCCATTTTCTCGTCTCCCAAGTAGTTGGAATCTTGGCCCTGTGCTTGCTTTCGTTGAAAATCTGGAAAGCACAGGCCAGCATCTCGTCTGCCGTAGTATTGACAGAACTCGTCCACGTCAGCCTGGAACAATTCTGCGCAACAAACAAAAATAACTAAAATCTGGGTGGGTAAATTTTAGAAGCAAGGCAAAGCGGAAAATATAACTTTGTGCGAGTTTGTCGGTCATTGGAGAAGAAAGAGGAGATGAGTGATGGACAAGAAGGGAAAAAAAGATACGATGTGTGTGCGAATGTGTGTTGGGTTGGATAAAACCACAATGAGCAGAAGAGACAAGCGGCCCAAGCCAAATGTGGACAGGTTTTTTTTTTTTTTTCCAGGCTAAAACTGCAAGGAGAGAGACTATAATTTACACTGACATGATTTTGGCTTAGGGGGCGCGTGTTTGTGCATATCGAATAATAAATATTCGACTTTGTGAAAAACATTTGTTGACAATGTACACCAGCTGTCAGTCTGATATGATTGCAATGTGGCGTCTTCTGGTGGGTGAGTGAGAAACGACGCATTTGGAGTTGGGAAAGCCTCAAGAACTCAGGGAAATGTTTGGCCTTCGGTATATAATAAACAGGACAGAGTGTGTTTAGGATATTAATATTCTATTTAGAAACAAAACTATCATGTATCAGTCTGGGAGGTCGATTTGAGGGGCGCACCGTCAATGTAACACGTCCTTTGTGACCAACCAAAGTGGAAGTCAAACACTGGCTTTTCAATGATGCTGCTTGACTAGCTACAGAATTTATCCAGTGGAGAATAACTCTAAACTGAAGTAAAACGATTTCTCACAGACACCTAAGAAAGAGGCAAAATTATCTCAATATTTGTAATTTAATAGTGATAATACTACACTGAATTTATATAGCGAGTTTCAGAGTACTCAAGGTTGCTTTACATAACAAAAACAACAATATCAAAAGATAATGTTAGAAAGAATACAAAATTGTCAGTAGTGGAATTGTAAGGAGATAAACATGAAAAGTGCAAAATGCAGATGAAACAGATAATATTGAAAAATATTGAAATGTATTATTTCTTATTTATTTCTTGTATTCATTTTATATATTTGCTTGATTTTGAAATTTAAATATACTGTATTTGTATGTAGTTTTTACATTTACATTTAAAATATATTTCCATTCAATTTAAACTAATTTTTAAATAAAAGCATATAACTAATTTTGAAACTGTGTTAATGTAAAATAATTTGTGTTGCTCCAAGTTAATATTCCCCTTCTGTATATATTTTTATTTATTTATCATTTATTTAAGAAAATACTGGAAGCCTTAAAAGTTAGCTTAACTCGTCTATAAATGCTCACACACAATGTAATTATTTTTGCATTGGGTTTTCTTACTGTGCCAAAGTTTAACCCAAATGTGACCTTAAAACCAAGGTAAGTAGCGAACCAAGATTTTTTTGGCACACCCCTGGTATTTATGCATGTACAGTATGAATCCCTATTTCTCTTTGACCGCCCTCAGAGTAAAAGTGATATCTCAGCCACGTATATACAAAAACAGCTCCGGAACAACATTATTCCCAGACTGTTCTACCTCCGGATTCCCCCTTGTGACCTAAAAACAATCTTACCAATACCGTTTCCTTTGGTCAAAGCCAGAGGACAGACAGACGTAGAGGGGGAAAGCAAACACACCCGTGATAAAAACACAAATAGGGTCCCCCCCGACCCCCCCCCCCTCCTTTCATCTGCCACACTCCAAGGGCTGACTGCAGCAAATAGTGGAGGTGATAGGATATCCCCCTTGAACATCTAAACACAACACACAGATCAAAGTAGCACAGGAACACAAGCGCGCTGACTTACCACCCACTCGCTTGTGTCCGCAGTTATCTTAAACACGCTGGTGTGGGAGCTCGGGTTGGGGAAGGGAGTGCAAGGGTAACAGGGATTGGTGGTTGCAGGAAGGCGGGAGTGAGACCTAATGGAGGCTTTCATGAGTGCAGCTACCAAATACGAGGGGTTAAACCCGAACAGTCAACTTCACCACTCCCCATCAACGTTTGAAGTTGCTCATCATCCTGTTTTCCAATCGCACGATTTACAGAAGATCTTTCTACTTGTCCGTTTGGTGACGTTGCCAGGGACTAGCAATAGCGGAATATCCAGTCAACAAGGTGACAAGGTCTTAACTGACCATATATGGCAATTCAGATTCTTCAAACGTTTAGAAATATTATAGGAAAAATGTGGCCCACAGCAAGTTTATCCTCAAATATAATAAAAGCACAAGTGAAACAGAAAGAGAAATGCTTACGTTTTGAAGTCTTGCTGAGATTTGCCAAGATGCAACTTCCTGGTTTGCTTCAAGCAAAATGTGCACAGGACACCTACTACCGTAATTAAAACTATCCATCAATCCATTTTCTTATCCTCACAAGGGTTGAGGGGAGTGCTGGAGCCTATCCCAGCTGTCAATGGGCAGGAAGCGGGGTACACCCTGAACTGGTTGCCAGCCAATCACAGGGCACATGGAGGCAAACAGTCACACTCACAATCACACCTCGGGGCAATTTAGGGTGTCCAATTAATGTTGCATGTTTTTGGGATGTGGGGGGAAACCGGAGTGCCTAGAGAAAACCCACGCAGGCACGGGGAGGACATACAAACTCCACACAGATGGGTCCACGATTAAATCCGGGACCTCAGAACCCCTGTGCTGCCCTAATTAAAACTATAATTAGCATAATGGCAAATTGCATTTTCAATCATGATTTTTTTTTCCAGTGCCAGTCTGCCAAAATGTTTTACGTGAAACTAGTAAACAAAAAAAAAAAAAAAACATCTGATACTGCCTCTATCGGCTGAAAAATGGCAGTTGACTTTTTCACCCCTGTTCTTCATTGGTGTCATTCATACATAAAAGGGGACATGAAAAAAGCAAAAAGGCATTCATTTTCCAGGTCGCTGGACACGACACCTGTGTGTAGGGGTTATTCCGCAACAATGGGACTGAGGAAGGAAGTTCAACACATGACACTCACACTTCTCTCGCTTGCCCATTTTGAATTCTATACATCACGCCTCTACCGGTTTTTGAAAGGACACACTGGAGTGGCATTAGTTCTTGTTCATTGTGTTCTGTGCACAAGGCAAGTACAAACAAAATGTCATCAGTTGACGAATGTGGATGTGAAATAGCATTAGGGGTCTGTTTTCTGGACTGTGCCCCGGAGATAGTTTTCATTTGTAGCTTTTATGGGGCAATTTTGCATGATATCAGTTTGTCTGTCTCTATGTCCCCTGTGATTGGCTGGCAACCACGACAGGGTGTACGCCGCCTCCTGCCCGAAGATAACTGGGATAGGCTCCAGCACTCTCAAAACAGGGAGATGCTTATACAACAACTTTCGTTCGGCTTGTCCCATTAGGGGTCGCCATGGCGTGTCATATTTGTTTGGCACAGTTTTTACGCCGGACGCCCTTTCTGGTAGGACTGTGAAAAAAATACTGTCAAAAACAAGCATACCCAGTATGACCAGTGCTAAAGTCAAAGTTCGATATTCCATAAGCGAACTTGAAAAATCTTCTTGTCCAGTGTTGCACAGCAGAGGAGTGAGCACGCAGGCTGGCGAGAGAGAGAGAGAGAGAGAGAGAGAGAGAGAGAGAGAGAGAGAGAGAGAGAGAGAAAGACAGAGAAAGACAGAGGGTGAGAGAGCACTGTGTCCATATTCGCAGCTCCCCGGCGCTGAAGCTTCCATCTGGTTATCTTCCAAAGGCAACCTGGGTGGCCCGGCGCAAGTACTTGACATCTTGATGCACTTCAGCAGTTTTACATACACACTGGCTTTGTAGAAAAATAAATGTGTCATTCGTCACCACATATGCTGATCTGTGGCGGCGGGGGCCCGTGGAGAAGGAGCACAACACAGGGTGGGAGAAAAGAGGGGTGGTAAGTAAAGGAGGGGTGGGGGGGCTCATCTTTTCAGTTTTTTTTTTTTTTTTTTTTGCTTTGACTCCCCGAGCCCACATGTTGTGTCAGCTCCCGGGCAGTAACTTCCAACCAACCGCACCTCCTCTATGCGCTGTGAGCTAATGTCGCAGTTTGTGCCCACCAGTGCAGACAAGGACAAGTTATGTTGCAATGTTTGATATTCTGCAGCGTAGCATATGCGGGTGGGCAGGGTATTGGATCATGTTTTGGAATGCACTACTATGATCTTGCATCCATTCAGGCGGAATTCAACTGTGGCTCAAAGAAGGATGGGCGCAATGATGTTGAATGGCTTTCTGCTATCCATTGGAAGTGGCTTCAAACCAAAATGGCAGACCTCCTGTTCAATTTTCGGCATCAGTCCTTGAGATTTTTTGTGCTTTGTCATTACAGACATGTTGACAAAATGTCATGTAGATTGGTGAAACTGCTGTCAGGGGCTAATTTTTTCTGTTGTTGTTTTTTTTTTTTTTTTTAAACTTTAAAGAGGGTGCTCATGAGCCATGGGTCATGTCTAAGATTTTCGGGTCCTGTATTAAAAGTTGTGGCTTGCTCACCTATAACAGAACGTCTTTTCTTCTATTTAAAACAATTACCCTTTCAGATTCATACTGGATTATTTGATCATTAGAACTACTCTAATCAAAATAATATATAGCGCCTACAGGTGGGCATGAGAGTAGATTTACTTACGGGATTAACAAAATGTTAACATTATATTTTTAAAAAATACAAGAATGCATGACAAAATGTTTCTTTTATTCTTGAATATTACTTTTCTTTTTCCATGTTCTAAAATAGTGAGGAAAGCTGGATACAGTTCTTTCTTTTAAGTGAAAAAAAAATAAAAAACGTGATAGCATAGCTGAGATTCTGTTCTTCTGCTTTAGACTACAAACGAGATGAGAGTGACTCAACAGTGCCTCTGCTAGTTGCAGCCAAGTAGTACACTCCATTTTACGTTAATTATGGTTCAAGACAAATTAGGGGGGCGCCCTGCGGCCCCCGCAGCATTTCGCCGCACCCCCACAATGCGTTGCGGGTTTAGCATAGCTGAGATCTTTTTTTTTTCCTTTAGACCACAAACTAGATGAGAGTGAAGCAACAGTACCTCTGATAGTAGCAGCCAAGTAGTACACTCCATTTTACATTAATTATGGTTCAAGACAAATTAGTGGGGCGCCCTGCGGCCCCCGCAGCATTTTGGCGCACCCGAACAACCCGCAAAGCGTTACAGCTTCAGTATAGCTGAGATCCTGTTCTTCTCCTTTAGACCACAAACTAGATGAGAGTGAATCAACGGTATCTCTACTAGTTGCAATCAAGTAGTACACTCCATTTTACCTTCATTATGGTTAAAGACAAATTCATTAAAAAAAAAAATCTGAGCTGTCCCTATTATAAGAATCAATATATCCAAAGCTATACAGCATTTTTTTTTTTATATGACAATCAACAACAACTAGAGTTGGGAATTTCACTACAATTCCATGATCAACTTGGGTGGAGAAATGATATACAAAAAAATCCACAAAGAAAAGGAACATATGAAGGACAGTTTGTTTTTCCACATCATTATTTTAAGTTGTTTTTTTTTTTCAAAATTATCATTACAGAATTTTGCTGCAATTGCTTGGCTCATGATTGATGGCAGACTGAAACTGACTCTGGGGTGGAGAAAAAAAAAAAAATAGAATCTAAATATGTTTAATAAATCCCAGACAATTTAAAAAATTGAAAAGTCCCCCCCCCCCTCGATCGACTACGGTGGGAACAATGATGGAAAAATAAAAAAAATTAAAAAAATTCTGTAGCGGTTGTCTTCAGGTTATTTTTCCCCATTAACATCTTTATTTATGTATTTATTTTAATTACAAAGTTCTGCTTCTCCCGTCATTAATTCTCACTTGCTTGTTTGGGGTGGATTTGATAAAATGTCCTTTATCTGACTATTTGGGAAAAATGACGAAACAATTTCAAACATTTACAAAAATATAAATAAAATGTTGAAAAAAATTTTTTTTTTAATATTCAATTACTATTGTCAGAAAATATTAAGATCACTTTTCCACATGCTTTAAGACCTTTTCTACCAAAATCTCAGTTCTGTAATCCAAACTGTCTACTTGCTTGGAGTGGCTTGTTGTTACACCCACCTGCACCATGTTATATTCCACGCATATGTCAGAAGGTAACACGAATCTGTCCATGTGTGTGGTTGCGACAATCAAGGTCAGGAAAACATGTTGATGTTTGTTATGCTAATTAAAATAAGCTTGAGGACAAAAAAAACAGATACAAGGGAGTGAGAGGATGAGTTCAAAAGGAAAAGAGGGAGGACAAGCGAGCAAACAAATGAGGGGTGGTCGGCAACAAATGAAGGAGAGGTCAGATGAGGTAAGGCAGTGGATAAATAAATACACGCGGAACATCTGACTGAGTACGAGTGAATCTTACAAGGTAACCAAACAAAGCCTTGTGATTCGGACAGTGTCTGGCGGGATTATTTACCAGGTACGTGTCCCCGGCAGGTGTAGTAGAACTCGCGGCAGAAGTCCTGGCAGAGCTGAGGCAGGTCGGGCTCCCTGTGTGGCATCCTGCCGGGGTCCGACGGATGGAACAACACCTGCGCGTTGGGGGAACAGCGCGCACACTTGATTTCCTCCAGCAGACGGCCGCATTCCGTGTTGTTGGTGGTGAAGATCTGGGGAGACCACACACACACACATACACACACTCAACAATGATCTACAGTATGCCTGATTATTTTTTAATGTTGATTAATTGTAACAGGTTGGGAAAAAAAACTGGAGTGAACTATTTGGCCTGCTGGCTGACTACACAGGTTGAAATTATTATACACAAGATTCTTGTTAAATAAATGTATTTTGTTTATGTGAGAAAGTTTTAACATGTTGTTTTCCCTGTCCACTCTAATTAATTGCTCTAGGACAGGTTTGAGAACTACTTTCTCCATGTGAGCCTGATTAAAGGGAAGTTGAGTTTTTCCAAGTAATTATGCAAGTTACAGTTGTTATGCATAACGTGGGGAGAAGATAGATTATTGGAATTTTAAGAAAAACATCACAATTTATCTTTGTGTTCCATTAAAGGCATATTAAGGCAAATGAAAGGTGAAAAATGTATATAAGCCTACAATTGAGTAAAATTATGGCTAGGAAAGTTTCTGTGAAGCATTTGTGTTGTATATAGAGTAGCTGTTAAAATAATGCAATTATTACTTGCTTGAGAAGTATCTGCACCATTTGCAAAACTGACATTGTTCAAGATTATCACACTGCTCGTCACTTTAAATGGCATCATTCCTTGAAGCCTCTGCGCCATTTGCACAATGGACACTGTACCAGAATTTTTTTAGTAGCAATTTCGAACTACAGTAATCCCTCTCTACTTCGCGGATCACCTATTGCAAATTCAGTACATCGCGGATTTCTGTAATCTAAGTTGCTTGAGGACCCAGCGTCAATTGCATAATTGTAAAAAAAAAAAAAAAATGCTCAGTGTCTTTTAATGTCTCAAAATTATTCACGGTCAGTTGTTCTTGTCTGTTGTGGCTCCAAGCTACCAGCAACAAATTCCTAGTTTTAATGTATTTATTTTTACATAGTTGGCAAATAAACACGATTCATATTCTCATTTAATATGTATAGGTATTTAATTAGTTGATAACACAATTGAAACAAAAACTGAACAAAAGAACTCACTTGTTAAGAATCTCCACAGGTAAGCCTAATTAAAAGGAAATTACTTAAGAAGGTTGTTCTGCAATATTGAGAAAGTAACTGTTTTTATACCTTGTAAGGTAAATGACTCTGCAATTAAAACAGTTTAAATTGACAAAAATCAGCCAACCCAGACAGACAGTCAAGAAACAGCCACAATTTACGACTAGCACATGGCTCTACACTAACTTTTGCACAGGTGGCACAGACTTTCTCAGTCGGTGGCACCCTTTTTTGGGGACGTACAGCATGGCCATGTGTGCTGATAAGAAGTAGTCGACTCAGCTCCTTCTTCACCTGGACAGATTGATACAGAGCCTGCATCACTGCAGACGCTGCACCTGTCAGCCTGTTCCCTCACTTCTGAACAAAACCCTACACTCCTCCACCTTGGACAAGATTTCATTCCCGACCCGGAGAGGCGATGTCATCTTTTTCAAAATAAGTAGCTTGGTCCCAGATTAAGAGGTGGATCAATGCACTTGGGTGGAACCTGTACCGAGGTAAAACTTAGTATGAATGAAATCATATGCAGTCCAAAGCAGTCTGCGCACACATAATGTGAAAACAAGCAAAGTGAGAAAAATAGGGTGACTTTCAACCACAATGTCTAATATAGTACATGTTACGAGCATTAAAACATACGCACTTCCACAAACGTGACGAGACGAAATTGGTCGCTACACACTGAAAACAAAAAGTCACAATCGTGAACCCTTCATTATAAAACACAAGACAGAACACTAACTATAATAGCGACCTCTGCTTGAATTAACACTGTGTACCCATTAATCGCAGGACTTGTACAAAACTAAAGAGTTCACCTCAAATACGTCTGATAAACTTTGCAGAATAGGGTACAGATCGTGAGTAAAATGGGTGGTTTACTTTTAAATGACCAACAATAATCCACCCCAGCCAGACAGCCAAGAAAAAATGCATTCAGATGTCACTTCCAACTATTATTAACTATAATACAACACCAAGAGTAATAGTGCTCATAGCAAGTATCCCACCAAGTAATCACCGGATATGGCATCTACTTCAAACTTAAAACTTTATGCTTCACCCCAAATACATACCAAGTACTCTATGCAGAATACGGTTAAGTGTGATGAGTAAAATGGTTGATTTAATTCAAATTTGGATACGGCGCCGTCATTAAAGATTGGACAAACCGGTTGAAACAACCAACAATAACCCACCCCAGAAAGATGGTCAAGGAACAACACAATCGGACATCGCTGCCAACTGTTGTAAACTATAATATAGTAGAAATTGCAATATGGCCACCACTCCAAGTGACGTCATGCAAGCTGTTCCATTTATGCAGACCTGGTAGGCTTCTCGCTCCAAAATAAATTAAAAAAAAAAAAAAACAAAAGCTTCACTCCAAATACAGACCTGGTACTCTTTCTTTAGTATGTGCAGTGAGTAAAATGGGTGGTTTAGTGTAAATTTTGAGACTGCGCCATCAATAAAAAAAAAAAGAAAGTAGTGCATAAAATGGGTGGTTTAACTTGAATTTTGACTCTGCCAATAATAAAAACTGCACAAGGCAGTTTAAGGGGACATAAATCAGCAAAAACAGACATACAGTCAAGGTACAACATGATGATACAGTAAAAACTGCAACGGCACCAAGCAGAAACTGCATTGTTTATTTTTTCCCAAGTTTAATGCCAACATCGTCGGGCTGTGCTCCCAAAAGAAAAAAAGAAAAAAAAATCATCACCACTCCACTAATTCTCACTGGTAGCCTTACGCTATTTTCCCCATATAAAGTTAGACAGTAAATTAGCCTGTCTGGAGCACAAAATTATCCCTTTTAGTTGGCAAAAGTGTTTTTTTTTTTTTTTTTTGACAACTCCCAGCCACACGACAAGAAGGAAGGGGGAAAAAAATAAGAGCTCGACTTTTGAGGCTCGTTAGTAGCACGAGAGTTAATCCAAAAAGAAATGAGCAGGATTATTTACTTAGCAAATTAGCTGCAATAAAACACAATGTAATCTGGTTTGGGTCAAGAGCAGTTGCCGGTTGGGCAAGCAGAAGCAGGCTGGCAATACTTTACTCTGTGTGAGGTCCATGTGTAAACACAAATGTAGAGATAGACAAGCACATCGTTCTGTCTCTCTGGTATCAACAAATTAGCAGTCCGTCCAAATCAATTAGCTGCGAGGACGCAAGGATAGCAGAAGGACGCCTTACACTTTTGCCTGATTGCGGAGAGGGTGAAAGACGCTCAACTTGAAGCGGTGTTTACCCAAAAAAGGTAGCAAGAACCACGAGCCCCAAGGTGATTATGCTAAGGTATACAGAAAATTTTGGACAGTCCAACACGATACAACGGAAGCTCAAGGTTTGAATGTGTAAAAGCTGGTGCAATTTGAATGATAGGAGAACTGCTGGTTCGTACAATCGTATGAAACTTAAGATGGACTGAAAAGGTAACAGAATCTATGGTCAATCTCCCAGCGCAAAATTGGCTACCAACTACTACTACTACTACTACTACTACTACTACTCGTAGGAATGTAAAATATTTGACCTTTTTTACTATGACTCGTGGTTAAATTTTGTTTCCAATTACATTTTTATACAAACGTATAAGTGCAAAATTCAATGTCCAAATTAAACTTAAGTTGCACAAGATGTCAGCAAATTTTACAGGATGACATCCGCATGCAATGCAAGAGTTCAGTTGCTTTTTTGCAGCATTCATCCCTTGAAAGGAGAACCCCAAGAAGAAGAAGAACAATATGCAATGTCCAGCATCACTCTGCACAACAAAACTTAATCATACATTCGTTAACATCCTTTACTGTGCAATAGAATTGGTCAAGCCCAGGCAGTGGACTTGACTATTTTTGCCGCTGAGTTTCTAGCGGATTTGCGTGTCATTAGTTATGATCAAAGATGAAACAATTTAAGCGTTATCACTTGTTAGCGAAATTAACATCCCTCACGTTCCAAAATTAGCAGAAGTCCAAGAAGTGAAGTTGTCAGCTCCCGGAATAAGCCGCGACTTTTTTGAAACGTTTTCAACCCTGCATCTTATGCGGTGAAGGAGCTAATTTGTGCATTTTTTCCGCAAGGGGGAATTCGAGCGGAAAAGGTAAGAGTGAGACCAGTGGAATGTTTGTGCCGAGGAAGTGACTTTTATATGTCCGGCCCTGTTAGCGCTACGCTAGCGTGTTACTGCCGTGTCTCAGTGATTTTTACCAGTATGTTTTTTTTTTTTTTTTTTTTTTTAAACCGGCCCTGTTAACGCGGTGCTAGCGTTAGCGTTAAACTCTTTGTGTACCGTCTTGTAAATATCTCGTGTTTCAATGTGGGAACTTGCGGCTTTTACACAGGTGCGGCGTACATAAGTAGACATTTACTTTGCAAATGTACTGGGTGAGGCTTATAACCAGGTGCGCTCTTAAGGCCGGGAATTACGGTATTTCCAAGATAGGACAGCTTGTGAATTGTTTGACCATTTTTGAGGTGTCACCTGTAATCAAGGTTAGTGCATTTTTTTTTTTTTTTTACAGTGCTTGTTTTGAAGATTGTATGGGGATGAAGAAAGTAAACATTGCCTGTGCAGTCAACAAACAGAAGTAGATTTTTTTTTTAAATCAGAACATTTGTCTCCATTGCCTAAAAAGGAAAGCTCGAGGCCCACACGTGTTCCTCTAGACGCCCTGCAGTGTGGTGGGCATGCCTGCCCTCCTGCTCTAAATTGCCTAGTGACTCCGAGTGGGGTGAGCTGGCAAAGGTTTCTCGGTGAGTAGCATTTGTGTGCTCTCAGCCGTGCCCCGCGTCCATATGTTGCCGGGACACACTCCAAAATTTCACCGTCCAATAAGCGGAACAGGCAAGGCTTTGTGTTTGTGTCCTTTTTTTCTGGCAGTGGTCAAGGAGAAGCGTAAAAAAAGTCAATGACAGGCTAATGTTGATGCAGGTTGAATGCTTAAAAAAAGGCTGGAAAAAGGGGGGCACTGGAGCAACATTTTGGGTCATCTCCCTTAAAAATAAAACTTTTTTGACACCATTCACAATGTATGATGTCACCATATCATGTACACCACACGAGACCTCATTACAGAATTCATGTGGATGCAGAAGTGACTACTGCCACATATTTGAGTCTGCTCTGTCGGCGTACCAACTAAAGACAAACTGCTGCGTTAGCTTGTTGTGCTAATCTCTAGCAGGCTATCCACCCAATGGTTAGCTGGAAACACTTGTCAGACCTAGTATTGATCGCTTGTGATCAATTGAGTCCATCTGCTTGCACAGTGGGCAAAGACAGACTGCTACGTTAGATCCTCACACTTCATTTTTGTTATCCAGCTGCCAATTGGTTAGCTGACAAGATTCTCTCGACTTTTTTAGTATCAAGTGATGATGTAGGCTGCCAAATTGACTTCTCACACTTGCCTCTTGCTAATTACCGAGTTATCTTATATGCCTCTCTGTCAGAGTTGGTATTGAAAAATAGAATTAGGATTTTCTGTTACAACCGCAGGGATTGGAGTCCAACTACGTGAGCACGGAAGAAAGACGGAGACTGTTACATTAGCTTTTCACATTTGGTTCTCAATTGTTGACTGCCGACGACTTAGCTTGAAATGATGTCATCTGCAGAAGGGGACAAGGACTTTCTTCTTTTTCTTTCGGCTTGTCTCGTTAGGGGTCGCCACAGCGTGTCATCTCTTTCCATCTAATCTCTTTCCATCTTGTGCATCCTCCTCTCTAACACCCACTCTGTCCTCATGTCCTCCCTCACAACATCAATCAACTTTTCCTTTGGTCTTCCTCTTGATCTTTTGCCTGGCAGGTCCATCCTCAGCACCCTTTTACCAATATACTCATTCTCTTGACCCTGAACATGTCCAAACCATCGAAGTCTGCTCTCTCCAACCTTGTCTCCAAAACATCCAACTTTGGCTGTCCCTCTAATGAGCTCATTTCTAATCCTATCCAGCCTGTTCCCACTAAGCGAGAACCTCAGCATCTTCATTTCTGCTACCTCCAGTTCTGCTTCCTGTTGTTTCCTCAGTGCCATCGTCTCTAATTCATACATTATGGCCGGCCTCACCACTGTTTTATAAACTTTGCCCTTCATCCTAAGCGGAGACTCTTCTGTCACATAGAACACCAGACATCTTCCGCCAACTGTTCCACCCCGCTTGGACCCGTTTCTTCACCTCTTTACCACACTCTCCATTGCTCTGTATTGTTGACCCCAAGTATTTGAAGTCGTCCACCCTCGCTGGTTAACTGATGAAAGACAGAGTCAGATCAGAAACAAACTTTTCTTGCTTGATTGTAGTTAAATGGCCATTGACAGGGTAGTTAATAAGAGTCTCAAGTGGAGCTGGTAATGAGGACTATGATTTCTATGACTGATGCAACGAGTATGATTCCATAGTGAAGACCGACTACTAAGTTAGCTTCTTATTCAACTGATGTCCTTTTATACTTGTCTAAGATTTTACCACTCCTGTACAAATAACAGTTTTAAAGACTACAGTTTAGCATTTGAACTTTTTTTAAAAAACAAATATATTCCCCTTTACAGGAATTTTAGGATATGGAGCCCAATCAACAGACATCTGAAAAGAGAACTTGTCATTCAGTTGCAAAAGCGATGTGGGCAACACTAAGCTCCAACAAAACACTTGTCCTCGGGGGAATAGGTGTATCGTGGTGGGCAAAAGAGGAGGGGAACGCTCCCAAAGGCATTAACACTTGGACAGGGTTGATGACTGGAAGGAGAGGGGGTTAGAGTGGCGGGGTGATGTTCTCCAGCTTTTCCCATTAGCGAAACTAACAAACACAATGGCCTTGTTATTCTTTGGCCATAATCAGAATGGACTCCGTGTGTGGGCAGTGTAGCAGGGAGGAGAAGTCGACTTTATTCACCCCCCACCACCACCAACTCCCTTCTTGCTTATTTGCATGACTTGAGGAAATTAAATGATGCAATAATATGGCAGCCCCTGAATGATTCCAGCAATGGTTTTACATGAGAATAGTAGTCAAGCAAGGAGGGATTCAAAAATTATACAATTTGCAAACATGTTATATTTATTTTGAGCTCAGCTAAATTATTTTGGTTCACTGAACATTCTTTAAGTTTTGCCCCCCCCCCCCAAAAAACAAAAAGCAATACAAATTGTGGCAAATGGTGTTCAATCGACATAAATTAAGTTGTTTAGCCAGAAGACAGGTTACGTTCTTTCGTTTCAGGTAAACTCAACCTTACCCGAAGATGGGGACCACGTAATCCTGATATGTGTGTACTGACGTTCGTGGGGCTCATTCAAGAACCAAACATTTGTTATTGCTTGTGTTTTTTACCCCTAGTGATTATTGTTCGACAGAATAGTCTGGAAAGGGAAATTCAACAAGTAACGTAGAACTAAAACACAACTTGTTAAAGTGAAATGAGCCAGGTCACGTTCATGGTGAGGCCGTTGAAGACGCACATTAGACGCACGTTTTTTTTTTTTTTAAATTAATCGTACTTGTTTCGCTTCACAGTATAGCCTAGAAAACGCCGTTTGGCACACAAATCCAGAGTTGTTATAAAGAATTTAAGACCCATTTGTCGCGTGGGTCACCTTTTACAGTACGTGAACGTGTAGGGCGCAAATAAGAACCGAACATTTTTTTATAGACCTTGGGATTTTGGATCCCCAAACTCATTTCACGTCTCTAAATAGTATGTAAAACGCCAATTTACCGACAAATTAACTACGGAGACGTTTAGCTTGACGCCAGGTCACGTCCTCCTGAGTAACCGTGAAGATAGCAGCGAGAGGACGGCGGTGAGGAATTTAAAAACGACATATTTAATGAGCTCATTTCGCGTGACAGGTGTCTTTAAGAACATAATAGAAAAACTAACACGCGTGAGAAGTTGTTAAGCAGCCGCAAATATTAACTCCTGATGAAGTTGTTAAACAAATGTATCGCGTGACCAGGTCGCCTTGCAGAGCTTTTATGCGAAAATTGGCTGTGGGAGGCATTTAAGAACCACACGGTGGTTACAGACACCCTGGGAAAACTTCTCAAAGCTCACAAAACAGGTGTTTTAAACAGACTTCGCGTTTTGCTTACCTTTCGCCGGTAAGCCCCTAAATGTCCACGCCGTGGGGGAGCTGTCACCAATGGCAACGACCTGGCCGACTCACCGAGCGGCGCGTAACGTAAAACGGGGCCAATATGCCGTAAACAACATTTTTAAAAGATTACGCACACACGCGAAAGAATCGCTTTACGGTACAACCCGAGATTACGTCTGTGTGTCCAAGTCGCGTCCCCCGAACAGCACAATAAAAACCGCGGAACGACGGTCGTAAAAAGCCCCCCCCCCACAGCGTCTCTATTACAAGCCTCACCCGGGCATCCCTGCGGTGCGCGATCTGGTACGCCGCTCGCCTGCTGGGACAGCAGGATACTCGCGGGTAGAGCCGGTGACACACTTCGCCTCCGCCTCCGCCGCCGCTGGTGACGGTCGTGGAGCCGCCGCCGCCGCCGCCGCCTCCGCCGCCGTCCAGGAGCACTTTCCTCTCCCGCTTCTTGAGGCGCTTGGGCAGGCTGCCGTCGTAGCAGCGTCGCCGCCTGGCGCTCACTTCGCCACCGCGCTCGGGTCCGAATTTGGCGTCGCCGCACTCCCAAACGTTGACAGCGATGGCCAGCACCAGCACGAATTGCAAGTGCTTCATTATTTTATGTTTTTTTTTTTTTAGGATAAAAAAAAAGGCACCCAAAAAAAGAAAAATCCAAACAAATAAATCCACAATATTTCCCAAAACAGGCGGATGCACAAAAATATCAATAATAATAAAGCAATCTGCTATATTAAAACTCTATACATGTCTGAGTTCATGACATTTACAAGTACAAGCATGCTGCAGGTGTCTGTCTCCTAGTCAAACAATAAATACACGTGGTTTCCCAGAAAACAGCAAAAAAAAAACAAAAAAATGTGACAATTTATCCACAAAAGCAGAGCCCGGGCGTCCTTTGCAGCTGATAATAATAATGATGATAAAGATAATCCCTCGTTGTGCAGATGCATTGAGCAAAAAAAAAAAAAAAAAAAAAGCAAAAAAAAAAAAAAAGGTAAAAAATTGGTAAAAAGACAGTAAAAGTTCCTTCTTCTTCTCTGCAAGTCCTTAGGACAGCTCACATGTTTTGCCCGTGCGCTTTCCTCCTTCTTTTTAACCAGCGCGCGAGAAGAGCGCCGTGACGTATATTTGGCGGCGGGGGCGCGCGCGGCACGCACACACGCGCGCACATACAACGGCGCGCACACGCATGACTGAATCCACGGTCACCTGGCTGCAGGGAAAAGTGAGTGCGCGCATGAGGATACCCACACGCCGCAAGAGTCCACATTTGATAATGGCACTCATGTCAAATGAAACATGTAATTTGTCCAATATATGGCAATGTTCACCGAGATGCAATTAGAAAATGTTGACATTAATATGTGCTATTATACTGCTTTAAATGCATTATTTATGACCAGTTATTATACCCCCCATCAACACCACCACCAAGAAAAAAATGGACATGGAAGTAATTTCAAAGGTCAAATTGGGGACATTGTAAAAGCTTTGTCGTAACTGTACAGGGATTCTTCACTGTCATACAAGTGCAAAAATAAGATCATTTCCTATTCACGTCTTAACCAAAGCGAAAATGGGTGGTGTATAAATCGTGTCATAAATTCTTACAGAATTCTCTATGCTCACAAGAGTAAAAAGTCAAATCAAACTGATTTGTATAGCTCCAAATCACAAAAGAATCTTGTTAAAAAAATGTAAAAAAAAAAAAAAAGCAATAAAAAACACTTTGGAGCAGTATTTCCGTGACTGGGATATATCTGGGGCGGGGGCGGGGTCGGGGGGAGGGGCTACGATAACTCTGCAAGAGGCAGGTTAGCGCGGCATAGGAAACTTTATAGTGGAGTACACCCCGGTGGCTCCACGGTGGGTATTTCCAGTGGACTTCATTTGCCGGTGTGACGGTCTGAGCCCTCCCCCGTGCTGAAAAGTCTCCTCGTGATGAATGCGCATGCGTTACTAACAGGGGAACTCATAGTTCCCCTTCGTCTACATAGAGGGAGCTCACATACTTTATAAGCTAACTTTAAAACAAAAGTTGATAAAAAAAAAAAAAATAGATGTACACATTTTTGTACATTCGCTGTTTTTGTCTTTCTGAGACGAGGATAGCGAACATGAACGTTGTCGAATGGCACTTGTTGAAGCACCGATGGGGATGTTTCAGACTGGCTGGAAGTTTACAAAATATACGCGCATGCGCATTATTCACAAGGAAACCTTTCAGCACCGGGAGGACTCACACCGTCACACCGGCAATGAAAGGGGCTCCTCCCATTCCCTCTAAATGTGGCACAATGACAGTCTCGGACGGAGACAGCTCCGAGCGGGTGACGACAAAGAGTAATCGCAGCGATCCGTGCGTGACTGGAACATTATCACTGTTCCTGGCCGGTGTGGTAGCAGACAGTGTGAGCGGGCACCCTTATCAAATACAGAATGAGGTCATGATACCCGCTGGCGACTTCATCCGCAGACCTCATCATCCATCCCCACCCTGATCATCCGTGCTCCCCGCGAGGAGCGTGCCGATCAGGGGAATGATTTAAAAATATAATGTGTCTTGTAAAAAAAAATCACACAAAAAAACTCCTTCATAAAGTTTTCTTTAAATGACAATTGTTATTGTTTGTTTACTTAACAACATCAAAATGCATAATCCTGATGGTTCCGACCGGCCCGGTCCCTGTCTAATGCATTTATCTAAGACAGCGGTTCTGACTTTCTACTACTTCCCACAAATAATTTTCTCTTCAAAAATCATCAACTGAGACGGAACATCTCTTTTGCAAGGGTGCCCTGGCCAAGAAGGCGGCAAGTTAAACGTCAAGTCCAAATCAATCCTATGCAAGATTATTTATTAGCTATGGTGCGTTATGTTCAAGCGGATTCTCAAAAAGAAAAAAAAAAAAATCAATTGAGTTGCATAAATTCATGGTGAAAAAATATTTTATCTTGGTCTGAATTCTTATACATCTCAAAATCTTGGAATTTGAATAGGAGTGTGTGGACTTTTCCTTTCCACCCTATCTTCATTTTGCAATCTTTTTGCCTTTATTTTTTTGCCCAGTTTATTAACAAGTAAAAACAAAATAGTACAAGACAATTTCTTGGAGTGGAATTTGGATTAATTTCTGATTTTATAAATATTTTGATTTATTTCTGTTTCAGATGAAATTATATTGTCCAGCAACATGTAAATTTGCACATTCATATTTGATTTTGTTATATTTTTTGGGCGGCACGGTGGGTCAGCTGGTAAAGCATTGGCCTCACAGTTCTGAAGTCCCGGGTTCAATCCCGGACACGCCTGTGTGGAGTTTGCATGTTCTCCCCGTGCCTGCGTGGGTTTTCTCCGGGCACTCCGGTTTCCTCCCACATCCACAAAAAACATGCATCATTAATTGGACCCTCTAAATTGCCCCTAGGTGTGATTGTGATACAGTTGTTGTCTGTCCCCATGTGCTCTGCGATTGGCTGGCGACCAGTTCAGGGTGCACCCCGGCTCCTGCCCGTTGACATCCGGGATCGGCTCCAGCACTCCTCGTGAGGATAAGCGTCAAAGAAAATGGATGGATATTTTTTTGATTGGACATTCATTCTTTAACAAAGTCAATCAGAAATTAAGCACCAGTATTTATTTTCACCAAGTACTTTCTTACTCAAATCATTATTTGGAGGATGACTTTCCCTTGAGTCACACTATTCTGAAGTAACGGTACTCTTACTTGAGTACAATATTTGGCTACTCTACCCACCTCGATTGTACTATCTCACATTTTTAAACCGCAAAACCATAGCGTGATTGTCAAGGAAGGAGCGGGTTGCCACAAAGAGAGGAAGTGGGCGGTAGTAAAGGAGAGTGTGGATATTTTGAGAGGCTCCCCCCCCCACACTGAGAATACCCGGCGGGGTACCTACATCGCTTGCGTGCGTGTTGGTAACAAACACTGCACCCTGCACTATTTCACCCATTTGGCATCTTAAAGGTTTCCAAAGTTCACATTTTGAATTGGCTCAAAACCAGTGGCTGGTTGACGGTCTGAGCGCTCCGTGTGCTGAAAAGTCTCCTTGTGATTAATGCGCATGCGCGTATAATTTGTAAACTTCCAGCCAGTCTGAAACATCCCCAGCCATGCTTCGACGTGTCCCATTCGACAACTTGTCGCCGAGTTGTCATGTTCGCTACGGACGTCTCAGAAACATGAATGCAGCGAACGTACATATATGTGTACATCTATTTTTTAATGTTACCTTATAAAGTATGTTAGCTCCCTCTATGTAGACAAAGGGGAACTATGAGACCGGGGGATTTCCCACTAAGTGTTTGGTATGTACCCAGAGTTCCCCTGTTAGTAACGCATGCGCATTCGTCACGAGGAGACTTTCCAGCACGGGGGAGCGCTCAGACCGTCACACCAGCAAACCAGCCACGCGTGAAAACTAGTTGCCGGGCGACATACATCACGAGGATCTGGCGGGGTAAGTGCAACTCTCACTTCAGCGACAAACAGTGCGCCAGAAAAAGTTTCACCGATTACTTTGAAAAAAGTGACTCCACTCTCTGGCATTTGGTACCCGTTGTCTAAACCCCCCCACAATGTGGCAAAAATCCCCTTTCAGTCCGCCCAAGAGTCACACTCTAGCCATTCAAGAGCTGATGACCGTGGCGATTACGAGAAACAAGGCCCCCCACCCCCCATTTTTTTTTTTTGTTTTTTAGTCAGAGAATTGGCACCTGTTCCTAGTTGGGGGTCTCCACTTCCAGGATGGGGGTCCGGTTTGATTGTGGGCAATTACGGAAATGACCGGCGATGAGGAAGATGCACCCCCATGACCCCCCCCACATACACACACACCCTCCACCTTCTGCATTATTTACATTAGCTGGCTCATTTCAGTGCTACACAGCATTTTCCTTTTTTTTTTTCTTTAATACCCCAACGGGGCGGGATGGTGGATCAGCTGGTAAAGTGTTGGCCTCACAGTTCAGAGGTCCCAGGTGCAGTCGCAGGCCCTCCCTGTGTGGGTTTTCTCCGGGCATTCCGGTTTCCTCCCACATCCCAAAAACATGCAACATTAATTGGACACTCTAAACTGCCCCAAGGTGTGAATGTGAATGCGGCTGTTTGTCTCTATGTGCCCTGCGATTGGCTGGCGACCAGTTCAGGTTGTACCCCGCCTCCTGCCCGTTGACATCTGAGATAGGCTCCAGAACTCTCCGCAGCCCTTGTGAGGATAAGCGGTGAAGAAAATGGATGGATAATACCCCAACGTAGCTAGCGCACCCCCTGTATTTTGCACACATAATCAAAAACAAAAGAAATACCAACAAAAGTAGAGGAAATAACATCCTTACCTTCTGTTTTCACGACATTAGGCATCTTGTTTTAGTAGAGTTGAACTTTTTCTGTACTTCTGTCATGCCGTGCACTGCGTTCAAGGTGCTGAAGTATTTGGCGCACCACCTAAAAAACTAAAGAAAAAAAAAACAAAACCGAGGAAAAAACGAATGATTTTTTTAGCGCAATGCAGACTACAATATTTTTTTAAATCAACACACCCCCTTCAACATCCAAAGAAAACCGGCACACACCACCCCTACTTCATCCACACGCCTCTTAAAAAATGGAAACGAGGAAAATATATGTTACAAATAATGTATCATTTTTAAATCACATCAGGCAATTGCCCGTTTTCATGTGGGTCACTTGCAGGGTGGAGTTGCGCACGCCACCATTTGAATAAAGCCTGTTGTAGCCCGGGCAGAATGTCTGCAGCTTCAGTTTGGGAGTGCGCGATGAAAAAACATGTGGGATGCAGCTGTGGAGCAGAGGGGAGCCCATCTGCTGAGAGATAGATCATTGCGCACACACACACCGAGCACGTCTGTTCTCTTGCAAAACTCTAAATTTCCAAAGCCGTCTCATTCCTCGTTGTTGTCTTGTCCTTTTATTGCAATTGCTACATCGGCATGACGTGAAAGAATTCCAAAGCTCCCTTTCCGCGTTCCCTTTTCCAGCCAATAGCGAAACGCGGTTATTTGGGCCAAGTGCCGACATGCGAGGGGCGCGAAGTCCCGCATTTGTTTTGATGTTGTTGGTATGTCGGCTTGCACGATTACGCAAAAAAAAAAAAAAAAAAATAAATCACACATCTGACTTCTATGAAATCATCCATCCATCCATTTCCTTAGACACTTATCCTCACAAGGGTCACAAGGAGTGCTGGTGCCTATCACAGCTTTCAACAGACAGGAAGCGGGTTACACCCTGAACTGGTTGCCAGCCAATCACAGGGCACATGGAGACAAACAACCATTCAGACTTTGAATCACACCTAGAGGCAATTTAGAGTGTTCAATTAATATTGCATGTTCTTGGGATGTGGGAGGAAACCCACGCAGGTTTGGGGAGAACATGCAAACTCCACACAGGCAGGTCCGGGATTGAACTCGGGTCCTCAGAACTGTGAGGCCAATGTTTTCCAGCTTGTCCACCGTGCCTCCCTGCTAGAACTGATGAGAGGCAAATTTCATAAAACAAACAAAAAAAATCTACCAGATGGAAGCCTCGAAAAGCATTTTTTTTTTCAAATTGTGTCAAAAGAGTTAACAATATTCTTGTCTGCCAACTATTTGATTTAGCCATCCACTAAAATCCATTTAAATTAAACCATGTTGGTTTTTCATGCCTAATTTTGCTGTATGATTTAAATGCAAATAATTAAGATTAATTAATCGGAAAGCTGCTAATTAATTACAATTAAAAAAAAACCAATTCTGACCCCCTAGTTAAATGTCAAACATTGCCTGTTCAAGTTAAAAAAGGTTTCATAATTACGACAATCTGAGCCATTATTTCAAACATTAAATTCAGAACATCTCAGAAGTCATGACGGCACAATATTTGAACGTATTAAAAATAAAACATTGAACTCTTTCTCGACGACTAAAAATTTAACATCTTGCTGACTTATTACATTACCACAAAGCAAAGTTTATTTATTCCTACTGGGTCAGTGAGTAAATTGTCCCACGAAGACATGCGGGTCAGCTCAAAGATCAACAACACAAACTTGGAGCTCCCCCAAAAATGTAGAAAATACCCACATTGTGAGCCTTTCAATTGAATTAATTGAAAAAAATAAAAATAAAAAAATAAAAAACGCCACCGGAACCCGTCACATCTTGGTGGCGTCGACTTGTCCTTTTATTCTCAAATATTGAAGTCCTCTGTTTTCACCTCCTCCAAGCAAGCCACGTAAAAGAAGACGACAGCAGCATGTTAACTTTTTTATTCAGCCCAATAGACTCTTGTCTAACACCCACATTTTTCCCGAGGAACGTTATCAACACTTTTCCGGTGTGGGTGCACTCTTTATCACGTCCATGGGAGTATTTCAAAACCCACACTCTTGCCAACAATACAGTGCACAATCCCACTTGTCCAGCAAACACGTTTTAGCCAGTGAAAGATTTTAACACCCACACTTTGACACAGGTCAAATGTTTTCGACAGCTACACTCTCCGTTGTACCTGCACAGGATGTTGTTGTTTCAACACGCACACTTTTCCCGGCGAAAGGTTTCAACACCCACTCTTTTCTTGGCACCCGGGGGGGGGGGGGGGGAAATGTGGTAGTTCCAACACTAACACCGGTGACGACGTCAATATTCACACTTTTCCAGGTTAAACATTTCAACACCCAGACATTTTTGTTTCACCTGTTCCACATACGTCCTGGCATAAGTGTTGAACGCAGGTTCAACCCCACTTTTTCGTGTGAAAGGGTACAGCACCCACACATTTTGCAGTGAAAGGTTTTAACACCCACACTTTTCCAGGTGAAATATTTCAACGTGCACACTTTTTGTCACCCCCACAAAGGATGTGGATGTTCTACACGTTTCCTGATGGAACAACACCCACACTTTTACCGGGGAAATGTTTTAACACGCAGCACGGTGGATGAGCTGGTAAAGCATTGGGTTCAAAGTTCTGAGGACCCGGGTTCGATCCCGGCCCGGCCTGGGTGGACTTTGGATGTTCTACCCGTGCCTGCGTGGGTTTTCTTCGGGCACTCCGGTTTCCTCCCACATCCCAAAAAAACATGCGACATTAATTGGACACTCTAAATTGCCCCTAGGTGTGATTGTGAGTGCGGCTGTTTGTCTCTACGTGCCCTGCGATTGGCTGGCAACCAGTTCAGGGTGCCTCCTGCCGGTTGACAGCTGGATTAAGCTCCAGCACTCCCCGTGACCCTTGTGAGGATAAGCGGCAAAGAAAATACCCATAGGTACGTGGACGTTTCAATCTCCATATTTTTCCAGGTGAAGTGTTTCATCCTGCAGAGGACGTGGAACATTTTCAACACTCACAATTTTCCCAGTAAAAGGATTCAATACCCACACTTTTACCACACAATGATTTCAAAACCCAGTCTTTTCATGGCTCCACAGGGGATGTGGGTGCTTCAACACCCTCACATTTCCCTGTGATGAGCAACCGGTGGTATGTCCCACCGTCACGAAGTCCACATTGTCCATCTTCTGTGGTGTTCCCGCTTTCACGGCGTCGTCCTCATTTCGATACTTACCCTCAGTTTTCCGTCAGGCCGTCGGGGTGACATCAGCGACCAATTATCCCTCAGCTCGCCTCTCAACACACAGCAGCCTCGTGTTATACTCGCACCTTTGTTTTAACAGCCCGCCGTTTGGCAATTGTCTCCGCTTCCAGGCATCCAGCACCATTAATAGCGTTTAATGAGTCTCAGCCATCTGTTTACGAAAGCTCCGGGGGGGCGTTTCATGACGCAAAAAGGGATGCAGTAGCCCCGTCCCCTCCCCACAACCCCCCCAGCTGTGCGAACAGTCGGAAATACCGGGACATTTAAACGCAGCGTCACGCATGGTGACTCAGCCCGGGCCGCCTGCCCGATGTCAACAGTCACTAAATCAGCGACTTCAACCGCCGGACCACACCGGTTTCACCTTCTGATCCGGCCTCCATACCACCCTGGCGTGTCCTCGGGCCTTGTTTGACTCAAGTGTACACACGGCGTGACTAAGCCGAGCCACCCAAAGACTGTCTGGCGCGGTGGCATGAAATGTTTGGGCCGTAAGTACAACGCAAACACGGGAAAGGGAGCTTCAGGGGAGTGGCAAAAGGGTCCAAAACAATTTTTTTGCTGAGAGGGTTCAACACCCGGACTTTCTATTCACGGATGCGGGGAATGGCAGTGATTCAAGCTTTCTCTGGTGAAAGGGTTCAAAACCCATGCACCCATTAAAAGGGTTCAACGTCCACTTTTTGGCACAGCCACAGGGAACGTGGGTAATTTGAATTTTCCCGGAAAGAGTTCTACACCCGTATTTTCCCAGTGAAAGGTTTCATTACCCATACTTCCCCGCGGAAGAGTTTAACAAAGTCACAGGCCGTTGCAACATTCCCCAATTTAAGTGTTCAACATCCATACTTATCCCAGTGGAAGGGTTGCACACCCACACTTTTTATCACTTGCACAGGGAATGTGGCTTTTTCAACTTTCTCTGTTTTGGCAACCACGCTTTTTCCCAGTGAAAGGGCTTCCACACCCATGCTTTTTTCCTGGTGAGGATGTTCAACACCCAGGCTTTTCCGGGTGAAAGAGTTCCACATTCACTTTGTTGCCACAGCCACGGGAATGTGGGTATTCCAACTTTCCATTGTGAAAGGGTTCAACACCCACACTTTTAGTGGGTTGGCGAAAGGGTTGAACACCCATACTTTTCCCAGTGAGAGGGTTCAAAAAACCACAGGTTTCCTGGTGAAAGGATTCAACATCCAAACATTTCCCGTCGGTAAGGTTGAACAGAACCAACGTTTCGTCCGGTCCTTCATTTATCTTGTTCTTCTGATCCTAGTCGATCCTATTCGAGGCTACTAATCGTTCTGGTGGCCTTGATCATTCCTTCCCTCCGTTTCCGATTGCTGGTCATGCTTCTGTCGTGCATGTCTTTCCTCAGCCAGAAGCAAGAAGACATCAAGCACCTCCCCTGACCAGTCGGGCCCTCCCTGCTTGTGGCTAATTGCCTTTGTAGTGGGCTTTAAAAAAAAAAAAAAAGGTGGTGGTGGTGGTGGTGGGGGGGGGGATGGGGTGGGGGAGGGGGGGGTTGCTTCCTCCCCGGCCGCAGCCTTATAATAGAAAACCAGGACCAAATCCCCCAAAGGCACATGAGAAGTTAATGTTCAGTGGGCCCGGCGATGACTCTGTGGCCACTCGCTGGTAAACGTTTCCATCGGGTTACGCCGGTCCCAAAGTAGTACCACCTTGGCCACCGTGCTCAAATTGTGAATCCATTATGGTTACTGAAAATGATTTTTCTAAGGGGGACGGTCCACATCGGTGGTGCGGGCAGCAGCGATGGTGGTCCCTGACTGTTGAAGTCAAGCCTCCTCCCCGCCACACCGGTTCCTCGCTGTCGTCGTCCCATCTGTTCCACCTTGGCCTCTCGTTGAGGGGAAGTCGGGGAGGGCTCCATCAGGTATCTTGGGAGAGGAGCTGGAGGAGGAGGAGGAAAGAAGTATCCCAGACCAAATCCCGTGACAATTCCAAGGGGTTGCGCCAACGCTACAATTCAGATTCGGTTTGGTTCGTGTTGTTCTGACAATAACCAAAAGCATTGAGTTGATAAGACCTGATCCTCCTCATATCAGAGGGAGACCTCCGGTGTTTAACTCGGAGAGCAGCTAAGAGGCCTCGAGGGGTCCGCAACATTCATTCCGCGATCATACCCACATTTTCAACTCTTCCAACATAAATGAATGGAAATGCTATTAATCCGTTCCAGCTTCCCCCACAAAAATGTTGTAATGAGGAAAAATAGTGTTCCGCAATATCGTACTTTATAAAAACGTAAAGTCATAATTAAATACGATTGGAAAGAATTAAACAAGTTTTTGTCACACTGCATCGAATAAATGCTGTTCCTTATTATGTGCCTATCTTGGCTCGTGTGCCAGACCAATGAATGTACTGTCGATTGAGGTATTGAGAATCCCACTTGCGTTCTAGGTAGTCCTTGACTTTATACCAAAGCAGAGAACACAGGTGGGATTCATTACGCCTAACTCCTCTCTGAGCTCATCAACACGGCACTAATATGCAACATATAAAGAGTATTTGACTGTGAGTTGACCCATTTGTGTCCAATCCATTGTTTAATGGGATAAAGCACCGCAACATAGATTAGTATAATTAGTGTTTGCCTTAAGCTAGCGGATCCTTTCTTTAAGCAGTTGTTTGGCTGTTTTAAATACACAAGGTGTTATATTCTCTATGTGAGGTTTGACAGTAAATTTCAACTGGGAGTGACATTGACATGAAACAGCTTGAAGCCTCTCTATTTTTTTGATAAATTGCTTGCTATCTGCCAAACTGCTGCTCGTTGTAAAGTCCGTTGAGTTGAGTACACTGTCTCGATTTTTTTTTACTCCAAAGTAATAGCAAAAATCAGCTGAATGACAACTCTTATCTCAAAACAAAACACAAGTGGAGTCACTCTTAACCCAAGGAAACACTGCGTTAAGGGACCTGGGTTCATGTTGTTTTGGTGAATACAAGAAACCTTATCAAACGAGGCCAGCAGTGTTTTGTCAGCTTTGGGACTCCAAAACGTGGGGTGCCTGACTTGGAGGATGGATGCTCTCAGATGAACCAATCCCCCTCTTTTTTCTATTAAGCGATTTTCCTTCCCCAACTTGTAGACTCCAAGGTGGTCCCGGAATCGTGTTTGTGGGGATGACTGGTCTGAAGGCTCAGCTCTGCATGATTCGTTTACCTCCTCGGACCTTCTGTGATTTTCCCCGGGACTCTGCGGTCGCTCGTCAAAGCCCAGGTGACGCCGCCTCCGCAATGAGATCGTCTTACACCCAGAATTTTCATACTGCGGGTTTGGGGTCACCACGGAAAAGGATTTGATGGAAGCTTTGACGTGACATCCGAACAACGTGCCAGATTTGCTACCGGTGGACTCCCCTCCCTCCGCCAGCACTCGCTTCCTCTCTAGCCTGACATCAACACCTTTCATGATTTATGGTCACCCCTCGCAGTTATTGTTACGATTATTCACCGTGTATCCACTGACGCTCGACAGATCTACGCATAATGTGGCGTAATGCCTGCGCAGCGAGGTAAGGTTCTCATTAGGACCGGAGGGCAAGGGGAGGGATTCTGAAGGTGGTCTCCTCGTTGAGGTCAGAGTCAGTTTTTGAGCATGTGCGTAGGTTACTGAGAGGTTATCAGTTCAAACTCGAGTTCAATTACACCAAAACCTACCACAGTTACAATCGTCCCCCCTTTTAAACCACACATGTTGCAGCCAAACGTAAGGATATATGTTTACTACTTTCCTGGTTGGAGTTTGTTGGTTTTCAGAAGGAATTCTGCATTTTTTTTTTTTTATTCTTGAGTCAAGCGGTTCAATTTAATTTTTTTTTTTAAGTAACATGCTTTGTAAATAAATTATATTAAAAAGAATAATATCATTTAAAAAATGCAAAATACGTTACATCTCTTTTAAATAATTCAGTTAAGATAACAACAGCAAAACTGTGGATGTTTTATCTGTCTGAAAGGAAATTTAAGAAAAAAAAAATGAATTAAAAAAAAAAATTAAATGGATAAATTATCATAAGGGAAATCACATTTTTCCTCCCACTGGAAATTTCTGTAAAAGTCTCATATAGGACACTATTGGAAGCATTTTTAAAAGAGTTGTTTTGTGTTGTTAGCTAATTATTTAAAAATAAAAACAATATGTTTAAGAAAAAATAAAGGCAAGAAATAAAAAGGAATACAAAAAAATTAAAATATCTTAATTACAACTTTGTATTGTGTGGGTAATATAAATACCATTTTAAAAAATGAAAAAGTCAATATTAAGTAGAAATACAGAAAAGAATTTTTATATTTTTCAGTCATTAAGTCATTTACAAATATTTTTTTATATAAGATACATTGAAAATATTTTGTTTATTTTTTTCTTAACTAACACTGATTCAGGTCATGATTTTTGGCCTAATTAATTAATTTTAAGACATGAAATACAACGTGAAAGTTCAAAAAATGAAGTTAAAGGTTAACTTTTGTGATCGTCCATCCGCATTTTTCATCCATGTGAAACGATCCAATGTTTCTCTCTCTGGCTGATATGAAAAGCATTTTCCTTCATCAAGTGGGGTCTTGGGGACAAAACAGTGGCTTCCGATGGGGTCACTGCACGATATGACGCTGTACGGCAGGAAATGTCCTCGTCCTCGCCGCAGTAACACAAAAGAGCCGCAAAGTCAGTGACCATAAACACGGGCTCTCGTGGGAAAACATCAAGTCGTCAAATGAATACGATACGTCGGGACAAGGGTGAAGAAGTCTCGTTTATCTGCGGCTAATTGCCAGCACGCAGAACAGGACCATCCTTTGGATGCTCTGCACTGCATTCCGCAGGCTGATAGCAGTGCAGGACCACCAAGAATTGGAACCACACGTCTCTGTCGTCCGTACAAAGGCTCAAAAAAATGATAAAATGTTTGCCAATGATGATATTCCATCCCAAGTCAGCAAGGCCTTGACGTCACTTATCTGCCTTTGGCTTTCACACAGAACCCTGCCAAGGAAGGATGTTGCTGCACTTGTGTGCACTTTCACTCATCCCACAATAAATATTTAGAGGAGAGCTGCATCAGCATCTGGCAACAATTGCTTTCAACCGGGGAAGGGGGGGGGCAACAGAGGGTGCTCGGGCGGCGCCCCACAGCTCAGCTGAGTCACCGTGAATAAGCCAAAAATTAAATCACGAAAACACAACCATTACATCTAGTTTCTACACTGCTTATCCTCTCTAGGGTCGCAGGTATGCTGAAGCATATCCCAGCTAACTGCGGGCAAGAGGCGGAGTATACCCAGAATGGTTGCCAGCCAATGGACCTTTCCGACCGTACAATAATAGCCAATCAGATAGCCGCATTGTCTTAACCCCTGGTTTGACACGCCCCTCTCGCCGTATTTTCCCACAAGCTATGCTGGTTGTCAGTAGCGTGCGCTTGGAAAAGTTAATGTTACGAATAAAATGGTCCTTAGATGAGCTTGGGGAACGTGCAATTCTGATGAAAGACATCCGGCTAGGTTACAATGGGCCCGCTTGATTCCTTTTCCAAAGCCTAAAACACAGTTGACGAAGTGTCTACGATGGATTAAGGCTCGCGGAAGACCGCACGTACAACTAAATATGGACAATATCAACAAACACAAGGGTGTATGTTCAAAGTTAAGGGAGGGAGAAGTACCTTCTGTGAGTTTGATTTCATTATTATCAGTGCTTTATACATTGCAGGAGAACAACTTTCACTTTGTTAACGTATCACAGACCTGCTGAATGAAGTGTGTCATGTTTTATGCTGAAGAGTCGGCTTAGTGATACGTAAATGCGCCACGTCATGCATGAGAAATGTCCATTTGCCTATTTGTGATCACATCAGACTTTGAAGACACAGCACTGGGTTCCATTACGAGCCAAGTCAAACTTTTTCATCTGGTGACTACGGTACTGACTGAGTTCATCACCACTGTTTAAAATGCACTAGTAGAAAATCAAACCTAACACACTTATCAAGACTAAAATGATATTACTCATGATCTTTCCAAGTAAAAAGTACTAGTGCAGTACGATTCAACTCTTTTATTCTGTTGGATTTCAATATGAAGTTTGTGAGGTGTCAAACTTTTTTGCATCGATTGCCAAAATTTCGCAGTAACTCTCCAACTCCAAAACCTTAATTCCATGTACATATCTTTGCGTGAAGTAGTTGAGACCTCTCTGTCGAACTCTCGTGGACAAGTCTGACGCATTTGGCAAAAAACATACCGCAATATAATCTGGAATACCAAATAAAGAATCGACTTCAAACCTGTTCTTTTCAGTCGCCATTTTGGAAGCTTGTGGGACATGGCGACTGTAGTTAAGGGGGTGGAGCCTAAGATCGCCAATCGGAAAAGTCAGTTGCAGGGCACACATAAACGACTGGTCACACTCATTCACACCAATGGGGGAATTTCCAGTCTTTAATCAACCTACCATGCGTGGTTTTCGGGATACAGGAGGAAACCGGAGTACCCGGAGAAAACCAAAGAAGGGACTGGGAGAACATGCAAACTCCACACAGGCGAGCCTGGATTAGAACACGGGTGCTCAGAGGTGTGAGGGAGACATGCTAAACTAGCCGTCCAGCATGCCGCCTTTAATAACCAAAATTAAATATTAAGATAAAAATGTTTGCAATTTAAAAAGCAGGTTTTCTAACATTGGTGTGTGTGTACATACTGTATATATTTGGGTGTTTCGGCTCAGTTCGCATGTGTCCCACTCAGTACCGCTCCAGCAAATATTTTTTTTTCTTATTTACTATTGAGCCAAAGTCTATATTAGTGCTAATAATAGTCAATATGGTGCCATGCATGAACGCGGAATGGCGTTGGCTCCCAATCGAGTCGTTGATTAGGCAGGACACGCCGGGTGCGCTCAGAAATTCAATCTGATACCGCAACTCTACTCTAGAGTGTACGCGTTTCGCACATTCCAACAATGTTTTGAGTTTCCAAATGGCCCAGAGTGTAGCGGAGCAGCACCAGAGTTTATTTCCAAACACACCCATCATTCGTGTCGTGCTTTTCCAGCAATGCTGCAGCCAATCATTTTCAAGAGGGGTGTGTCCGGCTGACTACTATTACTGGAATCGAACACAAAATAACGCTGCAGCAGCATACGGCGCTCCTCTGCGGTGCACTTTTTGTACTATTTCCTTGCTTATTTATACAGTATCGGTTCTGCGAACAGGAGGCGGGGCACACCCTGAACAGGTTGCCAACCAATCGCAGGGCACATAGAGACAGACACCCACAATCACACTTAGGGGCAATTTAGAGTGTCCAATTAATGTTGCATGTTTTTGGGATGTGGGAGGAAACCGGAGAGCCCGGAGAAAACCCACACAAGCACGGGGAGAACATGCAAACTCCACACAGGTCACTCCACTCCAATATTAAACAAATGCTTTTTTTCTTTGTTAATAAAAATGCCTTTTTGAAACATGTAAACATATACAGTGAAGAAAATAAGTATTTGAACACCCTGCGATATTGCAAGTTCTCCCACTTAGAAATCATGGAGGGGTCTGAAATTTGCATCATAGGTGCAGGTCCACTGTGAGAGAGAAAAAGAAAATCACAATGTAGGATTTTTTTAATGATTTGACAATGACAAAGACCCGAAGCACAGAGCCAGGAAAACCAAGGAGTGACTCCGTGAGAAGCATATCAAGGTTGTAGTGTGTGTGTAATTTGCAAACAAAGGCTACTGTGCCAAATATTAAGATTGGTTTTCTCAGGTGTTCAAATACTTATTTTCAGCTGTATCACACAAATAAATCATACATTGTGATTTCTGGACGTTTTTTTTTTTAGATTATCTCTCTCACAGTAGACATGCACCTAGGATGAAAGTTTCAGACCCCTCCATGATTTCTAAGTGGGAGAACTTGCAATATCGCAGGGTGTTCAAATACTTCTTTTCTTCACTGTATTTTCAAAGGGCCTGGCCCTTAAGTCAGTTTTTGAAACCAACTGCTGTCTTTTTTAGCTCAAATATTCCCCTACCCCCTGTTGTTGAGGATACAGTGCAGTACGTCTGGTTATTTATGATGACGAGAATTGGAGAACCACAAGCAAGTCGGCACACCTGAGCCTTTTGAGCGCGAGCGGTGGTCTTCAGTGAACAGGCGTGACGCAGCTTGGACGTACGCTCCGGTAATACGTTGTAAAACGGCAACGCTTGACTCAGAATTTTGGCAGGCCAAGTACGCAAGAAGGAAGCGGCGTGGAATCAATCAGTGTTCCTCGGACGCCGCGTCTTTGAACAACACGGCTTGTCAGTTTAGCGGTTGAGGCGGAGTGTTTGTTATTAAGATGCAAGAAGGTCCCGACCACCAGCAGGGTGAACTCGACTGGAGTAGCCTCGGAATGATTGACAGGTCTCGTTATAAAACTGAGCAAGCGGGTTTTGCTTTTTTTTTGGCTTTTTGTATCTGTGATGCCAAAAACTCGCACGACAGTTAAAAATCGTACTTTTCACGGGATTGTGGATTTTGTTTTTCAGTCTATCACAACCTTTCCTAGTTTGGTCCATGCAGGACGAAAGCACCAAGTAGAATTTCTCTCCAAATATTTGCTCGGTCGTGCGGAAAGCGAGCGCAGTCGATGTTGGATCCGTCAGGCCTTTTAAGGCTGAGCCTGCTGCGGTTTTAGTGCTCGGCCACGCCGCGAGCTTGATTGTGCCAGCGCTCCCCGTGATCCCGTCGCAGGACATTAACAGTGACACGGAATGCGAAGAACGCATTACACCTGTCGGTTTGCGCAAGGTTTCTGCAGGAACGGTTCCATTTGACAGATTTTACATCTTAAAAATGTAGCTGAGACTGAGTTATTTGTCACTAGATCGCCTTGATTCTTTCGGGATTTCATTGTAACCTGCACAGATTCACAACACCCTGTGCTGGATGCAGCAAAAGTACCCGCAGGACATGACTGAACCTGTTCTACATTTCAGAGTAGGCTCAGAATGACATGATAGTCTTGAGATTTAATTCTACCAGAAACAGATTCAAGACACCCGATGTCATATGCGACAAAAAGAGCCCAAAAACCTTCTTTGCAGTAACTGACCATTTCAATCCAGTACTCCTTGGTAGCCTTGGGATTTCATTGCACCCTGCTCACATTCAAGACACCTGGTACTGGATGGGCAAAAAGCAGCCTTAGAACAGAACCAGAACTCCTCCATGTTTCACATAAATCTCCGCAGAATTTTGCCCGACATTTCCATGATATTCTCTTCCTATATCTTCCACAGATTTAAGACACCCCGTGCCAGATGCAGTAAAGACGCCCGAGAGTGTGGCCAAACCTTTTCTTTCAACCTCATTCATCCCTGCCTATGCTAAACAGATGATCAGGAAAAAACGACTTTATACATTACAAATGAAATAATTTGCGAGTGTGTATTACTCAAGTACCACACATTGAATTTTATTCAAGAGCAAATTTAGAACCTGCTTTGTCTTTTGTGTTTCAAGGCCAACGTTCTACCTTGACACACAGAGACTAAATAATGTATACAGATTATGCCAACGTTTAACAGGTTGTTTGGACTGGCTGGTAAATATTTATTGGGGGGTAGTGGTGTTTGGAGGCATGCTTATGTCTCTGGTTTAGGACCAACGAGGGGGTGGGTAAGGTGGTGAAGTCATTGCCACCGTCCTGAGCCAGCGAGTGATGCTCACTTGTGACCTTTTTACCATTTAGGGGGCCCTCGGCTGATACCAGTGTTATTGACCCAGAGGCCATGTGTGGCATGTTTGGGGTCTGCGGAATATATCCCCGGCTTTAACCTATACAAGCCAGGCAATTCTAGCCTCCAAAGGCCAAACAATACGATCCATCAGCGGGCTTTCTCGGGTAAACAGGAACGGGCGGCCCGTGTCGGGGTGTAAACGCGCCATCCCCGAGAAGCTAGGGGTCAGTGAAACTGTTTGATTGTCTAATTGGGGAGATAGCAAGAAAAGCAGACATGCGCCTGAGTGTGTTTGTGTATACGTGTGTGCATCGCAGCCTAGTGGAGACACCTAATGAATGTGTGTTTGCGCTCGGGACCCCACACACCTCTGTTTATTTGAACACGGGCTAGTGTTCCTGAGCTGTTTTATTCCCCCCCCCCCCCCCCCCACACACACACACCAACATTTTCTTGTGTTTGCCACTTAACGCATGCACCGCAGGATTGGAATACTCAGCCCAGTTTCTCGGCGAGGGGCCGGGGGATGCGTGACACACACGTAATGATGACGGGTAAACAAATGGCATGTTTTAGTTTCATCGCGGCCACAATCCAAACAGGCGGTGCCAAATGAAGCGACGGCTCTGGCAGAAGATTGGTGGAGGGTTTAGCGTTGTCTAGCGCCGCTGCGACACGGTCCGGGTCATTGCACAGTGGCTAACAGCCCAGCCGGACCACCGGGAAAGTGGCCCTCACCCCACCGCCCCCCCACACCGGCCCATCAATCACTCACATACACATAAGCAAAGACGGATACAAGTAAACACACCCTCAACCCCTCCAACTTAACATTACTGTAGCAACACTCGCTAGGATTGTCTCATATAAAGCATTTGGGGTTTTTTCAGTCTTGATTTGTGTGAATCTATACCGGAACAAGAGTGATTTTCAAAATTCATAAAACGAATCCATATTTTAGGACAGAACAATGTTAACACTGAACTATTAACCGAACGGTACTGCTCAGTGGAAATGAGGTTAAGGCATTAAAAGTCACTCAACTTCAAAATCAACCGTTAGCTAGAATCTGTTGACCCAAGAAACTATTTGGACAAGAAAAAAAAACCTCAATGAGACACAGATTAGACAAGTGTTAGATACACCGAAGAAAACCAAATAATATCCACTACAAGACCTCACACAGAAAACAAGAATTGGGCTGAAAGACTGTTCACACCACAGGCAAATTGGGGTTTTCACAGAAATTGTGTTCCAAACTGCGACTTTCCACACTGTCTTCAATCCGGATACTTGGGTCAGCACCAGACTTTTGGTTGTGTTCATAACTTCTTCGTGAAATCAAATTGAAAAGCTAATCACTTTTGCGACCAAAGCTAAAAATATCATCCACAAAGCTAGAGCAATAGCAACCAGATCCTGGATCTGAATCCAGATAATGACTCTAAGTTAATCAGTTCATATTTAGATCATTGTACTTTGTAAGTCAACCAAACTTAATTACTCGAGTCTTACACTGTTTGTTAAAATGATCCAGATACAGCTTCATGATGCAGGAGTCAATGAAGCACTGATCCAGATCACGATCCTCACTAAAATAGAATGGTCCTTGGGTCTGACGGAAACTAACAAGTAACTACCAAATTACATCCAAACTAAATCATTTAAGTCCATGTTACCATTATGATCTAGATCATGATTGTTGATCAGATCCTGAAACTAAAAGATGTTAGTGACGGTGATAATCCACAATGGTTGACTGAAGGCAGCTGAACTATTCTTGTTTGCGGGAGGCGTTTCACTTTCAAACCAAAATTCTTCTTCAGTTCTAAATTCTCATTGTGGAGTCCTGTATTAGCATAACCTGGATAAGTAAAAAATTATACAGACGTGACAATCAATCTTTGTCAAGGCAGAATTTTGCAGAATTTAGCTGTACGGTTACTTAGTTAGTTTTTTGAGTCATATTGAAGACAAAAAACACAGTTTTCAGATCTGGATCCAGATGGAGATGAATCAATTTCTCGTCTGGTAGACTGGAATCTGTCAGAAGACCACCAAAAGTCATCTGAAACAGGTAGTAGTGATTCATGAGCCTGATCCGGATCACAACTAAAAGTTAGTCAGTTCATACTTGAGTCAACCAAAAACCGCTAAAAGAGCAAATCTCCTCCAAATTTCTTGAGATAAATCACTGTTACACATAACATCCAGATCTAGATTCTTGATTCAGATCCAGATCAGGCTATCATGGCTGAAAGTTAATGAGGGTCTTAGAAGAAACAACACCAAATTCTATCCCTCCAGTTACAGATTCAGAACCAGATCGTGACTAATCACTTTGTCCCAAAACCGAATGTCACCAAAATGATCTGGAACTAGTTCTTGGAGCTGAAATATTGGTTCCCTGAGAGTTTTAATCAGAAACTATGGGGTACATTCATTACTTTATGGAATATATTGGATCATGATATTTCAAAGTTGAGTGTGCATATCACGGCACTGTATTTTATGGTGAGAATAAACCTTTGGGGTAGTATCCGCACACCCACACAGACGCACACACAGTGGCAGCAGCAGCAGCCTCTTTAATTCCCTCCATCACTTGCCAATTCTTCGCTGGTGGTGGTGTGATAATGTTTGCCGAGAATCGTTCCTCCTGAGTCTTTCACTTGTCTCAAATGCTTCAATGCGAGGCCTTATTGCCCACCCAACGAGGTTATAGGGATTCTCTCGCTCTCTCTCTCTTGCGCTCTCTCCCCCTAAGTGGGTGGTCCTGTGGGGTATGGCTGAGGCACAGGTGGAGCATTGTAGGGGTGCTCACAAAAATAACCCCCCCTCCACACCAACCTCCGCTTCATCACCACCACACACTTTGTAACAAGCTCCCTCATCCTCGGCCGGCCAGGAAAGGTGGACTCCATTTTTTGCAGAACGGTTCCGCCTCTAAAATGTGGTGACGTACGCAAAAGGCAGCGTCGAGTTTCCTTCCTTCATTTAATATTTACAGTTGCACCTCCAACCCCCTGTTAAAAAAACTCCCGCGCTTCGCCACGGTAAATAATTACAGTTCCGCCGCATGTGTGTTTTGTAAAGTTTACACGGAAGGTTCAGCACACCCTATCAGTTGTTTGGAGCCCGGCGAAACCGCCGCTACAATCTGGACATGTGTGGAGCACCAGGCAAGGCTAACTGGGGGACAAAGCGGGGGGGATCATCATAATAAACAGCAGCATAAAGAGGGATTTTTTTTTTTTTTTTTTTTTTTTTTTTTAAAATGGAGGATGACAATACTCCCCCACGCACACTGTCCTAATATTTTCTGGCCTCCGGGTGGGGACGCTGAGCTCTGGTGCGAGGGTCTCCACAAGTTTAACAAAGTGATTTATTGTTGCCAGGCCCGATAACAACACAACGACTGGGCTGTTTTCTGCGTACACCTGCAACAGAGATGCCCCAAAATCTGATTCGGAACAAGTGGCACTCAGCGAGATATTTTAAAGTGTACAGTGGGACTCTTGTTTTTCTACTGTATTGGAGGGGAACCATACATGGGAACTGAAAGGGCCCAATCCCTTAATGTGAGAATTAATGGCAGTGGTTCAGTGTTGTTACGGAACAAATTAAATTCATATCTCAAGGCACCATTATAATTCGTAAACTCATTTGGTCTCATCAAGCCAGGTCTGTATTAAGTAAGGTCATCTTTGTGTTTTATTTGGTTTACACTTGATCCTTTTTTTTTGCTTATGGCCACGCTATCCTGAGAACGCCCGATCTCGTCAGATCTCGGAAGCAACGCGGGTTTGGCCCTGGTTAGTACGTGGACGGGAGACGGCCTGGGAATAGCAGGTGCTGTAAGGTTCTCTCCCTGGCTAAAATGCAGAAGGGTTGCGTCAGGAAGGGCATCTGGTGTAAAAACTGTGCAAAACAAATATGCGTTCATCTGAGATGACACGCTGTGGCGACCCCTAACGGGACAAGCCGAAAGGTAAAGAAGACACTTGATCCATCTTTCACTGTTATCAATATCACCACAGTTCCAAACCCATGTCGGGACAATAAAGTATGCAATACAGTATGTATCTTCCTTCGCTAGCAATCTTTTTACGGGAGGGGGATGCTCATTTCTATTGAATTTTGTTCCTTTCAATATTTCCGACAGTCTTAATAAATAATTTTTGTGATTTCTGCAAGGGAATCGTACTGTAATAGTGGAAGGATTATTTTTATCTTTGTGTGCTACTTTGTGACATCCAGATATATTATTTGTGCGGATGTTAATTTTTACACAGTGGTGCAAAATGGTACCGTTAGTTTCCAAAAACATGATTTAAGTCAGTGATTTCCAACCTTTATAGAGCCAAGGCACATATTTTACAATTGAAAAATCCCACAGCACACCAACAAAAGTAAATGTCACCAAAAATGAATCGATTAATTACTGTATGTACTTCCTGCCATCTAATAGAAGAGGATTTTTTTTTCTTCTGTCTGTCATTGTGCCTCACTGGCATAAATAGATGAATAGAAATATCTTATTTCTTGGAATAAATGTTTTTTTTTGCAATTACATAAAATTGGATAAATTCCCACGGCACACCTGAAGAGCGCTCCTGGCACACTAATGTACCCCGGCACACTGTAAATCACTGATTTAAGTAAGTATTAAGTGAAAAAACTACTCAATCTGTGAATATCGCTCAGATTTCCATCCATCCATCCGTTTTCTTAGCCACTTATCCTCAAGGGTTGCGGTAAGTGCTGGAGCTTATCCCAGCTGTCAATGGGCAGGAGGTGGGGTACACCCTGAACTGCATGCCAGCCAATCGCAGGGCACGTAGAGACAAACAGTCGCCCTTGCAATCACACCTAGGGGCAATTTTGAGTGTCCAATTAATGTTGTGTCCGGAGAAAACAGGGAGAATGTGCAAACTCCACACAGGCGGGTTCGGGATTGAACCTTTGACCCCAGAACTGTGAGGCCAACGCTTTCCAGCTACACCACTGTGGCGCCTAGCTCAGATTCAATTATCTAAATAGTGGATGAATGTCAAATAGACAAAAAATATATACTATTCATTGTATATTCACAATTCATCCCCAAAAGTCACTTATGTAAATACTGTATAAAGGAGTAAAGGTACAAGGGTTTCTTTTTTTTTTTTTTTTTTTTTTTTTTTTACTACCTACCCGTCGTTAGCTCAGTGAACTCTTGTGTCGTTTGAGTTTCCCTCTTCACGTTCTAGAATTGAGAACGCAGCAAATTGTTCCATCCGTGTGTGGAAATAAACTTCATTTGCTTCAAAAGTATGTCAAAGAAAAAAGCAATATTGCACAGCAAACTTCATGAGGATGATCATCAAGTGTCGGTACAGTGTGAGTAATCAAATATTAGTAATTTTATTTACATCTTGTCTGTTTACTAGAAAACGAGGTTTAGAGAACAGTGTCTAGTAGCAAATTTCGTTGCATGTTCGCTCGGCCACTTCACCCAAATGAACCAACCGGAAGCGAGTGATTGCTTCCTTGTTGCAGTGATTTTGTAAGGTGTCTACAGGTGAAATATTTCTGGATGATTGGTCATGCCAATTTTGCAGGCTCTTTGTGTGAAACGTATTGGCAAATTATGGCAAATCTATGATTACAGCAATTTTGCTGGATCTCCATGTGAAAGATGCTAATATTTAGCTTTCCTGCTGTATTGTCTGGACTTCCTCCTTCACCTAGCCAAGTGTCGGGAAGGGGGGTGGGTGAAACCCGATAGTTTTGCCGTTAACGGAGGCGGCGGCATCTATCGACCCCCCCCCCCAAGGGCGGTCACACATTTGCGTGTGAACTTTGCCCCCCCCCCCCCCCCCCCCCGGCCCTCTGCCCCTGTGACCACACCGGTGGTGCTGGGGGCTGCCATTACCTGGAGATTGTATCAGTCGTTGGGTCGGGGGGAATTTGAGGCCCCTCAGCTTTCTGCGAAACGTTAATGTGGAACAAAGGCTGATTTGATCGCCTCTAGAAAAAAAAAAAAGCCTGAAAGGTTCCAGAATGTCCTGAAAGTGGCGTTCATTAGTAGCATGGCTAAGCTTTGATGACAGAGAATTGGCTAAGGATGGCGTTTAGCGCTTATCAAAGAAAAGGGCCTTGCCTTTGTTGAGCATTTGGCTTTATCTACGCCATCATTGCACGTTGTAAAACTGTCGCTCTGGAGATGCTTGCCATTTTCCAGTGGCCGATGGAGGCATCTGGCCCTCGCTAAGATCTGAGCAGGAAGTTATGCGAGATATCAAAGGATCTTGATGACGAAGTTAACGGACATCAAGTTGGAGGGTTGCTGGACGTTCCTTTCGACGCGGGCAACATTTACTGAGGTTTAACGGCATATTTCTGGTATGAGATGGGAACATTTTTATATGTAAATAAGTGAAGCATGAGGCAAGACAAAGTTGGTCACTTGCAATGACACTAAGGTCAGACTCCAGTCATATAAAACATCGGCACCGACTACCGGATACAAATTGTGTGTAAGCGGTGGATATTTTCTGCCTACTTTAATTTACTCGATGATGTTGCCAAAGCTAGATATATGCACAGAAGATCAAACTCTGAAGATATCGATTCGTAAAACTCTCCACAATGACGTACTTTCAAAGGGTCTGAAAGACCTCAGTGAAGTAGAATACCTGGACACTAGAAATACACATGCTTACCGCTTACAAAATGATCAGAACAGACTTTCAGATAACAATTTGCCTTGTGTAGTCGAGCTTCGTTTGGATCTGCACGTCGTATATTTGCAAGCCACTTTTGTTGCCGTTTTTTCCATAACTCCATTGTGTCTTCTCCTTCATGCGATCTAATTTTTAGAACATGGAAAAATCGCTTCCCAATGTCTCTGTTTCCGCGATTTGCACATCCGTAGATGCGACAAAAATCTGGCATGACGATGACAAACTGCTGACCGCTTGTTTGCAACAATGGCGGTCAAGTGACCGGATGAACAAGCGTGATGTCACGTGCAACCCAGCCATTGTTACTGTAGCGGACACATCATGGAGGAAGAGATCCCAGTTTTGATTGACGCAAAGAAAAAGGCAGAAAAAAAGTGTATGGCGTTATCCCCAGATTCTCCGGAGAGGACGGTTTGCGCTGCTTATTCCTCAAGGAGAGTGTGAGGTAATGATGATGTAATTTTAATCCTTCTAGCAAGAACTCAAAATAACGTTATGTAGCTGGCTAGCCACAAGACACAATCACATTGGTACAATGTTGCAGTGTTCTCGTTGATATGTTGCGTTTTGGCTTTTTTAGTATTCCTTTTGTTTGCGCTTTGTCTTTAGCAATCAATTAATTAATTAACAAGTTCCTTGTGTGTATTTCAAGGCTACTCCCTTATATATTTTTTTCATGATAATTGTCATTTCACAAGGCTACTTGTCGCCAAAAGTGGACATCATTGAAGGTAAAGCTGGCCATCAATTGGATTGTCTTTAAGAGGTATTACTCACACCAACCATTTGTCACGAACCGCCGATGTGGGGCTGGATCCAAATGCAGGACTCCAAGACGAGGACATGATGTTCGGCGTAGTTTTATTTAAAGTCATACACGGTGTAAGCAGTCCGAGAAGGCAGAAGCACAAAACGCTAAGCAAAGGCGGGATCCAAAACCGTGAAGCGAGAACTGATGACGAGGAGACAAACTATGAATTAGGACTTGACTATGGAACATAAACCAAGACAGGAGTAAACTGAGGTGGCACAGAAACACTGTGACGAGGATAGCTCAACACTACATGATTTTTAGCGGTGGAGATTCCCACTGTCAGTGAATGCAACTCACTAACTAAGGGCACAAACGAACTGGAAAATGCCAGTGACAAAAACTCCAACTTAAATACAGTCTAATTGCAGTCCCAATGAGAAACAGCCGTGAGCGTTGACAGGTGTCACCGCCCAAGCAGTGGCCACGCCCCTCTTGGCCGGGGTCCAGCCTGGCTCATGACATTAACTTCTTTTTGGACTTAAACGACAACTTAAAATATCTGAAATTACCTATACGGAGTTTAAAATGCTTAAGCCTACATGGACGGTTGAAAGTTCTACCAATGTTGTCCAGATCAAAACAATGATACCAATATTATTGAAACAAAAACAAAAAAGTGCTCACTAAAACTGTAAACACTTTAAAACACTTTGTTGCAATTTGACGATGAATTTAACTTAATCATTAATTTAATCATCGAGTCGGGCACTGTCCACATTTAATCGGTATCAATACTGCAACACTGTATCCTGCCTGGAAATAATTCCATTATTGTAACTTTTGGTGATATACACGATATCCTCAATGCTTGTACTTGCGGACACTCGACTCTTCAGACCCGAGAACATGCTGTACCTTGTTTTGGCTGAGGAATGTACAGTTAGCTCCAGGAATCCTGTCACAAGCCCATTGAGTGCAGATAATGGCGCTTGAGGGACACAAATGTAGCTGACAGTGTGGCTAATTTGGAATCCAGGCACAGCGCAGCATAAATGTAAACTGAGCATTATTATTGTACATTGGAGTTTACAAACCGAGGGTCACAGGCAAAAACGCTTTTTTTCCACAGCTGCAAGTAAATTGTAATGCATTTTAGTGATCGTCTGGTAGAAACTGAAGTCTTATAAAAGGGCATTTTCTTAATGTTTTGCAAACATTTGACTGCTGTGTTCTGATTGTATTATTTCATGAATGCAGCGGGGCCCCCCATACACGTGGTTCAGTACCCGTGGATTCACTTGCAGTATTTGTGGCTTTCTTTCCCCTCAATTTTTTGCAATTCGGCAACTGTGCAGTATAAAATCATGGATGCAAACACTAATAACAATGCGAGCATACTTGCTTCATCAGTTGCGCCTTTGAGCTACGTGACTAAATAAATTCCTTAAGTTCCTCTGTTTTGGCCAAGGAACCTGAAACACATCCATCCATCCATTATCTACCGATTTTCCGGGTCGGGTCGCGGGGGTTAGTAGCTTGAGCAGGGTTACCCAGACTTCCCTTTCCCCACCCACTTCTTCCAGCTCTTCCGGAGGGATCCCGAGGTGTTCCCAAGCCAGCCGATAGACATAGTCTCTCCGTCGTGTCCCGGGTCGTCCTCGGGGTCTTTTTCCGGTGGGACATTCCCGGAACACCTCACCAGGGAGGCGTCCGGGAGGCATCCGAATCAGATCCCCAAGCCACCTCATCTGGCTCCCCTCAATGCGGAGGAGCAGCGGCTCGACATTGAGTCTTTCCCGGATGACCGAACATCTCACCCTATCACTAAGGGACAACCCCGCGGAGGAAACTCATTTTCGGCTGCTTGTATCCCGGATCTTGTTCTTTCGGTCACAACCCACAGCTCGTGCCCATAGGTGAGGGTGGCAAACACATTTTTATCTGAAAGGAAATTGTGGGCGGTGAGAAAAAAAAAAACAGCACAGCAGTAAAGTGGAGACTATGGGAGAACAACATGCTAACAACAGTTTTAAAAGAAAGAAAAGAAAGGATGCAAAGAGTGTTTTGAGTTACGAGCGCGGTTACAGAACAAGTTAAACTCGTACTTCAAGCCACAGCTATGTTCCATTTGAAAATCCATCCATTTTCTTTGCCGCTTATCCTCACGAGGATTGCGGGGAGTGCTGGAGCCTTATACCAGCTGTCCACGGGCAGGGGGTGGGTTACATCCTGAACTGGTTGCCAACCAATCGCAGGGCACAGAGACAAATAGCCACACTCACAATCACACCTAGGGGCAATTTAGAAAGTTCAATTAATGCTGCATGTTTTTGGGATGTGGGAGGAAACCGGAGTGCCTGGAAGAAACCCACGCAAGCACGGGAAGAACGTACAAACTCCACACAGGTGGGTCCGGGATTGAACCCGGGACCTCAGAACTGTGAGGCCAACGCTTTACCAGCTGATCCACCGTGCCGCCCCATTTCAAAATGTCTGAAATTTGCACACCGTTGTGTTTATTCCTGTTTTGGCTCCGCAAAGGAGACATTTTTCATACGATCCGCAGCGGAGACTATGGAGTGCCTAATGTTATGTCCAATGTGTGTCTAAACATTTATCCCGTTATTGCTCTCCAACGCCCACAAGCTGCTTTAAAAACATGACTGACATTTTTACTGATGATCTGCTCCAGTCATTTATTGCATTAATTGGTGCAGCCTACAGACACACACACACACACACACACACACACACCACACACACACACACACACACACACATGCACACACGTATCGACGCGGACACACATTCTCAGCCGGTCCTGGTTAAATGTTCCCTAGACAGTGCGCAATCCTCAGACGGCAGCGCGCTTCCTCCCTGGCGTAAGTTACCGCTCGTCTGAGGGATCAGTCTGGCAAGCTCGGTCCAGACGAAGCGGGAAGCGCCCCCCGACGATGCTCAGGAAACTGATGCTACGAGCAAATGTTTGCTTTATTTTACATCAGGTGCTTGGGTTTGGGTTTTTGTTGTTGTTTGTTTTACCTCCCCCGCAATCATTGCCTCCTGACCGTCTCCACCTGTACATTTCTTTCAAATATGTCACATTTCAGAGGCGGCGGAGTACCAAATAACACTTAGGCTGAAAACACCCCAAGGACGAAGAATTACTACCATCGTGTTATGTAGTGGGCAGCGGTTACCTTGTGTGCTTTGTGCAGTTTTTCAGTTCTTGGTTTGAATCTTACGATAACGATGGCTTCCTCCCACGTCCCAAAAACAATCATAAGGTTCACTGAACCCTCTAAAATGTCCGCAGGTTTGAATGTGAGTGTGATTGGTTGTTGGTCTATATGTACCCTTGCGATTGGCTGACTGCAGTTGTCATTCACGAGTTATCCAAGTCTCTAAATTGTCCATTGACCATATATTGCTTCTGCCACTCACTGCTTTTTGGGAGCCGGCACGTATCATATAATCAAGTATCCCCTCGCTTCGCTTTCCAATTTCACTGGTAAAATGCATGCCCTATGGGGTTGAAGTCTATGGACAATACTGTTCCAATACCTTCGGAAGGAAAATGAAGACATTCAAGACAGAGAGTTCTACTGCACCACATTGCAGAGAAAGGACAAGGAGAGGCAGTAGGGATGCAGGGTCAATTGAGTATTGTGGAAACTATGTCAGCAATATTTCAATGTTTTACTGTTTCTTTGGCTGGACACATTTTCATGCTGATTGGCTTCTTTATAAACATACATGAAAATAGAGAATGTAAAAAAATGATAGATTGTCAAACATTGCAATGTAAGTAAAACAAAATGCATGCTCCATGGTGTTTAAATCGTAGCAACCCGGTAGATGCAATTGGTTAGAGTGTTGGCCTCACAGTTCTGAGGTCCTGGGTTCAAATCCTGGCCTCACTCTGTGTGGAGTTTACATGTTCTTCCCGTGGGTTTTCCTCCCACATCCCAAATCATTCATTTAATGGAGACTCTAAATTGCCCTTAGGTCTGAATGCGAGTGCAACCGTTCTTCGTTTCTATGTGCCCTGCGATTGGCTGGGAACCAGTTTAGAGTGTACCCCCGCCTCCTGCTCGATGATAGCAAGGATAGGCTCTGGCAGTCTCGTGACCCTTGTGAGGATAAGCGGCTCAGAAAATGGACGGATATCTATAAAGTTTTCCTGACCCAATACATTCGGAGATCAGTGGTTCTCGGAGCGCTGTTACTGAAGTGATTATCACAATTTTGCAAGGTATTTTTCTTGTTCACGAAATCTGCTGGACCTGGTAGGGCACTCCCCCAAATTCCCCCGAAATGGCCTCTTTTTCCATTTCATAATCACAGTGATACAATCTCTCGTAAATTATCCCCTCTTCTGCTGCATTTTCAGGAGCCGTAGTTTTACGTACGTATAACAAAGGTTCCCTTCCTTCGGTCTCACGTGGGTAAAATCCCTGCTCTATGGGGGTTTAAGTCTGGAAATTGACTTGGACTCAATCTATGGGAAAATAAAGACGCTAGCTTCACTGTTACAATACCTTTGAGAGAAGTATATTGTATTTTGCAAAGACAAGTAACCTTCATTTTCATGCTGTCTTTCTGTCACTTTAATCTGTTTGGGGACTGCACCGAATCCTACAAAAATTGCAATTATGTTCCATAAATCCTTCAGACACGATCTCCCATATACTTTATTTCCCTTCTGCTTCTTGTTGCAAGTCATCACATAACGTGCACTATAACGGTGGCTTCCTTCACTTGCCCCTCTTTGCAGGTAAAATGCATGCTTGATGGGGTTTAAATCTGGCAAATGACTTTGACTCAGCCAACAGTAAAAATCAAGGAATTTGCCTCACTGTTCCAATATTTTTCGAGAAGAGTATATTCCCGAGACACACATCAATGATGAGTTAAACAACACTTCACGTGATATTTTCCGTTCGCATCATTAACTGGATCTGACGGGATACTTCCTCTAATTTTAAATAAAATGGTCACTGCCACGAGCTTTCATATATTCTCCCTTCTTTTGCCTGCCACTACTTTTTTTTGGGGGGGGGGGATCCTCGGGCAACATACAGCAAGGGTCCGGGGTTGGGGGCAGAGCATGTGTGTGAGCGCCCCACTGTCGTCTTCTTCTTGTGTGGTCTGCCCGGCGAACTTTATGATTTATTCAGCTAAAGGCAGAGGAGCACGACCCCCGGTGACCACAGAGGGAGAGCTGCACGTGGGTTTAATGATTTCACCACAAAAATGTCTGCTATGGCTGTGAACCCCCAATATCCACCCCCTACTAATGTTGGGGAAGGAGAGAGCACACAACAACTTGGAAGCATTTTTTTCTTGCCCCCCCCCCTCCACCTCCCTGAAATTTCACGTCCTTTGTCACGCATTCTTGCGTCCGCCCTGTCTTGCTCCATCCCCGCAGCCGCTCAGAGATTTCAGAGGCATTATTGAAACACAGAGGATGATGTAACCAAGCTTTTAGGAACAGGCAGTGGGGTTAAGAATAATAGAGGAGGGTGGGTGCAGGGGGGGGTGTCAAATAGTAAGGGGGGTGGTGGGGGATCAGGCATATTTGTCTCCTGGTTGTGTCCATGTTTTTTTGGCTTGAGAAGAGGGACTGCCGCTGAGGGCTTGGATCGACCCGCGGTGATGTCATTCACGGGGATTTGCGAGCATTCTTGATGAGGAGTCAAGATCACAGCGTGGGCCTAATCATGTTGCGCAAGAGCGTGACACCCCCAATCCACCACCCCCCACTACCTTCGTTACGACCTGCGTCGCGCTTTTTCATCAGGCTGCTTGGAGCTTTCGATACAGTGAATTAACATTATACACATACAGCGATTAAGCCCTGACACCATTAGCAAAAATAAGTGAGTATCTGACACCCCCCTGTATTTAGTTATCTAATTACCTATATTAAGAGTTGAAAGTAGGCGTTCGCAAACATTTCCAATCCAGGGACTCCTTATAGGAGAGAAGTCTTTTCAATGATGCCAATTAAACACAACTACAATGTGTACCTCCAAATGCCATAACGATTCAAAAGTTGTCTATAAAAGTTATGTTGCACTAATCCTCATTAATCCATTCATGGGCAAGGTGGCAATTTTTTTGCCTTATTGAGATAAAAGTCTCCTAACAGGCCACAATCAAAAAAATAACACTTCTTTTTCGTTTAACGCATAAAACAAAGGGCGAAAAAGATGTACCCTCTCGCGGGCAGCGTCCCAGAACTGGGACTGGTATGTTATCAGTTCTGTGAAGCGGTACATCCTAGAGATATGATTATTAATTAATTCTTATGCTAGAATGACACTTACGCATGAATAATACTGATGGATTAACATTTTGAAGACAAACTTGGTTGCATACTGACCTTTCCCCCTTTCTTCTCTTGGAAAACGCTCCATGTGTACTTGAGGCAGCCATGTTGGGTCAGGAAGGAAACTTTGACCGATGAGTTATCCTCTCCTGATACCAAATTATGGCTTCAGATTAAAACACTCAAATATTTTGATAACGAAGGATATAATGCGTGAAAATCATGACGTCCCAAAAATGGGACGCTGCCCACGAATGGGTTAAGGATAATTTAGGGTCTCCAAGAAATGTATCTGTCATGGTCCTGCTGGTCCAGCCCTGGCTGGGCGGGTCCCAACACACCGGCGCTGATTAGGAGGCGCACACCTGCGCCTCATCCTCGCTGATTCACCCTGGTATTTATAGGACCCAGATCCCTGGTCTTTGCCAGATCGTCGCAACTCATGCCCCGTTCCTGCACTCACGTATTCTTGATCGTCAACCCTGGTGTACTGACCTCCGCCTTTCCTCCGACCGACCCCGTAAGCTTGACGTCTTTGATACTCCTGCCTTCTCTGATCGATCTCCTGTGTACTGACCCCTGCCTGCTCGCGGACCTGCTCTCTACGCCCGACGTCCTGACTACCGCTGCGCCACTTGACTGTCTGCCTGATCCCCGACTTCGGACCGAATAAACACTTTTCCCAAACTGCCTCTGCATCTCCGGAGTCCTGCATTTGGGTTCTCCTCTGTACCGATGGGTCGTGACAGTATCATGCGTGTTTTGGGGATGTGAGAGGAAACCAGAGCACCCTGAGAAACCCCACACAATAGATGTTCCAGTCAGGATCTGAATGTCATTACCACTAAGTTAGACTGTCCGTTCTGTTCACCCCACTAGTATCATTTGTGACCTCAGACCTCCTTGACCCTCATTGGTGGTCTAGTGTCTGTGCAAAGTTTTGCAAGGTTAAGACTTCTGCTGGTGCGTAGGATCATGGCATGGTTAAATATATTTTTTGATGATAGTAGACATAAAAACAAACAAAAGGAAACTGCAAAAATGATATGAGAGTGACAATTGCCAAGGTGAAGCTGAGCCTTTCTGAGATTTTTCCAACAGGGTAACAGCAACGTTTAACGTTCAAGTTGATTGTAAGCAAGTGTGATTTTGTGCACAACTAAAAACTAAAAGTACATATTCATTAATGAAGGGTTTGGTGACTACACTTATAAATCTGTGGGGCTTAGTACCTCCAACACCTTCATAAGTATTTTACGCCAACCAAATTTTACTAGCTATTGAGGTCGTTTGAACAATGTACCACTTTTTCATGCGTCCACCTGGTAGAACCTCCAACCGAGAAGCCTAAAGGAAGACATCTGTCTGGTATGAACCCCTCCGCCCCACCCGCTCAGTACAGCCGACTCAAACTTATATCTTCTATTTGATCCGAGACAATCCCAGCGACCTCTGCCACCGAACCCACCGCCACCCACCCCTACATAAAACATGTGTTTTACATCAGCCTTACCCACCACATCTTTCCGGTAGCATCCCACACATAAATCACAATTCAAGGAAAACACACGGCTCGACGGATTCATCCACGCTCAAGCCAATGGCATTGGGGTACAGGTGGTGGTCCAAGTTGTCGAGCTCCCGGTTTGGCCCCTTCCCAGGTGACGTGGGCCAGAGGTACAGTCAGGAAAGAAATCCACAATCTACATTTTTTTTCAAGGAATAATTGGAAAATTGTGAACGACAGCTCCTCAAGTTCTGATGCGCTCCCCCCCGGCCCCCAACACCCGCCATCCACCCGAGAACACGTCATGGGATTGGGTCATTCCCATGAGATCCAAGTGTGACCTATCCTGGCCCGTTTTTGTTTTGCGTCGACTTCCAGCCGCCATGGTGGCGAAAGCGTCTCTCGCTAATTACCCCGTGAGTCACCGCCGCCGCTGCGGGGACATGGGCGTTCTCTGATATTTCTGTCCCGCCCTCAAGGACGTCACCCTCTGATCCACGGACCTCCTTTCGAGATGAAACAGGCGCTTTTTCTTTACCTCCTTGAATACTCGCATTATTTGAGGGCCTCTCGGCAGGTCCCCGTGGTGAGTTATGACAAACACTACTTCGCTCCCTTTCGCGTTGTTTTAGTGCACGCCGCCAAAGTAGCTCGAGTGTTTTCCTACAAACGGTGTTTGAACAGCTGTTATGAGAAGAACTTCGGTAATGACTCCTGTGTGCACGCGGCCAGATTGGCCTGGAATGGAGAAAAGATTGAGAGGGTAACCTGAGCGCAGTCAATGCTAAGGTCCATTCACTGCGGTTAGCGTGACGCTTCGCCGCCCAATTGAAAGCAGGGCGACGCGTTTTCTTTTGTCATGTCACTCATTTCTCAAAAAAGCTGGCAGCTATTTAGACTCAAAATTGTCCATAGGATAAAACATTTCCATTTATTGTTTTTAGTCTTTCATACATGAGAATAATAAATAAATGACTAGAAATGATGGAAATATCATAACATGATAAAATGGAAAAAGACTAATACAACTACTGGAGATATTGGGTACATTCGGTTCAATCAAAAATATAAAAATTACTTGAATGCATGAATTAGGTAATATTATTGGATTTTATATATTTCATTATTATATGGAGATATTATTGGGTCCATTCTGTTAAATTAAAAATATAAAAACTGCATGAATTCATTCTAGAGAATATTATAATATTTGTTCTTTCTTTATCACAGGAATATAACTTCACGAAAACCCTTTTCAAATGTGAAAAACTTCTAAATAAATACTTAACTCATCATGTAAGAAAAAAAAAAATGGTGGACAGGAGGGAACACAAACCACCAAACAAAGAACACATAATTTCCTTGGCCGAGTTAACAAATGTCTATTTATTCACACGTGAGGAAGGAAACAAACTCGACTCAACTCTCACTTTACACGCCACAATCTAATGACTGGCTTGTACGTTCCCAATTTCTCCGTTGATTTAAACACAGTCATCGCCTGCGGAATTAGCCCAGGAGGTGCCGAAGCGGCACGAAGACCCGCAGGCCAGACGTTTTTGTTCAAGCTATAATTACAAAAGATGACATTTTTTTTGGTGGGTTTGGCAAAATGAATGCTTCCTTTTTTGGTGATAATCACAAGGGAGTGAAATCTGCTGTTATAGTGGCACTTGAAATAAGTTTTTGGAGTTACTCGCTTGGTTGATTTTCTTAGCTTTGCTATGAGCGAGCTAATCAAGTGAAGCAGGGACAACAACAACAAAAAAAAGGAAAGTAGAGTGACAGTTGCCGATTCACTGGAACTGGACCAACAGTGAAATACAAACAAAATGAAAAGACTCGCAAGGAGTGTGTAACAGCCTTTACCACGCCATTAACCATGTGGTAAAGATCCAATCAGAGTTGGAGTCAGCACTTACCAGCCCACACCGTGGCCTCATCCGTGAGGCACGGCTTCGGCGGCGGCTAGTCCGCCCACCTACTATGAGACACGGAAGCTCGGCCGAAGCCGTGATCGGCGGACACGGCGCAGACGGACACATTTAGCACCTCGGCCTCAGAGACGCTGATCTTTTCTTATGTTCTGAAAGGATTATGTCCTCCCTCCCACCCTTTGTTTTTTTAGTAGCGCTATACACACCTACCTGTCATTTTGAACCCACGAAGCTCTCGTCCTTTGCACCCGTACAATCCATTTTTCACAACGAACCGGGTCTCTTGGAAACTTATGAAGGGGTAAATCCATCCTAGCGAGTGTTCGAGCATTATCCAGCAATGCAATGACCCGACATTTTGGCTAACAAGAAGGAACAAGGAATTAACTTCCCGCAGGTAAAACTAATAGATAGAAACGAGTCCGCTTGAGGGGGTTCCTGCCCTTAACGTTACTTCTGCTTATTGTCGAAAACAAATCCCTCAAGAGGAGAAAAAAATTGTCCTGTTGTTTTTCCGTAAAACGGAACATTTCCCAATTCCAGGAATGGGGCCTGGACAGCAAGTGCCCACCTTTCGCCTCATTCCAGCCAATGAATGGGTTTGTTGACAGTCTACTGCGCTCTGCTCAGTACTGTGTGAAAAGGTCTTAAGAAGCAATACAGCGAAGAAAAATGAAAAATAACAATGAATGACAAACCCTTGATGTGCTATCCACATCTACAGAATATTAAATTTTAGCTAGATCCAGCTTGGTACAAAACAAATAGTCCATAAACAAACATAAATAAATCCACGTGTTAACATAATCATCTTCCATAGTCTACCATGTGTTCTATCAAAGGAACGCTGTCAAACAACCAATAAAAACGCATTTTATAACGCCACATTGCTATTGGGTGATACGGTGGAGCAACTGGTCAGAGCATTGGCCTCACAGTTCTGGAGACCGGGGTTCAAATCTCGGACCCGCCTGTGTGGAGTTTCCATGTTCCCCCTGTACCTGCGTTGGTTTTCTCCGGGCACTCGGGTTTCCTCCCACATCCCCAAATCATGCATTAATTGGTAACTCTAAATTGCTCATAGGTGTGATTGTGAGTGCGACTGCCTGTCTCGGTGTGCCCTGCAATTGGCTGGCAACCAGTTCAGGCTGCACGCCCTCCTCCTGTCCAATGACAGCTGGGATTGGCAAAAGCACTCCCGCAAGCCTCATGAGGATAAGCGGCTCAGAAAATGGATGTATGGATCTCTATTGCTTGCCAACGACGTGCCGTATTCGCCCACAAAAAGAGCTCCTGACATCACGTTGACGGTGACAACACAACCAAAAAGACCGCACGATGCGTGTAGCAGTTTGTCTTTATACCAGGGTGGCTCACAATATTTTTACACTCTTAAAAAAAGAAAAAGAACAGAAAAGAAATAAAGTAATTAGCAAGATGATCATCAAACCATATTTATTCCCGTGTGGTCAACCGCAGGTCAAGTGTTTGCAGAGCCAAAGCAACATGCTAAATGCTCCCAGATATTTTCTGGGTGCCTTTAAAAAAAAAAAAAAAAAAAAAAGGTTGAAATGAGGAGATAGTGTGTACATACAGTATTTGAGCTACAAATAATGTGTACAACTATTTTCTGGACTGTGATCTGCACACACACACACACACACACACACACACACACACACACACACAATAAATCATCTGACATGAGTAATGTATTTTTTTTACTTTGGCGGAGATGCATATTGACTGTTTAAATTAATAACATTCAATAAAATCATATTTTGAAAAATGGATCAAATTGGCAAAAAAAAATTTGTAATTTGATATTACCACCAAATGATATTCTGTAGATGCACAAAAAAAAAATCTAATAAAAAAACCCTTCCAATTCCAGATCAGCGCCAAATTTTACACATTTTACAGATCAAACAAGTAAAATCCAAGTAAAAATCATAATTTGGACCAGCATCACGTGATGCATGATGCCTTGAGTACATTAAATATCAGAATGAAATGAAAAAAAAACCCTACTCTTATAATATAATAACACAAATTGATGTGTGGACTTTTTTATATATCCAATGCAATTAAATCACTACAGATATAATAATTTGCATGATAACCCTATTTAGGAATAGCAAAAATATAATAATAATGTAATCCTTTTATGACTCAAATGAAATAAAATACATTAAACTAAAATCCTACTCATGATCAAATAATACAATAATATTGTTATTGCCACAAATGCTATTAAATTACAAATTGAAATCCTTTTGTCAAGCGCAAATGAAATCAAATGTTGTAACTAATGCTAATCAAATCAAGTTGTGGGATCTTTATTCCAATCGGCCACCTGTTGAAAGTGTTCCGAATGTTTTAGCCTGGCCAGCGTGCGCATCCTCCCTTCCTTCCGTAAAGGGCAAAACACATCAAAGTTGATGTTTTGCTGAGCGTCAAACAGTCCATTGTTGTGGCGAAGTGTGAAGAGGCCTGGCCAGTCGTGTGGAACGAGAGACATCGGAGAAGCGTTGCCACCACACCTCCTGACTTCCACCCGCACACACAGGTCAGCAGAGGGTGTGTGTGTGTGTGTGTGTGTGTGTGTGTGTGTGTGTGTGTGTGTGTGTGTGTGTGTGTGTGCGGGCCAACCCAGGTGGTCCCGAGCAGGTAACCTAACCTTCAAAAAAACCTTTCGCCTGCAGGTGTGTACCCTCAGAAACATGACCCCGTTTGATGTACATACACTGTGGTGTGCTCGGCGCCATGCAGGCCTTTACCATTGTGATGATCAATAATTAATGGTAGAGTTCAGTGACTCTCATAGTGAGGTAATAGTCCTACAGAAGCGTATTACTCCCACACCAAAAAAAAAAAAAAAAAAAAGGTCATGTTTCACATCATAATGAGAATCATTTCACATCAGGATGAGAATCATTTCACATTAGGATGTGAATCGTTTCACGTTTTAACGTTGATTCGTTTCAAATAATAACGTAGAAAATAGAATAGAACTTCAAAGAGAATAGAAATGGAAAAATAGAATAAAAGAACTTTATCAAACCTTTTAAATGAGGCGACCAATCCATCCTGCACAAACACCGTTTCGAAGCAATAACTTCCACTTCAGGTGGCTGGCAGAGCCAATTCGGCGAAGCCCGATGAACATGCATCTTCTTTTTCAATCTTAAATAATTTTTTAGTAAAGATATACAGGAATGTATATGTTTGATATATAACTCTAAAACGTGTCCACCCACCCGAACTGGAACTAATTGTCTTTTGGGGGGGCGGGGTAAAGAGGGGTGAAATGTATTTATTTATTATTTTCTACATTATGTGAAACGAATCTACGTTATTATGTGAAATGAGTCACATAATAATGTGAAACAATTCACATAATAATGTGAAATGATTCACATTATTATGTGAAACGATTCATATTATTATGTGAAACGCAACCCTTTTTTTGGGGGGTGTGGCAGTAATACGCTTCTGTACGTCTCATTTGTGGTACACGGCTCTCTCTAGTAGCATGTGAAAGAATCACTGGCCAAGCAAAATGCAGTTGCACGTAACATTTTGGTACATGTACATTTGGTAACATTTCATCATTTGACTGTTTTTTGTGACGTTTTATTTAGGTACAATTTAGATGTAATTTGAATGTGAAGTGCAATTAATTGAATCAGCATTTAAAGGGGAAATCCACTGGTTTGCATCAACAATGTATCCAATAGGTCATGTAATATGTACTCTATTTTGACAATGTGATGTTAAATCCTCTCTCATTTAATAGTGTTTTGAGAAGATTTTTATCGACAATTACGAATTTTCAGGGGCTGCCATTTTCGCGAGTCACATGACCTACGTGCGGGACTGTGCCGCAACAAAGGCTCGATTACGTGGGACACCATTTTTGCCCAGCGCTGATTTCTTGGATTTATTCTCATTTGATGAAGAAATAGCAGTATCGGTTGATCGGGAAGACTGAGGAATACTACCATACACATCCGTGAGCGGCACAGCCCTGAGCAGCTCGGTTGATCGGGAAGATGGAGGAATACAGATTTCAACCTGTGGCTGTAAATAATGCCGCCAAGCGGCGGAGCCGTGAGCTCGCTCCCCTGCGAGCGCGCTCCGCCGCTCGGCTGTAAAGAATGTTGAATATTTGGATGGTTCTTGAGGCGGAATGACGCAGAGTCTGACGAGCTCACGGCTCCGCCAGGCTGAGCTACTGGCTCTGCGAGGAGCGAGCTCACAGCTCTGCCGCTCTGTATGGAAGTATTCCTCCGTCTTCCCGATCAACTGATACTGCTATTTCTTCATCAGATGAGGATAAATCCGAGAAATCAGCGCTGGGCGTAATGGTGTCCCATATAATCGAGCATTTGGAACGGCACGAAACACGTCACATACGTCCATGTAGGTCATGGGACTTGCGAAAATAGCACCGCCCCCTAAAATTCGTAATTGTTGATAAAATCTTCTCAAAACACTTAAATGAGAGATGATTTAATGTCACATTTTCAACAAAAAAAGGACATATTACATGACCTATTGGATACGTTGTTAATGCAAACCGATGGATTTACCCTTTAAGTACAGGGTTTTTTTTCCACTATATTTAAGTGCCGTGCTAATCATTCATGCCCCATCCTGAGTTAAAAATAGAAATCATAAAAGCCAGCCATACATACAGACAATGCTGTTCACTTGACAACTTGGGTCAAAAAACTTGACTGCCCCATGTAGCAGTATGAATTGATGGGGCAATATAATAAGAACAGACAACAGTCGCACTCACAATCACACCTCGGAGCAATTTAGAGTGTCCGAATAATGTTGCATGTTTTTGGGATGTGGGAGGAAACCGGAGTGCCCGTGGAAAACCCACGCAGGCATGGGGAGAACATGCAAACTCCACACAGGCACCCCGGTATTTGAAACCCGGTCCTCAGAACTGCGAGGCCAACATTCTACAGCTGCACCACCGTGCCGCAAGTCCCAACCTGATGACAGAAAAGCCACAGTAACGGTGAAGTTGCCTTATACTATATGAATTTTAAAAGCTTTTTGGCAAGTAGCATCATGAGTGTGGTCGGGGGTGGGGGGGGTCGTCACCATGTGTAATAATGGCTTGTCATTTTACAACGTTACCGACCATGCATGAGCCAGAGCCTACCGCACCCCAAATACATCACTTGTGGTTCACAGGAGCCAATGACAGTCAAAATGCGCGAGCCGAAGACCGTGCAGGAGTGGCCGGTGGACCCTGATGTGGGAGCCCACCCTCAAAAAGTTCAACTCCACCCCCCCTTCCTCCTGAGGGCCCACTTAAATGAGATCTAATCACTGGCAGCTTGGCACTGTGGGTGGAAAGTAGCCACAAATATCATCTTCAAATGGCTCGGGGTTGCTTGTGAGGGACGCCCACCCTTGTCGTGCTGACCATGGGCCAGCAGGAGGCGGTCCCTGTGTGGAACATGTGACCGGGACCACACAACAATCAATGATTTCCAACACAGCCGGCGACCCAAAGTTTTGGCGACTATGGTTTTATTTACATATGTGTTTGATTGTGGCTAAGTTATTGGATTAGACTTGAAAAAAAAAAAAATATTTTTGTATACAGTAATCCCTTGTTTATTGCCGGGGTTAGGTTCGAGACCACCACCATGAAGCAACGACCCAAAAACCTAATTTATTACAGAATAACTATACATTTATAAGGTTCATGCACATGTTACCAAACTATATTCATGGGACGGTCAGATATTATTTATGTCCACTCGGGGTCGCCATCCTCACATTCTAAATTTGGGCCTTTGGCGTAGCCCGTCCAGTTCTGGGTGTACCCTGCTTCTGGGATAGGCGCCAGCAAGGCCCGCGACCCTAGTGAGGGTGAATGCTTTGAATAATGGGTGGGTGGATGTTGAATGTTTATGTGTGTGTGCCTGCGTGTGTGTGTGTGTGTGTGTACGCGTGCCTGTGCCTTTAAAAGGCAGGCCTGGCCTGATTACTGACATGGAAGTCAGCAAATGAGAATGTAAAGTTGGCTGGTTGTTAGCTGGATAAAGCATTAAGGTGATGACATCGGTTGAGGTTAAAAACAAATAGTGGACATTTTTCTCTTTCACATTGTGTTTTGATTTAACTCACCTTAATTTTGTCCATGCAGGATTTGGCTATAAAATGATACGTTGGAATAGATTACAGTAGAGCGTTAGCAGTGGTTGTACTCTTGAAAATGACTCCTGGGAGTTGAACGTTACAATAATGTAGAGTTATGTAACTACAATATGAAGGCAAGTGAACAACTTTTGGTACTGATATACTTGTTACGGGGAGGTTTTTGGGACATGGAAGGGAAACAGAGCACCCGGAGAAAACCCACGCAGACACAGGGAGAACATGCAAACTCCACACAGGCGGGGCCGGGATTGAAACCACCGGCCCTCAGAACTGTGAGGCCGACGCTCTCACCAGTTGCTCCACGGTGCCGCCGAAGCAAAAACACATTTCAGTTGATTGTGAATCGCGCTCGCCGAGCTGAGCTCACCCCTGAGCCAGCGCACCGCGTCACGTAGCGTAAACGGGCTGCGGTTTATCGCAAAGTGCTTGGCGTGTGTGTGGCATGCTGCTCTGCGTGTGTATGTGTGACTCAGCTGAGCCGACGTCTTAGATCGAGTGTGTCAAACACAGCGAATGTGATCACCGGCAGACTGCTTTCATTTGTTAGCCGGCTGGAAAATCTTAGACGGCGTCAGCGACAACATGAGATAGAGCTGACGACGACACGAAAAATCCACTTACCGCGTGCGTCTTCTAAACACGGCAACCAGATGGGTGAAAGCGGTGGAAGCGGTGGGATTTTGTCGCCACAAGATGGATGTCAAAAGCATCAATTACGTGTCACTGAGATCCTGTAGACCAACAGACAGACAGCAGAACATAATCTTTAATGCGTTGGCATCTAAAACTATTTGTACCTGCTACTGCTTTGAAACAGTTACTTTAGAGCCTTGACTTAAGAACATACAGTACTTGTGTCTTTTTGTAAAGCTACCTTGAGAGTTTGGTTTTTTGAAGGGCAGACCCCTACTTCTGAGAATTTGCCGAGACACCCATCAAGAAAAAAAATCTTCTCACGGAGGTGGTTTTGTCAAAGTTTCTGCACTTGTCCCCTTGAAACTCGACCTTTACAGCTTGTGAACCTGCCTGTGCCCTTCTGGTACAAGCGATCGGAGACCATCAGCCAATTTTGCCAATTTTGAAAAATCCTTTTAAAATCTGTCGGATTGCTCTAGTGTAGGATGCATAATTTATGCACAGGTCTGGGGTCTAGCTAAACCCATCTAAAAACTTTGACTTGAAATTCCTCTTCAGCTTTAACTTTCTAGCAGAAGTCCGTCACGACCAGAACACGGGGTTGGACCCAAATGCACGACTCGGGAGACACAGAGGCAGTTCGGGAAAAGTGTTCATTCGGTCCAGTGTCAGGGATCAGGCAGACAGTAACAAGAATGTCAGGTGTAAGAGGCAGGTCAGTGGGCAGGCAGGAGTAGGTACACGGGAGGTCAGGAACGGGATTAGGAGAGTGCGGGGACGACGCATGAAGCAATGATCTGGCAAGGGCCAGACCGTACGTGAGGTTCTATATAACTGGGATGTAATTACTAGAGACGAGGACGATTGCGGCAGGTGCGTGCCGGGACAGGGACCGGCAGGGCCATGAAAAGTCTGAAGGTTCTCAGACCAAAAAGAATCTAAAAGCTCAGTTGCAGATGAATACAAACGAGCCCAAAGTGTAATGCTTCCACTGCCATAATATGCATCATCAGAAACTGGATACAACGTAAAATTTGACTAATGTTCCCTAATAGCTTTCTGATGATACTCTGAGATAGTTTTTTTTTTCCCCAGTTATGTTCCTGAAAGAGCGAAAATAAGGGGAAGCAAGGCTAGCTCCTAGCTCATCTTCTAATTCTGCTGTGGTGGCGAACGAGTTAGTGTTCCATTTCGAAGTGGCTTAGTTCCACAAGACAAATATGAATTCCATGCGCCGGGATTGGCCGGCCACCAGTCCAATCCAGAGCGGGCCTCCGGTTCTCGTGCCCAAAGTCAGATTTTATAGACTCCAGTTTACGGGAGATTCAAATGAGGATAGAAATTAATGAATGGATGGATAGACAGGGAGGATTTACGATCATTCATCACAGATTGCCAGAATTCGACCTTTCCTGGCCAGAGATGGAGAATTGGGATTCAGAATTGCCCTGATTTCTTTTCACGTTATTAAGTTTTGTGTGCCAAGATTGACGAGTAAAATCTGCTCCGAATTGCGGCCAGCAGGTTGGATGCTCGCAAAGAAACAAACACACATTGTAAATGGTCTCACTTCCTGACAACACCATGCCCCTTTTCTCACCTCGTAAAACTTGTTTATCTCATTTCAACCCCCAACCCCCCACACAGTAATAGTCATTTTTTTTAAAAGAAATAATCTCAACACTTTTGATCTACTTTTCACGAAACAAGTGCCACGCCGAGGGTGACGTGTCAGAAGTTATACTAAATCGCCGCCACGAGTCGAGATAGAGGGACTGAATCGGCGGCGGAAAAGTGGGACGACAGAAAAGTGTGTGTGTGTGTGGGGGGGGGTGTCCAGCAATGCGTCACTGAACCCGGAGCGCTTTCATCTCCCTCTGATAAGTGCCATACCTAATCAGGTTAAAGCAGCGCATGCCGTGGAAAGGGGGGTGGTCGTGGGGGGGGGAATTCCAGCCAAAACGGTAACGTATCTGTTCCGCTCTCATGCGTCGCATTCCTCTGGCTAATTAGGAGTAAATATCTGACCCCGGAGAGAGAAAATGTCCACATTAGTCCAAAGTCAGGCAGTCGGTGTGGTCCATCTGTGCTCCCCCCCCACCACCACCATCGCCGCCCCACCCCTCCTCACGCTAATTTGGTGTACAGATGACAAAAAAAAACCACTGCAAAGCTCTCATTGGGTTGTTCTCATTTTTTCCACGTCCGCCATTAAGCCTCATCCTCGCCGACGGTCCCTTCTCATGCCGGAATATCCGCCGCCACTGAAGATTGACGGGTCATTCCGCCACTTTTACCAGCATGAGGGGGCTTCACTGACCTCAGCTGACCCTCAATTAATGATCCGAAGGAAGGCATTTAGCGTACTTACTGTATAAGCTACGACAATAATTATTTGTGTGCTAGTGACCCCCAATAGTTAAAAACCATTCAGCAAGCAGCTTTGCCTCGATGGGGCAAAGAAGCGGGTTAAGCGTACAACATCATAGTCACCAGAAACGCTGACTATTAAATGTCGTAACGTGCGTAAATCGCTGCCGACGTGTTTTGCCAGTTGAAATTAGCTGCAACAAGATTTGCACAGACCACCCAATCACAGGACAGAAAAATGTGGATGTCATCGAGGTGAGAACGGATTTGGAATCTCATTGAATGAAGACGTTAGATCAGCCAGCACTACTACTAAAAATTATAGTAAAACTGGGACACCTTTCTGGCTTCACCATAAAGTTCAGGATGTTACCTATGCGTAAAAATCAAGTGTCAATAGTACGAGAGCAGAACATTTTATGGGGTGGCAAGACAAGACAGATTTCGCAAGAGTGTTCGAGCATCTGGTGCTTGAAAGACCTTCCACACACGTTGGTCGTTGGCCATTCAATTTGGAACCGCCATTCGTGGCTGACTTTTTACTCAGCCTCCAGCTTCTGTTGACGTTTATGGTGCTCACTTCATTGTCCTGACGATATTTATGTTCCTTAACTCGTCTCTACAAGCGCCTGGCTTTTATTTGTATTGCCTACTTGTGTTTTTTCCCCTTTTTTTCATCTCAGTTTTCCTGAGAATGTTTAAAATCATGTTATTGTGTTCGGAAAACAGAAAACTGGACTCTACCAAAAGCAATCTGAGGTTGGTGATGATGTAGATGAAATGAAAAAAGGGAAGATTTTCTGTACATCTCCATATCTGGATCTGCATTTTTTTCCAATTCAATTCATTCATTTCAAGTAAAAGAACTTTGAACAAACCAGTTTTGTTCATTGTGCCGCCCTAGTGAGTCGTAATGCGAAACGGTGTTCGGAATAAACAGGGATCAGTTCCATCATGAGTGAAAGATCAAGACGATGATGAATTCCTCTCACAGCATTTTTATCGTTTTTGTTTTCCCAATCTCAACATAGTTTTGGAGAAACCGGTTCAGAGCTTAATAGAAGTAGTTCTTCGGCTTGGGTGCCAGCGCATCTGCACGCAATCTATTATCTTTCATGAAATACCAATACGTTTGATGGATATTTGGAAATAGACCGCCATACCGCAAAACATTTTTGTTTTTTGTTTTTTTTAAATCAGAACTTGTTTCTTTTCTTTCATGCAACAGAGATACTAACCACAACCAAAGTATGAAACTCATGATGACGACAGTACCTCAGGGGTGGATAAAAGCTGCATTATAATTAATGTAAATCAGAGGAAAACCCCACTTTCTATAAAAAAAAAACAACTATCGGGAAGAATAATCACTGCCATATACCTGTAAATCACTAAGCTATAAATCCCCCGCATTTTATTGCAGCTGTAAAACTTCATATCTCTCCTGCAAAATGGACAAAAATGGAGGTTGCCCACTCTACTTCTCAGTGGTTCAATTGAGATCATGTTCGTCACATCGCTGTCCGTGAAAGAAAGACCGACACAATGACCTCTGCAGCGTTCCAGTTGCAACGCTCGGTATTCAACGGCCAAACCAAACTATGCATGCAGCACGGCGCGCTCAAAAGGTGTGAGGGAAGGCGGTCTTCCCGTTGATCCGCTTCCAAGTGTTTTCACGCAATGCAAACAAAATTAATCACGCACTGTCACGCTCGACTCTAATGATTATCAATATCCATTTCGTCATGAATATTCGGCTATACAATCCGCCTTCCCCCTGGGAGAATGTCAGATTCCACTGGTGGTGTCTTGTGCCATATGAGAGCTATAACTCTGCTTGTTGCACATCTGTGCGCCTTCTGTGCTTTTTCTACGGTGTGTGTGTGTGTGTAGATGCACACGCACAAAGACACACACACACACACACACACACACACACACACACATGCATGCATGTAGATGTTCCGCGCAGGTGGGGCCCCGACATTACAACTATTGTGTCGGAGAATATTTAACCGGAGCGCACATCCCGTGAATTTTGTCTGACAAAGTCAGGCCATGTCATTATCCAAGCCGCTTATCCTCACAAGGGTTGCAGGAAAGCTGGAGCCTATCCCAGCTAGCTTCGGGCAAATGGCGGCCTACACCCTGAACTGGTCGCCAGTCAGTCGCAGGGGAGATATCGACACCATCACTGACCAAAGGCAGGTGTGTGTACCACTACACCATCATTCACTCCTGTAAGACGAAGTTCTGGACAAAACGATAATGCAGTGGAATGTGTGTTACAGTAAATGGAAAATGAGGTCATGGCTTGGCATTTCCCAGGTCCCGGTGGGGAGGTCAACCCTGGGCATCGAATTGTGGGGGGGTGCATGATGAGTTTTTTACAGGAAAACTACGGGTTGTAGTACAGGTGGAGCTCAAGACATATGGTAGAAAAGTCAATTTATTTTAATACTCAGATATTAAATAGAGTCATTAAACACTTTGGGAAATACTTTTCAGAGAGCAAATTCCAGTCTAATTTGTACATTACAAGTAATTTATTTCTTGATCCTTTCACAGATAATCCAGTTTCTATAGATGGTGAATTTTGAGTCTTCGTTTGCTGTGAGCTATAAGCATCGAGAATACACACACATATCTGAAAATATCTCTACAATTTCACTTTCAGTTTCACTTTTTGAATTGAACGACCAAAATATATTAAGGTTTTGACGCTGGAGGCCAAAGAATGCGACAGTTAATGTTTTAAAGAATCCAAGGGTTAGCACGATGTACAACGGGGATTGAATGAGAAAAAAAAGTGGAATAATACAAATTAAGGAGAACATTTGCAAAACCTTTGCAACCAACTCACCAGCTCTTTCATTCACTGGGTGATATTAACAATATAATCATGGGGAGAGGGGGTTCCCCCTGGAGCACCAAATTTAAGAGGGACTAATATTTTAAAAGATGAGAGACGTACATACGAATAGTAGTGCTCGAAGGGAAGTAGTGGGGGATAAGTGAGGACAAAACCCGACTTCGGGTACCAAAATTTAGTGGCGCAAACTGTAACGAGAGGTGGGAACAACTGTACAGTCATAATAGTCGTAGTAGAAGATCAATCTTAGAATTGTTGTTAGTTGCAACATCACCACAAAATACGCAAGGTAATACGTGTTGTTCCCAAGAAGCCTGAAAGACAAGAACACACACAAACACACACATGCAGGTCTGTATTTGCTCACAAGTTAAAGAAACGGATCTGCAGTTTTTTTTTCTTCTTTTTTAGTGCACTGATGAGGACCAAAGACTCCAATCACTGAGTAGATGTGTGCGTGTTTGTGTGCGTGGGCATTCATGCGTGTTCGCAGCTGCATTGGCGACCACACGCAAGCACTTTTAACATCTCGCTATCATTTGAACATTAGACTCTTGAAAGGAATTCAAATATGATCAAGAGCAACAAAAAGAAAAATCAAGTCTTGACCTTCACTTCACCTTCAAGCAACCCCTCCTACACGCGGTCACCCCCGCTTTCAACCTCACATGAGAAGACACACATCAATAGTGCGTGCGTATGTGTGTGTGTGTATAGAGTCCATTTTTGACATACCAAATATGGTCCCTTGCCCCATAAAGCGACAAACGCTCAGGCGACACTTCAAGTCAAGAGCTCACTGAAATGGAAAGAATCCGCATTAAAGCACTTCATGACGCTGGATGGTCTCGTCTCGTTTTTTTTTTTTTTTTTTTAATAACGGGTTCTTTAACCTGTTTGCTCATCACTGTGTACAGTCAAGTGGGCCACGTTTTGCGGCTTCGCTGTGTTGCAGATTTGATTGTATTTACATTGCAAATTATTGGCTATATCGCAGGATTTTGTGGAAATTATTTTTCCGCACATACGGTGAGAATACAGTGATGATAGAAACCGCCGTTAGTACCCTCTGAAGTGCTGAATTTTGTGAAACAAATTTGAACTGCTACAACCTCCACTATGAGCAGCTACAGCTAGTTTTGCCCCTGGGTTAAAATTTTGTTCCCCCAAAATTTGAGATCTGGTCTCATTCGGCTATTTGATTTTTGCTCTGACTTGTGAGAACAAAAGATAAGAAAATGAGCAGTGATATGGTGGTAGATATGTTTGGCAAATAGTAAGCAATTCATCAGAACAAAGCCTTCAAGGTATTTAATGCCATTTCCAGTTGAAGTTTACCGTCAAAGTACACATAAAATAAGAATTATGTTTAGCATGCTAACTTAACACTAATGCTCACAGATAATGGGAAATGCATATACAATTCTTTAAGTGTCTGATATTTGAACACAAATGTTGCAGCAATGCATTTAGCCATTCAAAGTCTTCCATCCATTTTCTTTGCCGCTTATCCTCACAAGGGTCGCGGGGAGTACTGGAGAGCCTATCCCAGCTGTCAACGGGCGGGAGGTGGGGTACACCCTGAACTGGTTGCCAGCCAATCACAGGGTAGATCAAGACAAACAGCCGCACTCACAATCACACTTAAGGGCAATTTAGAGTGTCCAATTCATGTTGCATGTTTTTGGGATGTGGAAGGGAACCGGAGTGCCCGGAGAAAACCCGCGCAGGCACGCAGAGAACATGCAAACTCCACACAGGCGGGTCCGGGATTGAACCCGGGACCTCAGAACTGCGAGGCCAACGCTTTACAAGCTGACCAACCGTGCCGCCCCATTCAGAGTCATTCTTTATTCTCTGCAAATGAGTTTGGTAAATCGTGAGCAATTCATTCAGTCATTCATTCAATTCATCATAAACAGCCTTCAAGCTAGTTAATGCCACTCACTGTCAAAATGTACTTTTTGTACATAAGCAAAATTTAAAAAATAATTTTAAATTAGTCCACAAGCTTAACGGTAATGCCAACACAATGGGAAATGCATATAGAATTCTTTAAGCAACTGATATTTGAACATAAACGATCCAGCGACAGATTTAGACATTCGATATAACAGTACTCAGAGTCACGTATTCTTTATCCTCTGCAAGGAGCTTAGAAGCGCTACGAGGAGCAGAGATGATGTCTATACTGTACAGACCTCCATGTACAGTATACTGTATCCATCTGTCTGTATCTTATACTGTCCTCAAGGCAGGCAGCAGGCCATTCAATCGATCCAAGGTGTACAAAAACTTTAATTTGTAATCGTCGCTTGTTCACGTGTATTTTTGCGCCATCCAAATTTGATGGATACCCTCTTTGGTCTCCGTGCTTCTATGGTGATAGTGTGGTGTTCAACTTTTAAAAGCAACTCGAGGAAATGTTAGTACTGTAAGTCCAAATGTCCCCCCCCCCAATATGATGTCATGTGTTATTTTGCGTGCTTGTCTTTTATCTCATCTGCTGTTTCGTATGCTAACTAGATTGCACTAATGAACACTGACATGTTGTTTTGTCCAACCGGAATTTTGCATCCATGTAATGCAATGGCAGAGAACCAAAGTGCAGTTGCTTAATACCTCACACGACTAGGGTCACGTGAGCATGGCATCATATCTCAAAGCTGTTTTTAATATTTTGAACTTATTCTGTAGCTAAATAAAGTGAACAAAATCCATGATTTCAAATGATTGTTTTTAACTGAAGACCTTCCATTTACGAAAAGTGTCCATTACAAGAAGGAAATATTGGCTCAGTGTTATTTTTTGGTAATTTTCAAAAGGAATCAGACATCTTTTTTTTACTGACCACAAATGCACTATACAGTAATCCCTCTCTACTTCGTGGATCACCTATCATGGATTCAGTGTGTCACAATTTCTGCCCCCCCCCCCAAAAAAAAAACCGGGATCACTACATACTAATGCACCATTCCCAGCACGACAACATTGACCAATAATAATAATTAGTACAGTACTGTAACGGGAAGCCGCATTGATACAGCATAATGCGGCATCCCCAGCAAGACGACAAGGACCTATGAAGCCAAAACGGCATTTACCCCTACTTCACTGTTTTTCCACTTTTTGCAGATGGATCTGGTACCAATTAACTGCAAAAAACGAGGGATTACTGTATTACTATGTTTTCTCAAACTATTTTGAGTGTACCGTGCATAACATTCCAAACCGTAACTCTTGAATGAAGTTACCTGTTAATGTTTTTCGCTTTCACTTCACTTTGAATCCAAAAGGCTTCTTCAGTTCTAAAAATTTCAGGTGAGGGGTTTCCCCATTTAGGCCTCAGACGGTGTGTTCCTTGGCGATGGTCAACGATGCGTTTGTCGGTGTTTTTGTTACTGTTACAGCCACAACAACAATGCACTATTGATGCTGTTGTTCCAACATCAAACACACGCTCAATACCAGCACCACATCATTCGTTAAGCGCACCGGTGATAAATCCCGCCGACAGCGAATGCGTGGGTGGTACGTGTACTGCCTTTCCTTGGGTGGTCAATTTTGGAGAAGTTCCAAAGGTGTGTAATTTAAAAGGGGCATTTTTATCCAGCCTATAAAATGTATGCGCGGAGGGAAAAGTGCCAGATATTATATTTACGAGATTTTATACTGTAGCCACCTGGGAAGTGAGTCCAAAAGTTGGGAATTATACGCTAATAAAAATGCATTTCGATTCCTCAGCGTGGAGCTTATTGTGTAAAATGCTAGAATACAATGGAAAAGTTTGAGAAACAAAATTATTTGACAAGAAAAAAAAAGGTATTTTAGAAGAAAATAAGAGGAATGTTATAGTGTAACAACCTGATCGTTACATGACTTTTAATGGGAAGAAAGTCAAAATGTACAACAGAGAAAATAATGTTGGGATTTTTAAAGTGTATATTTATATTTTTTATTATTTATAAAATTATTTTTAAAACTGAAGACAGAATTTTTTTCTTCTTTTTTCTAAAACATTTGAAAGTGGTGAGAATAAAGTTAGGTGTATGTAGTCATGATGAAATGATAAGAATTGATTTTTTTTTTAAGATTACAACAACAATGTTCTGGGGTGAAGAAAAATTATGAGAAGACAGTCAAACGGTTGCAAGAATATTCTAAATGTTTTGTGAAAAATGTTACATGCCCATTGAGTCCCCATATTACAATAATGAAGTTGCAATGTTATGAGTTTAAAAAAATTCTATTTCTTTGGAAATAAAAATGAAAGTTTAAATTAAGTCCGAGTCACAACCTGTTGAGTTGTAAGTTTGCCCCATAGTCATCGGTCCTTGGTGTCTTTTGGATCCCGCCTAGCCTAGTGTTTCTGTACCTGTGCCTTGCCGTAATGCTACAATGTGTATGACCCAGTTTCCGGAATAAACATATTGAAGATTGTGCCTCTACCTAGAAGTCCTGCATTTGGGTCCGCCCCCGCACCGGAGGTTCATGACAATAATTGATATTAGGTGGGGAAAAAGTAGTGATGTTAAATGAATAAAGATATAAATTTAAGACAAAAAGTCTGGTTTGTCATTGCTACGTGAATACTGTCATACTGTAATGTTATCTGAATATTAAATCTGCATGTGAAAAAAAGGTTGGGAATTAAATCAGAATGTTGTGAGAATAGAAGAAAAACTATGATGTTAATTAATTACAAATATGATCTCATTGGAATAAAATATTGTTAACAGGTTTGAGAAAAAAAAGGCCAGAATGTTCCTAGGGGGGAGTCAAAATAAAAGGAAAAATGTTAACATGAAAATAGAGTCAAAATGTTACAAGAAAAAGAAAGAAAAAAATGTAAGAAAAAAGTAAAATGCTACAGGAATAAAGTTGTAATTTTCACACAAAAAAAGAACAGCTTCAGTCATAAGATTACGGAAATAAAATTATATGGTTGGTATAAAATGTTCAAATATTGCAAGAATTAAGTCATACTTCTATAGGATAAAAATTATGAGACTAAAGTCAAGATGTTTCAAGCAAAACAATTTACGTCTTGTAAAGTCATAAATGATGGGAATTCGGTTTGAGGATTGTGCGAGATAAATGGGGATGAATTATTAGGAGGAAAAAAAATGTGATTTTTCAAGAAAAAATTTTATACTACAAGAATAAAATTTTTAAAAGAAAAAAAAATGTTTTGAAAATAATGTTGAACTGTTATAAAAAAATACAACTGCAGTCGTAATATGATTGCAATTATGTCACAATATTGAGGGGTAATTTTGAAAAGTTACAACAATTAAGGAGTACTTTTTTTAGATGAAATAATTTCACATATGATAAAAAATAAATTTTTAAAATTTGATAAAAAGGTGAAAAAGGTTATGTGAATAAAGTTGGAATGTTACGTGAAAAAGCTATGATGTTATGTGATTAATGTCAATCTTGAAGGAATAAAGTAATGTTACAAAAAATTTAAATATAACAAAAGTCACGTTTTAATTATTAATTTTTATTTTTTTTTTTTTTAACCAGAAAAAGACCATAGGGCTAAAAAATTTTCGTCAAAATGTTACAAGTAGTCAGAACTCTCCACAAATATCTCTAATGAAAATAAAGTTGTGATCACGTTTAATTTTGGTTGAGAAAAACCTTTAGATACTACAAAGAAAATGTAATTTCTCTGAGAAAATGTGAATAAATTTCTACTGTGAAGAGATCGTGATTTACAAGACAAAATAAAATAAAAATAAAAATTCCAACACAAAAAAAAGGTAATTCTTCCAGAACAAAGCGGTAATGTCACCCAATAACAAACGGCCGCTCCTAAAAAAATGTTTTCCGTGAGGGAAAACTTGAGTTACAACGGGGCAAAGGCGAGGCGTCCATGAAAGACGTGACTCTTGACCCGCTGCCATCGCGCGGCTTCTCGAGTTCAAATGGGAGCGATTACAAGCTGAGTTGGGATTTAAAGTGTCCCCTAAAGCCCTGACCTTTTCCCTGCGGGCTCACGCCAACACTATGTGCTCTTGAAAACTAATAAGAACGGCTTTTGTTCACGTCAATGTAGGGCCAAATATGAGCCACTTTCAACTATAGTGGGCTAACTCCGTTTTAGTCATTTTTATGTTAAATTCAGAAATGAATGGCCAACGTTTTGTCATTTCGGAGCCAGTCCGTTACGGCACTCGGCGCAACACTGGGCCGACGTCCCAGAAAGCGAGGTGCGGAGATTGATATAAGACTCGCAAAGTACGCAATCCTTTGCGGTACTTTGCGGTGCCAGTGCATCTGCATGTTAGCGTAAGTCAATGTTATTTATCATCTTTCATGAAATACTGCGCTGACAGATTTGACGGATGCTTGGACGTCAGTGCACTGCTGCGCATTTTGTAATCTCACTTTGTTGTTTTCGTTCTCTGACAGTATCTGTGTTGTGGGGAAAAAGGGTCAATATATCGCATAAAAAATCATTTTACGCTAATCCCTTGAGATACGTGCTTAATTCGTCACTGGAAACACTCACACCTCAAATCATCTTTCCCCATTTCAATGAAACGGAAATGCCTGTACCAGCCGCAAAACCCAAATCACTGCAATGTTTTTATAATGACAAAAACGTCACCCTCCAGTACTGTACATATTCTTCAACTCTTACAAAAACAATAATGACATACAGTACTTAAATATTAAATTGAACTAAAAATAATACAAACTTTTTGTCACACTTTCTCCTACAATGCGAATTGTGCTGCATCATTCTGGTGTGTGCGCCTTGGCCAGGTGGGGGCAGCATAAGACATGTCGTGTCATGATCCAAGCCGCTTATCCTCAAAAGGGTTGCGGGAAAGCTGGAGCCTATCCCAGCTAGCTTCAGGCGAAAGGTGGACGACACCCTGAACTGGTCGTCATCACTGAGCAGGAATTGATCCCACGCTGCCCGCACCAAAGGCAGGCGTGTGTAGCACTACACCATCAGTGACTCTCCAGCATAAGACAAACATAGATACAGTGTACCGGAAGCTCAAGTCCTCCCAACTTTTCAGTATGTCAGGATTATTAGTCATTCTTCACAGGGGATAAAGAATATATGCCTGTGAGTATTGATATATTACCTGTCTACATGTGTTGCTCAACCATTTGTCTTCAGACATCAGCTATAATCTTGAAGCTTCTCTCCAAGATATAAAGCTCTTACATTTTACTGCAGACATACAGAAAAACTTGAAATTACTTCACTCTGTGTTGCAATTCTATCTTGCAAAATTTTAACCAGGAGGAGCCTGCGGATGGCCAAACAACAAAAACAACAACAAAAACGGGACAGGTGAGCAGGTGGAGACTGTGGCGTATAATAATACCGCAAAAAATGCTATTGGTATCGCAACAGTCCACAGAGGTTGCGAAGCAGCACGTTGCTCATCGCCCAAGGTTATTTTTGAATGTTCTGTAAACAATTGTATTTTATGATTATGAGGCAGGTCATTATTTAGCCCAATAGCAGCTGCCAGCAGACACTTTGTCCTGCTAGGAGCTATTTTTCTCCCTTTTTTTTTTTTCTTTGCAAGGAATGAAACTTGTTTTCCAGTGTTTGTTGCAGGTTGGATATAACCGTAGGTATGAAAATACTAAGGTATGCCATGAATGTAAAACTGTGTGTAGGTGAGCAGGGGGTGGTTGAGGAGGGTGGGGTAAGTGGGCAAGGGGTCAGGGGTGGCCTAGTGGGGTTCTGGAGCCAGTGCGCCCTCACCATTGTTCAGGACTGGAGGGGGCTCAAGGGGGCTGTGGGTATTGATGCCCAAGGTATTGCCTTCCTTATAGTAGAGTTAGCAATACGTGTGTGTGTGTGTGTGTGTGTGTGTGTGTGTGTGTGTAGACCTCACAAAGGGGTGGGTAAGGAAAAGTAATTACAGATGATATAGGGCCAAAAGGGAGGAAATTGATTAAAGAGAAAGAGTGACCAGGATGTATGTCAAGGATCTGAGTTTCCTTTTCAATTAAAGTGAAATGTCTCAGTGGTCTCGTTGCATATGGTGTGTGTGTGTGTGTGTGGGTGGGGGGGGGGGGGGTGATGGATGGACTCAATGTACTGGTTCGCGGGGAGGGACACATTCATCTATTTCATATCTTATACGACATGATGTCACGGCCGAGTGCAGAAGGTGCATGTAAGGGGAAAAAAAAACATTTAACCCTTAAACACTGTTCCAGTAATATTTGAGCTCTTTTAACATTTGGCAGCAATATAAATACTGACTTAATATTATTTCACCCTTAAATATGATGACTTTTCCTTAAAATGACCCGAAATACCGTATTTTCCGCACTATAATGCACACCTTCAATGAATTACCTATTTTAAGATTTTTTCCCATATATAAGGCGCACTGGATTATAAGGCGCAGAGAATAGACACTACAGTAGAGGCTGGGGTTACGTTATGCAGCCATTAGATGGAGCTGCACTAAAGGCTCAATATTGATCCATATATAAGGCGCACCGTCGGCTTTTGAGAAAATTAAAGGATTTTAGGTGTGCCTTGTAGTGTGGAAAACGCGGTACACAAAAATTTAAATATGTAAAAATGTCCTTGTTTCATACAGGTGATACAAAAATGCGTGTACACTGCTGGCTGTTCAGTGTCAAATTTGACCTGTGTCTATTAAAATGTATTTTAGATATACCAATGTGTCTTGTGCATCATCATTTAATGCTGCAATTCAAATCATTGTGCCGCTCCTTCTGGACAGACTTTGTTTCCTAATACTCTATAAGTGTATCCTTCCATTATCTGAGCCGCTTATCCTCACAAGGGTCGCGGGAGTGCCGGAGCCCATCCCAACTATCTCCGGGGAGGAGGCGGGGCACGCCACCCAATCACGGGCCACACGGAGACAAACAGCCACTCGCACTCACTATCAAACCTAAGGCAAATTTCTAAATTCATAAAACAGATTGAACCCTCTTTTTTTGGGAAAAAAAAATGTACTATTTGGCAAACTGATGATTATTGGGAAGTATAGTGAGGTGGGATTACGGCCACCATACAGTACTCAAATTTTAAACTTGTAAGTCAAGGTGTGATTGTGAGTACGCCTTGCGATTGGCTGGCAACCAATTCAGGGTGTACCCCGCCTCCTGCCTGTTGACAGCTGGGATAGGCTCCAGCACTCCGCGCGACCCTCGTGAGGATAAGCGGTTCAGAAAATGGATTGTTGTACCGTATCAAACTGGCGCCTGTCTCACTTGAGATCAATATTAAAAACAATCGTATCGCTAACCACTATCTTCAAGGTGCACTCTCAATTCTGAATTTTTACCAGCATTTTTGCCAACCAAAACTTCAGAGTTTGGAGCATACTTCAGTCTGCGCTTTTTCTTTGTTTTTTTTTTTCCTTCCCAAAATAAGACGCACCGTCAACAAGTGTGGTGGAGGGAGAGAAAAGAGGTTGTCAGTACGGCTGAAAGGCAAACCGGGATTTCTCTCCACAGATGTTTCATTCAGGCCGCCACGGCAGGCGGGCAGGAGGGCCACTCCACGAGTGCTCCACTACCGACACAATTCAGATGCCTTTTGTGTGCCCGAAGGGGAGAAACGCAGCACACTGTTTAGCGCGCCTCCTCCTCCCGCTCGGAAACAATCCGGGAGGGTCTCGCCCAGAGCCGGGTCAACAGAATGGGCTGTGAATCCTGCGCCTCTGAATCTGCCGAGTGGGTGGTCCAGCTCGCTCGCTCACACACATAGAAACGCTCTCCTCCTCCTCCTCCTCCTCCTCTTCTCTCCACAATTAGCTCATCCACTGGGCTCCAGCTGAGCCTGAGGCTGGCCATGGATGAGGGTCTCTCGCCAAGGTGCGGACCCTCGCTCGCATAAAAGTGGAAGACATGAGGATGCGTCGTTGCATCCACTTTTGTGAGCAAGCCCCCTGAACCCCCCTCAAATAAATAAATAAGGGAACACTATACTTGACAATAAAAAGGGAAACTGGGTTCCTTCCAGCAAAAAGAGAAAAATTGTGTTTGTACATGAAAAATTCAAACATTTTGTGACTTGTTGGGTCAATCCCATTTTTTTTCTAAATTGACTTGGCACTAAAAAGTCAAGTTAACGTAAGTTTAAAACAAATGTAAATATAACAACCCCCACGACCCTTGTGAGGATAAGCAGCTACGAAAATGGATGATGATAATTATAAGAATATAACTAAAACCACAAATAAAAGGATCAGCTTCAATTATTTTTAAATGCTACCTGCTTAATTAAATGTATTTCAAATAATATAATTATAATTTATCCAAGAACGTGAACGAAATTGTGATCAATTAAAATTAAAAAATGTTTTTAAGTATTAACTATAATATTATGTACCACAAACTTATATCAATTATGTTTCAACATGAAAAATTTATTAAAATTAAGGAAAGAAAACTTTAAAAAATGTGGAAAAGCTATACAGTACAGGTACATACACATATGTATGCACGTATCTGTATCTATCTGCATAATTATCGGTGTAAGTAAAAAAAAAAAAAAAAAATCAATCTTATGGATAAATTTCAATAAATTAATATAAGATATTCATTTATAAATTGAAAAACATGAATGCAAATTATATATAAATACAAAGCAAGATAAATGCAACGTTAAAAAAATACAAAAATACAAAAACTAAAACTAGATATAAATAAACTCAAAGGTAAGTTTTCTTTTCCAAAACCTTGACTGAGTCATCCTTGCCCTAAACTGCAGCGACATCTAGTGAGTAAAAACCAGTACTAAGGCATGGGGGAAAAGTACAATTAAAAAAAAACATTTACAACAGGTTATTAGTGCTTAAGTTATATGTCTTATTATCCGTCAACGTAATTAAATGAAAACTTGCGCAACGGTGGGTCCCGGATTGACCCTTTGACCCTGTTGAAGTCTGTCAAATGAAGTCATATGAGATGTGTGAGTCACACAAAGTTTGTAAATGTCCCTCACGTATGTGAGGAAAGGTATACAGTAAGTGCTTCTTCCTTTAGCTTGCAGTAGTTTAAGCAAGACGAGAGTGCATCCTGTTGCGGTCTGAGCCTGCCTTCCTCCTCTTTTTCACTTCCGTCTTTTCCACAACTTCAGCTCGACACTTCACGACGCGCATTATTCATATTGTCATATTATTGAATTCTTTTCGTAGGCACCATGCGAACATTTAAGACATCCTTTGTTACACTGGGTAAGTTTGTGGATATTATAAACCAACTTATTTGTGGTATCTTATTAATGTTTGACTGGTTATTGATGTAAATAATACTTTTCATATTTTTTTCATAGTGAGTATTTTTATTCACATTTCCTCAATTTCATTTTATGAATTTATTTGGGAAAAAAACTGTAATCTTAAACACCAGTCAATTGGACTATTAAGTGAACCCAGAGTATACATTAATTTATGGTTTTTGATGTACACGATGTATATTGGATGTATTTCCTTTTGAGTTTTCATCGGTTTACATATATTTTTGGGGGTCATTTTTCTTGACTTCATTTATTTAATTTATTCTGTTTTAAAGGGTCATATCATAGTAAACATATATAAAGTAAATTTACTCATAGCCTAAATACATTAAGTTACTGATGAAGATTATTTTCTCATTTAAAATTTTTTAATTTCATTTTTTTTTTATTATTTTGGAATTGTGCTTTTTTGGGCTGTTTTTAAGTGACGTTTTGATCATTCATTGACATTTACTGATGAAAATGCAAATTATATTCTTCGTTATTGTTTTTAAATGATTTATGTCAAGGAACGGTAAGTTTATTTGTATGGTGCAATTCAACAACAAGGTGCTTTACAAGAGCCTTTCTGGGAGTCTGTGGCGTATAAAAGCTGAATGGAGCATCTCTATGTCTGGTTCCGAGGACTGATAAAAAAAAAAAAAAAAAAAAAACGGATCCAGATGACCTTAGGGGTCGGGAGGGTTCATACTGGGTCAGGAGGTCATTGATCAGGATCAGAACTTTGAAGTCCATCCTCTGAAGGACAGGAAGCTGGACTGATATGGCCCACTTTTTTGCTCTTAGCAAAGCAAAGGAAAGCAAATTTATCTGTATAGCGCATTTCATACATGAGGTAACTCAATGTGCTTTACATGACTAAAGGCATTTGAAAACAAAGAGATAAAACATTTAAAATGGGATAAAAACAATAAAAATGACAAACAAAATATATTTTTTTTTAAAAAGTGAGGACTCCAGCAGCAGAGTTCTGAATATGCAATTGTCTAATGGATTTTTTTTTTTTTTTTTTTTTTTAGGTAGACCTGTAAAGATGCTGTTACAATAATTAAGCCTACTAAAATAATGTATGGAGTATGTCTATATTTATATATTTTTATACATTTTCACAAGATTTATTTCATTAGATTATTATTTCTTCATATTTTCTCATATTTCTCATTTACTTTAAAGTGACAGATAAATCAATAATAAAAAAATAGATGAATAAAAATAGTAATATCACCCCTCGCTTGCATCCATGCACATTTATTGCTGCAATGCCATTTTTTCTATATATAAAATTTTATTGTATCTTTATCTATTCATCTTAAGGTTATTAACATCAGTAAATAAAACCAGTAATACCGAACATCATTCGTCTCTTGATCAAAATGCATTTTTTCCCCCAAAGTTATTTGCACTCTAAATTTTATGGATATTGTTTTACTTTTACTTATTTTGAAATAAAATTTTATTTTCTTCAGTTAATGTTTTTTCAATCTTATCGGGGTTTTTTTCCCATTTACTTTAAAGTGACATTAATTTATATCCATTGCCCAAGAATGAAAGTGTTTGGATGTTTGGTGACGGTCGGAGGGGCTGTAGGCGCAGAATGGCAGCCAAGCTTCCATCAGACTGCCCCCTGCAGAGCAGCTGTGGCTACACAAGTAGTCGTGTAATTGTAGAATGATTGAATTATGCAGTCTTAAAGTGTCTTTGAGTGCCTTGAAAATTGCTCTGTTATTATTAATAATAATAATAATACAATTATTAATGTCCACTAATGCATATTAAAATGTTTATTGTTGTACTTTTTCCATTTTTTAAAATTATTTGCTTTGCAAATTTTCTGCCTCATCCCTCCTGTATTTTCTGCTATTACTTAAAAGGGACAAGCATCTGTAAATTTAGTTGTAACAGTTTAGGTTACATCAATAATATTTATTGATGCAAATGCTTTTTTTTTTTTTCAACATTTGATTTTTTAAAGTCAATGTTAAACTTTCATTAAAATGTTTGCTTTCATGTAACTTAAAGGGAAATTCCGGTGGTTTGGATTAATGCATCCAATAGGTCATGTAATATGTACTCTAGCTTGACAATGTGGTGTTAAATTCTCTCTCATTTAAATGTGGTTTTGAGAAGATTTTTTATTTTTTTAAATTTTTTTTTTTTTTTAATCGGCAACTACCAATTTTCATGGGCGCCGCCATTTTGGCGAGTCACATGACCTACGTGTGTTTGCGCGTCATTCCCGTCCGAAGAACCATCCGAATATTCAACATTATTTACAGCCACAGGTTCAAATCTGTATGGACGTATTCCTCCGTCTTCCCGATCAACCGATATTGCTATTTCTTCCTCAGATGAGGATGAATCCGAGAAATTAGCGCTGGCCACAATTGTTTCCTAACGTAAGCGAGCCTTTGTTGCTGCGCCTATTACGTCACATCCGCGCACATAGGTCATGTGACTCGCCAAAATGGAGAAAAATCTTCTAAAATAACATTAAATGAGAGAGGATTAACATCACATTGTCAAGATAGAGTACATATGCCATGACCTATTGGATACATTGTTCATCCAAACCACCAGAATTTTCCTTTAAAGAGAGTGCATATTAATGAATTAACAAACAACATCTATTTATCCACAGTCCAATATTTGTATGCAATAGAACAATTCTTCAACATATATGAGTGTTGTGTATAAACTTTCATTTCTACAAACAGCGCGAAAAGGCCGCGTTAATGTGGACTGTTTATATCCCCACAGGCGTGGCTTTGGTCTCGTTTGTCGCGTCGCAAACGTCTCAAGGACCTGCGACAGACTCCCGCCCGCTGGACTTCACCGAGGATTTCTACCCTGAAAACATGAGCGGAACCATGAGCTACGCAACCACCCGTGTTACCGAAGCGCGTTGGACGCATCCGGAAGGTGAAGTATGCAAAGCATCACAAGCAGTGGCTCTCACATATTTTCCACAAAGTCTTCTTCTTTTCCTTTCGGCTTGTCCCGTTAGGGGTCGCCACAGCGTGTCATCTTTTCCCATCTAAGCCTATCTCTTGCATCTTCCTCTCTAACACCCACTGTCCTCATGTCTTCCCTCACCACATCCATAAACCTTCTCTTTGGTCTTCCTCTCGCCCTTTTGCCTGGGAGCTCCATCCTCAGCATCCTTCTACCAATATACTCACTCTCTCGCCTCTGAACATGTCCAAACCATCGAAGTCTGCTCTCTCGAATCTTGTCTCCAAAACATCCAACTTTGGCTGTCCCTCTAATGAGCTCATTTCTCATCCTATCCAACCTGCTCACTCCGAGCGAGAACCTCAACATCTTCATTTCTGCCACCTCCAGTTCTGCTTCCCGTTGTTTCTTCAGCGCCACCCGTCTCTAATCCGTACATCATGGCCGGCCTCACCACTGTTTTGTAAACTTTGCCCTTCATCCTAGCAGACACTCTTCTGTCACATAACACACCAGACACCTTTCCCCAGCTGTTCCAACCTGCCTGGACCCGTTTCTTCACCTCCTGACCACACTCTCCATTGCTCTGTATTGTTGACTCCAAATATTTGAAGTCGTCGACCCTCGCTATCTCTTCTCCCTGTAGCCTCACTCTTCCCCCTCCACTTTTCTCATTCACGCACATATATTCTGTTTTACTTCAGCTAATCTTCATTCCTCTCCTTTCCAGTGCATGTCTCCATCTTTCTAATTGTTCCTCTGCATGCTTCCTGCTTTCACTGCATATCACAATATCATCTGCGAACATCATGGTCCAAGGGGATTCCAGTCTAACCTCATCTGTCAGCCTATCCATTACCACTGCAAACAGGAAGGGGGCTCAGAGCTGATCCCTGATGCAGTCCCACCTCCACCTTAAATTCCTCTGTCACACCTAAGGCACACCTCACCATTGTTCTGCTGCCATCATACATGTCCTGTACTATTTTAACATACTTCTATGCCACACCAGACTTACGCATGCAGTACCACAGTTCCTCTCTTGGTACTCTGTCATAGGCTTTCTCTAGATCCACAAAGACACAATGTAGCTCCTTCTGACCTTCTCTGTACTTTTCCACGAGCATCCTCAAGGCAAATAATGCATCTGTGGTACTATTTCTAGGCATGAAACCATACTTTTGCTCGCAGATACTTACTTCTGTCCTGAGTCTAGCCTCCACTACTCTTTCCCATAACTTCATTGTGTGGCTCATCAACTTTATTCCTCTATAGTTCCCACAGCTCTGAACATCCCCTTTGTTCTTAAAAATGGGAACTAGAACACTTTTTGTCCATTCTTCAGGCATCTTTTCGCCCACTAGTATTCTGTTGAATAAGTTGGTCAAAAACTCCACAGCCATCTCTCCAAATTGCTTCCATACCTCTACCGGTATGTCATCAGGACCAACTGCCTTTCCATTTTTCATCCTTTGTAGTGCCTTTCTGACTTCCCCCTTGGTAATCATTTCCACTTCCTGGTCCTTCACACTTGCCTCTTCAACTCTTCCTTCTCTCTCATTTTCTTCATTCATCAACTTCTCAAAGTATTCTTTCCATCTATTTAGCACACTACCGGCACCAGTCAACACATTTCCATCTCTATCCTTAATCACCCTTACCTGCTGCACATCCTTCCCCATCTCTATCCCTCTGTCTGGCCAACCTGGAGAGATCCTTTTCTCCTTCTTTCGTGTCCAACCTGGTGTACATGTCTTCATATGCCTCTTGTTTAGCCTTTGCCACCTCTACCTTTGCCCTACGTCGCATCTCAATGTACTCCTTTCGCCTCTCCTCAGTCCTCTCAGTATCCCACTTCTTCTTCGCTAATCTCTTTCCTTGTATGACTCATTGTATTTTGGGGTTCCACCACCAAGTCTCCTTCTCCCCTTACCAAAAGACACACCAAGTACTCTCCTGCCTGTCTCTCTGGTTACCTTGGCTGTCGTTGTCCAGTCTTCCGGGAGCTTCTGTTTTCCATCGAGAGCCTGTCTTACCTGTTTCCGAAAGACCGAACAACATTCTTCCTTTCTCAGCTTCCACCACATGATTCTCTGCTCTACCTTTGTCTTCTTAATCTTCCTACCCACCACCAGAATCATCCTACATACTACCATCCTATGCTGTCGAGCTACACTCTCCCCTACCACTACTTTACAGTCAGTAACCTCCTTCAGATTACATCGTCTGCACAAAATATAATCCACCTGCGTGCTTCTACCTCCGCTCTTGTAGGTCACTATATGTTCCTCCCTCTTCTGGAAATAAGTGTTCACTACAGCCATCTCCATCCTTTTTGCAAAGTCCACCACCATCTGCCCTTCAAAGTTCCTTTCCTGGATGCCGTACTTACCCATCACTTCTTCATCGCCCCTGTTTCCTTTACCAATATGTCCATTACAATCTGCACCAATCACAACTCTCTCGCTGTCTGGGATGCTCAGAACTACTTCATCTAGTTCCTTCCAGAATTTCTCTTTCAACTCTAGGTCACATCCTACCTGTGGTGCATAGCCGCTAACCACATTATACATAACACCCTCAATTTCAAATTTTAGTCTCATCACCCGATCTGATACTCTTTTCACCTCCAAGACATTCTTCGCCAGCTCTTCCTTTAAAATAACCCCTACTCCATTTCTCTTCCCATCTACTCCGTGGTAGAATAATTTAAACCCTGCTCCTAAACTTCTAGCCTTACTTCCTTTCCACCTGCTCTCTCGGATGCACAGAACATCAACCTTTCTCCTAATCATCATGTCAACCAACTCCTGAGCTTTTCCTGTCATAGTCCCAACATTCAAAGTCCCTACACTCAGTTGTAGGCTCTGTGCATTGGGATGAATTTCAATATCAGTATTATTTCCCACCCCTAACTTCATGACCGATACAAATTCCAACTTTAACTGTAGAACTTTAAAGACATATTTTTCAAACCCAAAACACGCAGTAGATTGAAAACTGACAAAAACTACTTCATAAAAGGTGTTTCTGTT